>NW_028270188.1:36965805-37268836 GCF_037043375.1 Chiloscyllium plagiosum | reverse complement strand
TTACCTTTGACTCTCAGAACAAACTAACAAATTATCGACTTACTGGATTAGTGTACTCTCCAACGGTACACTCCCTCCAGATCCATCGTCAACACCTGATTAAATACAAATGGGGAATACTTAAACCCTTGCGACATTTGATTATAAGTATACTGCCTTGCACTGTAAAAGCAAACACACATTGACAGTTCTGTGCCAGTGGAACACTAATGTAGGCTGAACATGTCAGTCATTGAAAATCAATCTACTTCAGGCGATAGTCAGCAATGTGTGTGGATTTGGTACGACTGCTGTCCAATCCACCACCACCTCATTAACCGCCCTCAAATCATGTACCAGTCTCCGTTTAGACTTTTCCGCTTTTGGAACAGGCAACAATGGATAGTCGAATGGCTGCATGGTTCCCTGTGCACTCCTGCTTCCAGGATTCCCTGCATTGTTGGTGCTATCCCATCCTTTACATCTGGTTTCAAAGGATGTTGTGATCTTCTAGGTAAATGTGCCCCCGGTTTTAATCTTTTTGCCACTAGGTTCGCTGATTTCATGCTGCACACATCCATATCATGTTGTGGCCATAAGCTAACTGGCAATGCATCCAACCAATAATCAAATGGATAGCCACTTTCTCCAGGTATCATTGGCATTCTCCGTTGGGATATCACGTCAATATCTTCCTGTTTCCCATCTATACACACCACAATTTAAACACAGTTACTATCGCCAGGTTAACAAACCCCTTGTGTCATCATCCACCAATCACTAATAATTTCAACATACTTCGTCGTTGGTCCCATATCCTTGGACAAATGCCCCTCATTTAACGACAGTTTCACATGGGGCGCAATCCCTGTCATACTGCTCCATTTCTCCAGACAATCATTTTGTCTTATCCACAATGCTGCTCGCTGTTTTCCTATCAATATAGCTTCACTATGTAAATGCTGCGGGATGAAAACCTCACAGTGACACCACTCCTCTAATACTTTACTCTGAATCTCGTCCAAACTCACTGTGCAATGTATCACAGACTTGGGTGGCTCAGCCAAAGGCAGTAAAGCTAAAGCATCTTTCCTCCATTTTCCCGAAGTTTCCCAACCATAAACAAATCTGTCTCCTCTCCAAAACATATTTGCCTCACTGGAGTCCTGCAACACCAACTGAGAATTCGTTCCATCTACACTAAATCGCTTCGGAATACATTTCAATTCTAATTCCAACTTCAGTAAAGCGTCCCTACCTAGCAAATTAATTGGTGTCTCCATTGAGGCTGATAAAGGCAAAATGACTATTTTACTACCCGTTTGTAAACTTACTGGAGAAGTAAACCTTGTCAACTGCGGTCCACCAAGAACTCTTCAATTTTAATCAATTTACCTGACATTGGACGGTGGGACGCATATTACGGTTAAACACAACTATAAGTAGCTCCAGTATCCATCATCCAAGGCGTCAGCCATCCTTCTACGCTAAAGTGTAAAATAGGTTATTGTTCAGCGTCCCGTGACATCACAGGGTAAAGCGCCTTTACACTTGGGTTCTCTGGGCAGCCCTATCATATCCTGTTCAGACTTACAGGCCCTAACAGGCCTGTAAGGATTTGTGACATTTCAGGTGGAAGTCTCTGAATCATAGGTCCATCTTAGGGCCATTAGTGCCAGGAACAGTATGGATAATCTCTTCATAAATGGCCTGGTTGATAACACCCTAACACACTATTCTTTTTACTCTCTGAATATGACTTCGCACCATACCTATTAGTCCTTATTGTTAGAGAACCCAGTTCCGTCTCGGCTGTTAAATGATTTCATATTGCCCTTGGCATGGTATTTGTGGAAATGCATCTCCAAAAACAGTTATTATAAGTATGGTGTTCTGTGGCCCTTGTCAGTTGGCATTGGGGGTTCTCCCTGGACCAGCATATTATTCATTCCATTGGTGCCAATCAACCCAGTAGTGAAAGGCGGCATTCTTTTGGTTTTCACTCTTTCAGTCCGTTTATATTCCCCCAGCAGCATTTGTGTGAACTGTCCTTGCAACTACTCCAGCTGTTCAGCCAGCGTCTTTTTATCTTTCCAGTATCTTTCAACCACATGGACTACATGACATCTGAATTCCTGGCGAGCCATGGCTGTTAGACCAACTACCTCCTCTACCGTAGATTTGACTTGAGGGGAATTGCCTCGTCAGTAGCAATCCAGAACATTGCGGTTTAACAGTTGACTATCTTCCACAACTTGTTCTGTTTCAAGCTTTTACCTTTTCAACTGGTTTTCCAAGGATGGTGCTGGGTTTCCTGTATCTCCCAAGATATCCCGTTTCAAAGCGTCTGGATCGACCTTAAGTTGGTAACAGCATAAGTGCCTGTCATACCTTATGTTTTACTCGTTCAAACCGAGCGCCATCAATCATCGGATTGTTCACAACATTCTTCAGGCGGCCTCAGTCCATTGTCTTTCTTAATTTCTTAATTCTCACCACCTGTGCCTTCAACTCCCCCATAGCCAACTGTGCTGTAGTTTCGTCGTCAATGACACTAATCCACTTTCATACACCATCATGCAAATTGGGCAACACAATTCTCAGCTTTTGCAGACACTTGTTTCCCAAATGACAGCATCTTCCCCTGTGAGAGCTTCTTTCCCTTGTTCAAATTGCGACATTGTGCTTCCTAATCAGATACCAATTCTAACCTTACTTGTATCACTTTCCATCTTCCTGCCTGTGTTATTGTCTCCTCCTCTCCCCTCCACTCATCACTCTCTGCCTGCCTCCGCACAACATTCCTGAAATAACTTAGATGTGCCTCATGTCTCTTTTTTCTCTTAACGTGCACGATGTCTGAATCAAATCTCGCAACCGTCTTCTTCCAGGTGTAAAGCGTCCAGTTCAGTTTGCCTTCACGCCTGTTGTGACTCTCGTTTTATTTTTAACACATTCAGCTCTGGATTTGCTGCATTCAAATCCACGTCCCATCTCTCCCTACTGTCCCCCTTATTACAGAATATGTGTGATATTCTATTCAGCCCCACTGGTTGGGGTGGGAGGTTTTACCAACGTCAAAATCTGTGTTTTATTTTAGTTTAGATTCCCTGCAGTGTGAAATCATGCCCTTCGGTCCAACAAGTTCACACCGACCATCCGAAGAGTAACACATCCAGACCCATTTCCGTCTGACTAATGCACCTAACTCTGTGGGCAATTTGCCATGGCGAATTCACCTGACCTGCCATCTTTCGACTATGTGAGGAATCCATGCAGACACGGTGAGAATGTACAAAGTCCACACAGGCAGTCATCCGAGGTTGCAATCGAACCTGGGATGCTGGTGCTGGGAGACAGCAGTGCTAACCACTGAGCCACTGTGTTGCATAAGGGCCTTCCCTTGCCGAGCCTTCATATCCAAAGGCGTGGAGATTTTCTCTTCCAAAGCCTTTGTTTGCAAAAACTGCTCGTTAAGTTCTCTGCCACCCCCTGGTTGTAACTCAAGCCTGTAAGGCTTTCCTCAAACCTGCACTAAACTGCCATACAGCCTTAAAATTTTTAACTCCTGTTCCTTATTCCATATTGACTCTTTTGATTTATCCTTAGTTCTGTAACTCTTAATTAACCCTTCCTTTTCACTGCACAGATTCACATCAAAAGTACCTTGTTGCGACCATTTAGTTAACAAATCCTTAGTTCCCCTTTTCCAGTTTCCAGAAATTTTTATGAATCCGTGTCTTACTGCTGAAAATTTCTTAACCAAGATTCCCACTGCAGTCCCGTTATTCGGTCTGACAAAATTTCTAGTCCAGCTAATCTATTACCTCTGGCCTCACAATTCACTCCCTTATTCAGTATAAGTACGGCAGAGCCTATTATAGACATTCCCTGCTCTACAACTCGCATTCGTCCCTTGCCAATGGCAACAGTCCATGAATTTACTTAGTTTTAAAGAATTAAAAAGTCTATTCTCATTTGTTCAGCCTAAACCATTCTAAGACAGCATCTGCATCATGCATTCACCACTGATCGTTCCTTGAAAATCTTGTTTAAAGAAAAGCTGTCTTAAATTCTTACAATGCAAAATAAAATTAAAACATCCCTCTAATCTTGATATCCGGGGGAACAAAACACAGGCATCTAAAAACCAATAAACAGTTATGCAGACAAACCATATCACAGTGGTTAAACTCTGAAAACTCTTTCTCTCTGTTGTTCTCTCTCTCTCGCGCGCGCGCGCACACACACACAAACCCGCAAAACTTGCTGCAAGCCAGATCTGCCCTCTCTCTGACACAGACGCACACAAAGACATTCTGCAAGCAGTGTTTCTCTCTCAGACGCGATCACACGCAAAGACTTTCCACAAGCCAGAGTCTCACTCACATACGCAGGCACATACAAAAACTTGTTGCGAGGCAGAGCTGCTCTTTTTCACAGACACTGACACAAATAAAGATATTCTGCAAGCAGAGCTTCTCTCTCTCACAGAGACACACGCAAGAACTGGTTGACATCGGTTGGACCGAAAAAGTCTGTTTCTGTGCTAGACATCTTTTACTGTGGGATCATAAAACTGAACTCTGCTCTGGTTCACCTCTGGGTTCTCTGATGTCCACTTGTTCATTATCTAGCTTATTCACCAAAAACGGATACCCGCGTATTCGCCAAAAACGGATACCCGCGCAACTTCATCAGCAAATGCCTAAGAGAAAGACCACAGAACGAGGACATACCACAACCAAAAGGACTAGCCACACTACCATACATCAGGAGCATCTCGGAACTGACATCCAGACTACTGAGACCCCTAGGACTCATAACGGCACACAAACCAACAGCCACGCTCACACAACAACTCACCAGAACGAAGGACCCGATACCCAACATGAGCAAGACGAATGTAGTGTAGAAAATACCATGCAAGGACTGCACTAAACACTATATAGGACAAATAGGAAGACAGCTAACAATCCGCATACATGAACATCAACGAGACACGAAACGACACGACCAGCTATCCTTAGTAGCCACACACGCAGACAACAAGCAACATGAATTCGACTGGGACAACACTACTATCATAGGGCAAGCCAGACAAAGAACAGCCAGGGAATTCCTAGAGGCATGGCATTCATCCACAAACTCCATCAACAAACACATCGACCTGGACCCAATATACCAACCACTACAGCGGACAGCTGAAACTGACAACCGGAAGCAGCGGGGACAGACCACTATAAACACCGGAGGAAACATCAAAGAAGCGCTTCGCAGGAGGCTCCCAAGCACTGATTATGTCGCCTAGCCTGGGGACGAAACGTTTGCAACAAAAACTTCCAGCTCGGCGAACAGAACCACAACAACGAGCACCCGAGCTACAAGTCTTCGCACAAACTTTGAACTTTTTATTCTATTCTACTCACCCCCTACGCGGTTTTCCTGAACAATCTTCCTTGTCTGCTCAAATTTAGATTCTCAATCAACCTTCTGTTTCTTTGGATCAGAGTGACCCACTAGCAGCTTTCTTTATATGTCTCTGATCCCGAAAAAGTTCCTTATTTGACAAAATAAAGATCAAATTAGCAGTAAAACGGTTACCCTTTCTTTTGTGCATGGCCAGCCCTGTCTGTCTCAGGAGAGCACTCGGTTCAACTGGGAAGTGCCCTGCACCTGCAGCCTCTTTTCAGAGGAAAAGGTCTTTTCCCGGTCCCATCTGGGGTGCCAAATTTGTTGTTGAAAAAAGAAACTCTCAATGTTCTATGACATATTACCAGGAGATGCAGAAAACGCTTCACGAAATGAAATTAAATGTTGCAAAATCAAAGCTGTGGGTTTCAGCAAATTGTCTTCCATGACTCCCTACATGGTCTTTGTTCTCCTCCAGTTTATGCAATTGGTTGATCCCTCACTTATCGGCCAACATTAACACAACCAATTATGCTGGCTTGTTTTAGCTTTCTAAAGTAATCATCATCTGCCACATTGGTTACCTCCATCACACTTAACCTATCATATTACAACACCATCACTTTCAGCATTAGCTCATCTTGCAATTACTTAACCAGCCTATCACAATGCACTACCATTACCACTGGAGCCCTCAACATGTCCCCGGACATACATAACAAAACCAGGTTAACGACATAACTGCTGCAATGGCTTCCATATCAATTCCCTGCTTTTCTTTTGTAACTTTATTTTTAGTTTACATGTGCCAGCACGGCATGTGCAGAACGTTTCTTACCTTGCCGTACAGTCACCTTTGGGAGTGCGGTAACCAGAGGAATTTACTTACAGCACGTGGAATTTTATCTGAATCAATCTATTCGTTATAGATCTATTCAACCCATTGCGCAGTTTTCCTGCACAATACTCTGCGTCTCTCCTTTATTTAATATACCATCCATCTCATGGTTCTTTGCAACCAAGAGACCATCTGGCAGTTTCCTTGCACTTCTGCCACTGCCAAATTAACTTTCATTTATTCCATAGGAACAGAAGAATCGATATTTCGTGCATAAGCCCTTCATCAGGAAAATCCATTCGTCAAGATCGAATAGTGGAGCAGACTCGATCTGTCGAATGGCCTAATTTCTGCTCCTATAATCTTATGGCCTGGTAATATTTCGGTTTTCAGCAGTACGGTGGCTCAGTGGTTAGCTCTACTGCCTCACAGCAACAGGGACCACTGTTCGATTACACTCTTGGACGACCATCTGTGTGGAGTTTGCACCTTTTTTTCCGTGTCTGAGTGGGTTTCCTCCTCGTGTTCTTGTTTCCTTCCTCAGAACACAGATTTGATGTGTAGTTGAATTGGTTATGCTAAAGTGCCCATTGTTTTCAGGGATCATTCGATCAGGTGCATTATTCATGGGTCAAAGTATAGTAATGGGGAGGTGAATGAGTTTGGTACAGATACTCTTCAGATGATCGCTATGGACTTTTTGTGCCGAAGGGCCTGTTTCTACAGTACAGGGATTTTAAGAAAATACAGGCTGCTGTAAATATCCAATGAGGCACAACGCAAGCTCGAGTAGCTCCTCACTTCTCAATTTGCTACGTTTCAGCCTGTAGGAATTAATATACAATCCCATAACGTCATAGCCTTTCAGTATTATGAGTGTTCTCCATTTTAATACTCTGCCTCCTGGGGTCCATGTGAACATGCCTTATTTCTTTTGCAATCAATACAGAGAATCAATTGCCTCAATTCACGCATTAACTACACTATTTTGCATCTGTTTCTCTTTCACGATATATTAAAGCCCACTTTTCTTTTGCACTGGTCCTCCAAACACTCTGTTTCCCATCAACTATCCTTCCACCTCTTCCAAGATACGAAAAATCTCACTTTCCAATTCCATACACTTCTGACGAAATGTTATACTAGTCTTGAAGCATTAAGTTTGTTTCTCTACCTCTGCTGATGTTGCCAGACCCTCTGGGTTTCTTCAAAATTGGGAAGTCACAGAACATATTTTCAATAAAGCAAAGACCAGCGGACGCTGGAAATCTGAAACAAAAACTAAAATTGGTGGAAACACTGGGAACTTTGAAGAACAGTTACAGGAACCGAAAAATTAAATCCAATTTCACTTCACAGGTACTGCCAGATGTACTTCGTTTCTCCAGTAATTTCTGTTTTTCAATAAGTTTCAAACACGTGTGATAAAAATACTCAAACGCTCTGTCCGACATGGAGCAACATACACCGGGAAGAGAAAGATAACACAAGGTTCACAAATGGGTTCTAAACCTACATAGGGTTGGAAACACTGACACCACAAACCTTTTCGCCATGTTCAGAGAGAGAAAAAGAGGTAAAAACATTAACTTTAAACACGGAAAATGGCAGTACCTGAGGGGAAAGGATCAGATGAAAACGTTAAATACATTTCAGAAATGTGACAACTTGGTGATATTACCACATGGAGGGACCCTTGTCAGAATGGGAATATTAAAATTGAAGAATCGCCACATCAGAAACCAGAGGAGGTCACTGAGGACATGGACGATGGGTGAACGGGTCCCAGTGTGAATTGAGTACAGACAGCAGAACTGTTTTGCAGAACTTGCATCTCTAAATGGGTATTCATGTGGTACTGTAGACTACAGCAGCAGGAGCAGAATTGCATTGCAGCATAATCTGTAACTTTTTGCCCTGGATAATCCCCTCAGTCGACCATTTCCATCATGTCAATCTATGGTTCAGTGACGTGTGTGGATGAGCATATCAGGATCAGAAACATGTGTACCTAAATATGATGAAAAATGTGTTGCTCGAAAATCGCAGCAGGTTATGCAACATCAAAGGAGCAGGAGAATTGACGTTTCGGGCATAAGCCCTTCTTCTTTACCTAAACATGATAACGTGCTATTATATCTGCCGCACTTGACTGCTTATATTCCAAACAGCAAGACTAACAGCTGATGGCGAGGGGACGATGACCCAAAACCAACAGATCAGATCGAAGCGATGCACTCCTGTCACATTCAGTCAAAATAGGTGATAGACCATTAAACAACCCACTGGAGCAGATGGTTAATAAAATATCCCGTCATGAACAATTGAACAGCCCTAAATATCACTGTAAATGGCAAGGGTGTAGTGGCAAATGCACATCCTCAGCCAGAATTACCCTCATCATTACGCCCACAGAATCAGAGATGACAGTCTTCAATCATTTTGATTCACTGCAGGTGACAGGATTAAACAGCAGAACACAGCAGGTACGGTAAAGACATTGGTCCATGACACCATGTTTGCAATAGGACTGAAGACTTGTGTTGCACAACAAGTAATTTCCCTGGCGAAGCTGTTACGTTCCAGCTCCAACTCTGACCTCGATCTGGCAACGTGGAAAATTACTAAACCACTTCCAGTCTCCTAAAACGAGAATAATTGCAGTCTAACAAATTACCACTCCCTCAGTCCCATTCCGCTAGTCAAATACTTCGACAGCTCTTTTTGACAGAGCTGTCAAGCAGCACAGAAATAACCTGCTCAGTGTGGTTGCTGATAGGTCCCCATGTGGAGATAATGCTGTTTTCGAAATATCAATGGGTTAATATTCCACCCAGGCTAATGTTCTGGCAGCTGGTGGAAGATAAAAACAATTACTAAAAGATCGAGATGCACAATGTGGTGTCAGTAATACCGACATTGAAGCCATTGTCAATTATAAATATCAATTTACTTCCCCAATGTACATTCCATGTTTTCCTGGTCTGGCCTAAAGGTGACTCCAGGCACACAGATCTGTGATAAACTCTTCAATGGTCTCTGAAACGGCCAAGCAGAAAACTCAATTGCATTAAACTGTTCCGGGGTCTTAGAGGATAAAACCTTATCAACACGCAGCCGCAGACTCGGGATCGGAAAAGGGAAAGGAAACACAGTCCAGTCGACCTTGCAGTGGCGTCCGTCCTACACCTGAGAGCTTGTGATAACATTTAGAGAGATTTCTCACAGTTTGCACTACAACACCAGGAAAGGAGTTGTTCACTCAACACATTGAGCCTCCTCCATTCTCGTTCATAGCCGAATATCTCTTCAATGCACATTTCACACACAATCTATTTTCATGTGTCAGGAATGAGCACCGGAAAATATGAAATTTCAACTGCCGTTCTCCCTTCGATCCAACAACTTGTACCTCATTCAATATAATGATGACTGCGCCTCTGTCTCCACACCATGCATCTGCTCTTTCCCCATCCCGTCAGTTTTGGGAAATATTTATTTATTTTCATAACCTTGGCTTCATCAGCCTTACGTTGCAGAGAATTATCAATGTTTACCAATCTCTGGGTACAGACATTTGTTCTAATCTCAGTGTAAAATCGCGTGTCTGTATCTAATTCTGTGGCTCATGTTTTAGACGTCCCAGCCAGGGCTATTATGATCTCTGTTTCCCATCTGCCTTGCACTGTCAGAGTTTAATGCACTTCACTGAGATCTCCACTCATTTTCCTGAACCTCATTGAATACATGCCCAGTTGATGCAAATTTCTGCTCACATAAGCCTATCATCCCAGAGATCGGTCTGGTCATCTTAACTGCACTAAGTCAAAGTCAGGTTTGTCCTTTATTATGTAAGGAGGCTAAGATTGTACAATGTTCAAAATGAGGTCTGAAAAAGGCTCTGAACAGCTGCAGTAGACACCCTAACTCCTGCAATCAAATCCCCTTGAAATGAAGGTCATCTTACACTTTGCCTTCCTAACTTTTTTCTGCTCCTGTACTATTGCTTTCATTGATTGGTGTGCAAGGAGATCCAGAACGTTTTCAATGTTACAGCTGCCCACTTGATGCGTCTATGTCCATTGTTCAGCGTGCCAATGCCACTCCCTGTATTAAATTTTGGCTTCAGAACTCAATGCCTGCTTGGACATCGGATGGCTGCGCAGAAGCAAACAACAAATAAGGCAGAAGTTAGTTAAAGGAGAAACAATGCTTTTACTCCTTCATGGTTTCACTAATTCATTCATTCTCTCCCTCACAGGCTCCTTCGCTAAATCTCTCTTGGTCTCCCTCATTCGCCCATTGTCTCCGACGTAGGCTCCCTCCATTTTTTATTTTGCTTGCTCCCTCCCCCGCAGGCTCGCTTCCCTCTCCCGCCCAGTCTCACTCGTTTGCATGCTCTCTGCCACCCAGGTCGGTTCAGTCATTCCTTCCAGGTCTTATTTGTTCGCTCTATTACTCCCACCCAGCTCGCTCGTTCCCTTCCTGTCTGTCTTACATGTTCGTTCGCTCATTCCGATCCAGGATCAATCTCTTCCTCTCTCCCACTCTCTCTGATACACTCACTCGTATGCACCCAGTCGTGATTGCTCCCGTTCTCCCAATCTCAATCATTCGCTCTCTCAGCTTCACTCAGACTCGGTCACACCCTTCCCTTCGGTTTAACTCGTTCACCCGCTGTGACTGGCACAGGCCGCAGCCTCCCTTACCCAGTTTACTCGCTCTCTCGCACTCAGGCTTGCTCGCTGACTTAGTCTTGGTCACACTTGCTCGCTCCCACACAGGCTGGTTCGCTCGCTCCCAAGCAATCCCTGTTGTTCACATCTTCCCTCCCTTCTGGTCTCGCTCACTTGCCTGCACTCTCCAACCAAGTCTCACTCATTTGCACCCTCGTTGTTTCACCAGCTCGCGTCCTCCCGGTTTCGCTCACTTGCTCGTGCTATCCCACCCAGGGTCTCCGGACTCGTAATTTTGTTCCCCGTCTTTCGCCAAGACTCGCTCTCTCTCTCCCTCTGTTCTGGCTCTCCCTCTCTCTCCCACACAGCCTCGCGCCCGCCCTCCCTTCCTTTCGCTCACCTGCTCGTGCTATCCTACCCGGACTCGCTCGATCCCTCCCTCCTTCTTGGTTTCACTAATTTACTGGCTCTCTCCACCCCAGACTTGCACGCTCATTCTCTGCGGTGTGACTCATTCACTCACTGTCTCCACCAAGGGTCACTCCTTCCTTCCCTCCTGTTTCACTCATTCACTCGCTGTCTCAAACATGGACTCCCTCCCTCCCTCTGATCCCAGGAATTCACTCACTCTCTCCCACTCAGGCACGCTCATACATTCCATTCCGGTCTCACTTATTCAATCATTGTCTCCCTCATAGGTTCACTCCCTTCCTCCTGGTTTCTCTCGTTCGCTCCTTGTCTACCACGCAGGCTACCAACAATTTTCACACAAATATGCTTGCTCCCTCCCTCCTGGGCTCCTTGATAGCGTCCTTCCTCCCCTGAGTCTCAAACGTATGCTTGCTCTCTCCCACTCAGAATCGTTCGCTCCCTGCCTGCTGGTCTCACTCATTCTCTCTCTCTCTCTCTCCATCTCTCTCTCACACACACACACACTCACACATACACACACACACACACACACACACACACACACACACACACACACACACACACACACACACACACACACACACACACACACACACACGAATACTTGCTCCAACCATCCCAGTCTCATTCATTCATTCGACTTCTCCAAACGAGGCTCGCTCTTTCCCTCCCTCCCGTTCTCATATTTTCGTTCGGTCGTTCCTACAATCCACCTGTACTCACTGATTAATTCACACACTTTCACTCAGACTCGCAAGCTCTCTCCCTCCCAGTCTCGCTTGTTTGCCTATGGTCTTTCAACAGTCTCGCTCCCTCGCTCCCTACCAGACCCACATGCTGCCACACTCTCTCCCATCCAGTGGGCTCTCTCTTTCACTCCTGGTCTCGTTCGCTCGCTTGGTTCCTTCCTCCCAGTAATTCCCCCTCGCTTGCTCTCTATCAAACCTACTCATTCGCAACTTTCCTTCTGATCTCAATTGCTCACGTGCTCTCTCCCAATTAGTTTCGCTCTCTCCTTTGCTCATAATCTCACGGTTTTGCTTGCTTCCTTCTTCCTGGTCTCGCACGTTCGCTTGCTCTCTCCCATCCAGCTGTGCTCCTCAACTCCAGGTGTAACATGTTTGATCACTCGCTTCCACCCATACCCACTTTCTCCCTTCCTCCTCATCGCGCTCAATCACTGGAAGTCTCCAACACAGTCTCGATCGTTGTCTCCCTCACTGTAACAAATGTTCACTCGCTCTGTCCTACCCAGCTCTGCTTGTTCCCACCCACCTGATCCAACTCGTTGGCTGGCTCGCACTCTCTCTCTGACCTCGCCCGCGCTCTCCCACACAGTCTCATAGCTTGCATCTCTCACTGCGACACTTGTTTGCTCGGTCTGTCACACTCAGGTTTGCTCACTCACCCCTCCTGGTCTCGCTTTCTTGCTCGCGCTCTATATCCCAGGCTCTCATGCTCGCTCTTTCTGGTCTGACTCGATCACTGACTCTCTCCACACAGGCTCGCTCCCTCCTTCCCTTCCGTTTCACGGATAGCTCCCTGCCTCCCACATGGGCACCCTCTGGTCTCACGTATCCGCTCGCTCTTTCCAACCCAGGCTATATCACTCCCTCCCTCCTGGTCTCATTTATTCTCAAGCTTGCTCCATCCCTCCCCCGAGTCTCACTTTTTCGCTCGCTGTCTACCCCGCTGGGTCCCGACTGTATTCACTCCTTCACTTGCTTTCTTCCGCGCAGACACGCTCACTCCTTCCCTCCTGGACTGCCTTGCTCGCTTTCTCCCTCCTTGGGAGTCTCATTGCTTTGCGTTTGGTATGCGTCCTTTATCGTTCAGAATATTGACTACAGTAGTTGGGAGGACATGTTGTGGCTGTACAGAACATTGGTAAGGACACTGTTGGAATATTACGTGCAATTCTGGTCTACTTCTTATTGGAATGAAATTGTGAGACTTCAAAGAGTTCATAAAAGTTTTACAAGCATGTTGCCAGCGTTGGAGGATTTGAGCGTTAGGGAAAGGTAGAATAGATTAGGGCTGTTTTCCCGGGAGCGTCGGAGTTTGAGGGATGTTCTTATACAGCTTTATAAAATCAGGAAGGGTATGGATAGAATAAATAGACAAGCTTTTTTCCATCGGGTAGGAGAGTTCATACCTAGAGGGCATAGGTTTAGGGTGAGAGGAGAAAGATATGAAAGATACCTAAGAGGCAATCTCTTCACTCAGAGGGTCGCACGTGTTTTGACTGAGATGCCAGAGGAAGTGGTGGAGACTAGTACAATTGCAACATTTCGAAGGTGTTTGGATGGTATATGAATAGGAATGGTTTGGAGGGATATGGGCCAGATGCTGACAGGTGGGACTAGATTGGGTTGTGATATCTTGTTCGCATGGACGTGTACCACCGACGGGTCTGCTTCTGTGCTTTAAATCTCTTTGACTCTACGACAAGATCAGTCTGTACCTCGAGGTTCTACTATCAGTCACTGTTTGTTAACAGGCTGCACAATCTACGAAACAAAACTAACGATTGGACTGTAAAAAACAATATTTGTTGAATCGTCATTTTTAAAAATTGATGCATCTGATGAAACTTACGAAAGCCGAGCGACCGCCTTCACAGATCATGAGTTTCTGGTGATTAATTCCACGCGCAATGATCAGAGGAGATAGCCCTTAGTAATGGGCAGCATGGGTTGTGTTGCTCTATAAGTGCACATGATCCTAGTGATGCTGCTGTTCTTTGCAGGGACACAGCTTGTGCTAACGCTTTGTGAACCATGGTTAGTTCCCCCCTCGCAGTTCAAACCTGCCTCTTGGCAGATCGTTTCCTCATTGGAAATCGTCAGTGCCTTCTTATGATTTCCATTCTGTGATCCACAGGATATTGGGGATCTTACTTGCCCAGAAAGTCAGCCCCATTTGGATCCCTGAAATAAAAAAAAACAATCAGTCAATAGGCTGAACAGGATTTTATGGAGTGGGACAAGTTGAACAGAGAAGATTCAACATAAAATATTCCAGCGGAGAACAGTCCCTTTGGCCCTTGATGTTGTGCGACCTCTGACATGAATCTGGTGTCCATCAAACCTGCACCGTTCCATTAATATCCTTATGCATGTCCAATGAGCATTTACAAATTCCCTTAAAGTCAGCGAGTCTACTACTGTTTCACGCCACTACTACTCTGAGTGAATAAAAAAACCCTGATATCTGTCCAGATCTATCAACCCTCAACGCAAAACTATGTTCCCTCGCATTGGCTTTCACCATCCGAGGAAAAAGTGTCACACTGTCCACCCTATCTCATCCTCTGATTATCTTTTACATGTCAATATGTTATCCCTCAATCTTCTTCTCTCCAAACAAAACAACCTCAGTTCCCTCAGCCTTCCTTCATAAGAACTTCCTTCCATACCAGGCAACATCCCAATAAATCTCTAGTGAACCTTTTCCAAAGCTTTCACATCCTACCTATATTGTGGTGACCAGAATTGCATGCAATACTCTAGGCGCGGCCTTCCCTGTGTCTTGTACAGCTGAAGCATGAACTCGTGGCTCCGAAACAAATCCCACTCCCAATAAATGATCACACCGTAAGCCTTCTAAACAACCTTATCAAACTGGTTGGAAACTTCCACGGATTTATGCACCTGGACACCGAGACATCAAAGAACTTTACCATTAGCCTAGTACTCTGCATTCCTATTACTTCTTCCGAAATGAATTACCTCACACTTTTCTGCATTGAACACCTTTTGCGACTTGTCAGCCCAGCTCTGCCTCTTATCTATGCCTCTTCGTATCCCACTACATCCTTCGACATTGGTCACAAAACTGCCTACTTTAATATCATCGACAAATTGACTAACCAAACCTTCTCCGCCCTCATCCAGACCTTTTATAAAAATGGCAATCAGCAGTGGTCCCCAAACAATTCCTTGCAGCACACCGGGGCTGGTCACTGAGCTCCAGGATGATCATTTCCAATCAACAACTATACTCTGTCTTCTTTCAGCTAGCCAATTTCTGATCCAATTCATTAGATCACTTTCAATCCGGAAACTCCATATTTTGAGTCACAGCCTACCGCGTGGAGACTTATTAAACGCGTTACTGAATTCCATATACAGCTCATCAACCACTTTACCTTCGTCCACTGGATTTTTCACCTTCTAGAAGAAATTGATAAGTTAAGTAAGGCACGGTCTAAACTTCACAAAACCTTGAGACTGTCTCTCATCAAATGATTCGTTCTTGATGATGATAAAACCTACCTCTAAAATCTTTTCCAATATTTTACCCACAAATGAAGCAAGGCTCAGTGACCTATAATTACTCGCGAGTTCTGATTCCGCTTCTTAAAGAAGGGAATACATTTGCTGTCCTTGCAGACATATGGCACTACTCATGTTGACAATGATGACATAAAGCTCCAAGCGATAGTCTCTGCAATCTCCTCGTTGGCTTCCTAGTGAAGGCTAACGTAAGTCCCATCAGGCCCAGGAATCTTGTCGATTTGCAAATCTTCCAAAATTGCTAACACTTCACCTTTGTCAACCTCAATCCCATCTAGTCTAGTAGCCTGTATCTCCTTATTCTCACTGACATTGCCCTTTTCCAATGTGAGTACTGACGAGAAGCATTTGTTAAGAGTTTCCTCTATGTCCTGAGATTTCACACGCAACTTTCCATTACTATCTCAGATTGGAGTTTGTCGTAACATACGCAAATTTTTATTCCTGATATACCTTATTGAAAGCCTTTGGATTTTCCTTGAATCTGTCCGCCAACAACTTCTCATGTCTCCTTCTGGCTCTTTTTAGCCCGCTCTTTAGATCTTTTCTCGCTAACTTTTCACTGTCAAGGTACTAACCAAGCCTTCATGCCTCATCCTCACATAAGCCTACTTTTCCCTCTGAGCAAGAACTTCAAGTTATTTAGTAAATCATGTCTCCTTCTCTCGATACCTAATTCCCTACGTGATGTGTGTGTTCTTATCAAGAATGTGCACTAGCTGTTCCTTGAATAAGTTTCACATTTGCAATTTGTCTATCCCCTGCAGTTTCTCTCCCCATCCTAAGCATACTTAATCTTACTTAATCGCATTATGGTTGCCTTTTGACCAATTATATCTCTTTCACTGCGGTATGTAAATATCCTGGTAATTTCTAATGCAAACGTAACCGAATTATGGTAATTATGGCCAAGTGCTCACCTCCCTCCAAATATAACACCTAGTCAGGTTCATTCCCAGGAATCAAATTCAATACAGCATCGCCACTTGTTGGCTTGTCTACATACTGTCAGAAAACCCTCTAGCACACTTCGAACAAAAACTGACCCATCTGAACGACTTGAACTACAATATTCCCAGTCCCCAATTCCAACTACATGGTTACTCTCGCTCCTATTGAGAATTGTCTTTACTATTCTTTCTTCCACATACCTGGAAGAATTCGGAAGCCTACAGAAATCCTCCAATATGGCGACCTCTGCTTTCCGATTTCTAACCTCGGCACAAACTGCCTCAGTGAATGAGTCCTCATATATTATCTCAGCTGCTGTAATGCGACATTGATTAATAATGGAACTGCCCACTCACCCCATCCCCTTTTACCATCATCTCTGCTCTTGCAGTAAAATATAAATCCTGGAATCGACAACAAACATTCCTATCGCTCCTCTAGCTGTGTCAATTAAATGGCTGCAATATCGATATCCCAGGTATAAACCCATACTATGTTCACTCACCCAATTTTGGATGCTCCTGGCATTGAAGCATACACATTCCAAACCAATATCTTGATTGGCGATGCCCTCTCGTGACCTTGTAAATCTATACCTGACTTCACAACCCTCAACCACCAGGACGGTGGAACTACAATTCAGGTTTCCATGCCCCTCCCTGCTGCATCAGTTTAAAAACATCAAAGGGCTTTAGCATTTTTCCAATCATCAAGATATTGGTAAACCTCTGTTTCAGGTGAAGACCATACTGTTTGTAGAGTTTCCTGCTTCCCAAGAAACAGCTCCACTTCTCCAAGAAACGAAATCCCTCCATCCTGCAACATCGCTGTAGCCACGTGTTCAGCTCCTCCCTCACCCTGTTCCTAGATTCATTAACAAGTGGACGCGCAACAAACCAGAGATGACAACTTTGTTTGTTTTAGATCTAAGCTTCCACTAAAGTTCACTGAATTCCTGCCTGAGATTCCTTCCTTTCTTCCAAACTGTGTCGTTATTGCCTTTGTGGAGCACAACTTGGGACTGCTCACCCTCCCGCTCCATGATCCCAAAACCACGATCAGAGGCATCACGAAGCCTAGCATCTTGGAGCCAACACACGAATCGTGAGTCTCTCTCGTATCCAAAAGTCTTCCTCCCTGTCCAACTAAATATGGAGTTCCTAATGACTGAAGTTTTGCTCCTCTTCTCCCTTCCCATCTGAGCAACAGGCACAGACTCTGCAAAAGAGACCTGTGCACCATTGCTTACCCCTGTAAGTAGTTCCCCCGCCCCCAACTGGATCCAAGACGGTATTCTTGTTGTCGGTGGCACTCACCATAGGATATCCCTGCACTGCTTGTCAGTTCCCTTTCCGACCCCGGACGGTAACCCAACTATCTTCGTCACGTGGCTGTGGAGTAACTACCTCACTGTAAATCATTTTAATAGCGCTCCCCGCCTCCCGATTGATTCAAATTGCATCCAACTCCAGCTCCAGCTTCCTTTTAATGTTTCTGAAGGAGCTGGAGTTGGGTTGACTTCCCACAACTTAAGACAGCAGGGGAATTCCACGTAAACCTTATCTCCCACATACTGCAGCAGGAACATTCAGCTGCCCTAACCTTCGTTTCCACTATTTTAAATTCCCAAATACACCACTGAAAAAAAAATGAAACAGGAAAGTGAATAAAAAGCCTATCATCTTACCAACCAACACAGAGATTTTGTTTGTTAGTAGGAGACGATTGGTGGAAGACTCCACATGCGTCGTGTTTCGGGTGAAGCAACTGCAAAATATTGAACTTTGTGACCTCTCTAACTGCCTCCAGAAATTGAAGAACTCCGGACCTAAAAAGTATTTTAAACTGTATACTGACGTATCTCGACAGGAATCACTGCTCCCTGCTGATCTTGTGATCTCTCCGAATGCCTGCAGGTGAAGAACAGACTGTTTCACTCATTTTGTGGATTCGCATAAATTGATGAATGAGTGAGAAAGTGATGTGTGTGAGGTCAGGATGCTGACGAAACGCGTTCGGTCAGGACTTCCAATTATGGTGCATGCTGTTACATTCAACAGTGTCAATACAACTCGCGTGTGGTGATTGATGCCAGACAGAATCCATAAATTTGAGTTTATAAAGTGAGTATTAGCTTTCCATTTGCTGCTGTTTGCTTCAGATGCATTCTGCAGAACCGTTCTCCATCTAAACCCAGTCAAAAGAAGGTCAATTGACCCATGTATTAATCTCTCGCTTTCACGCAGAGGCACAAGTTTATTTTGACACTGATGAATGTGAAGGACACTTATACTGGATACGCTTTTCGAAGTTGAACTGTGATTCACAGAGTGCGAAAACAGACTGTTAAATTGTTCGTTTTCTTTTTGTCCTGGGTCTGGTCCAGGGTGCAGGTAATTGGAATCTGGGGCGCATGTCAGCTTACATTACCATAAGTGGTTTGTGAGGTACGTTTCTGAAAATCCATGCCTACATATTGGCTGCCTGGGTCAGTTTGTGGCTGAAGGTGAACGTTCAGAAGGTGGCCGAAAGCCATTTTGGGCTGATCACGTATTGGTTTCTACTTTGGACACCACCTGCACCTACAATGAGACCAGTGTTAGTTTTCCACCTGGCCAAAATGAAATCTAATTGATTTGTTGTGAAGGAATGTTTGAATGACTGCCCTGACACAGGTTGCAAACTCTGTGCACTGATGTAGTTGCAGGGTCAGTATCATAGTCAGCTGTGAGGTGCAGTGGCAATGTATCTGAATTCAGGTCTTTTGGAAACCATGTTTAATGTTGGTCATAATTGGAAGGGTTATGTTTCCCATTTGAACAATAATGAGATATTTATTTTATAATGTGATTTGGACAACAATAAGATGTGAAACCTGAAAATGTTGCTTCACAATGATTGCATTATCGGAGAACAACTAGGTTGTTACTATATTTATGAAAAGAAAATGTAAACTCATGACAACGCTTTATGATAGAAAAGTAAAGAATATTCATGTTATTTTATACCAAGTAGAGAATATGTTGCTTCATTGTTGCGGTGATCACAATTAGATATTCAACCACAGTTTTCAAATGAATGCATTCTCACTCCAAGGCTTCAAAAGTTGTTGTTCACCGAAACATTACACACTCACAGTTTGCAAACGATCGAAGAATCAAATACAATCCGAGTTCTTATGAATTTAAATATAATTAAGCAATTGGATTTCTCACAGACATATACGAGCTTTAGCCATTTACAAGTAAATGATAGTAGTTCGATGTGCACTTTGAATAATACATTAATGAATGATTTGTGTTATTAAATTGTGTTTGTTGCGAAACAAAAATACATATGCTCACTTTAAAAATGGAGATGGTTTTCTGAATATTGAAGTTAACTTAAATTTCAGGCTCAGATTGCCAAATGGAAAGTCGAGGAGATGGGATGTTTCAAATTGGATCCACATAATACTTGCTTGTTAAATGAATGTCGAAGATTTAGTTGCTGTTTTGACAACAATTGAAATTTAACCAATTCGTTTAAGTTATGCAAGGATACGTGAACCCAATCGAGTTTGAATTTATTGTTTTCAGAACATTGGGCCAGTGACAGGAATGATGTTGGGGGTGTGAAGAACAGGTGGCATTATGAAAATTGTTCTAATCAACTGCCACTGTACAGCAGAACAACTGCTGTATAGCAGAAGAGCTAACTGCCATTCTATTTTTTTTTTCTCTCAAAGAAATCAGAAAGCATTCTAACAAAAATATACCTTTTCATGGAAAACATGCACGGAGTAAACAGAAAGAAGACGACGCAGGGAGATGAGCAGAGAGGAGGTTGATGATAGCAGAGAAGACAAAGAATATATGGACTTGAGATTAAGTTAATTTAATGGTTAACAAGTGTGTTATTTAAACAGCATGTCAGTAAGATTTGTTCAGTTCGTGGAACGAGTGTTCGAATTGCTTATAGCTTGTTTAATGCTTTGCTAGAAAACGAAATTGCCGCTTTTCTTTAAATAGTGGAATGAGGAGTTCCCTGTCAGTCCCTCACACGTTTAATAGATTACGAGTTGAGACGAGCTTCTCTGGTGTTTACTTTTAATTAACAGAGTGGTTTGACCTCAGCATTGTTACAGATTGGGGGCTTGTCGGTAAATTGGGCTTGTTGAGCAAATTTGGTGTACAGAAGATCCCAGCAAATCTAAACACTTGGCTATTATTGCCCTATATTTTTAAATAAAATGTCAGTGTGAACATTTGTCTAATTGCGATTATTTGTGGTCGGTTAAGAAAACCGTGAGGGAAGTAGCTCTGAACATTGCAAAAGAGGTTTTGAGGTTTGGAGACGCTTCACAAATTTACCAAGAGAGTTTCGAAAGACAGAGGAAGGATATACTTTTAGAATTAGCAAAGTGGTTAGATTTGGGTTTAACCAGGAAGAAAATGAAAACTGAACTTGTCATTGACTTAATTAAGCACATAGACATATCAGTCATACAAACAAGTGCGGTTGAGTTTAAAAAAAAACATAAATTGCGAATGAGCCAGATGGAGTTAGAAGACAAAGAAAGGAAGAGACGGATTTTAGCTGAGCAATAAGATAGAGAGACGAAAGATGAGAGAGCTAGATGCAGAGAGGGAGAGTGAGAGAGAGAGATTGAGAATTAAGAGCGAAGAGAGAGAGAGATGGAGAAATGAGAGAGAAGTTTCTGAGTTGAGCAAAAAGAGAGAAGAAAAAGGAAGAGAAAGGGATAGAGAATTTGAACTCAATCAGGAAAGTCAATTTAACAGGGTGAGTATAAGGTCGGGAGTGTGGTGCTGGAAAAGCACAGTGGGTCAGGTAACATTCGAGGAGAAAAAGAATCGACGTTTTAGGCATTCCTTATGAAGGTTTTGCCCTAAATGTCGATTTTACTGCTGCACGGATGCTTCCTGACTTGCTGTGCTTTTCCATCACCTGTTTCATGACTCTGATCTCCAGCCCTCACTTTATTTGAGAATGAAAATGGAGATTTATACAAATGTGTTAATACGTTGACATATTCATGATGAAAAAGACGTCGAACCCGTTCGTAGTACATTTGAAAAATTGTCTTAGCAGATGGAGTGGTCAGAGAACTTGTCAGTAAACCTGGTAACGTCCGTGTAAATATTTCCGTCGAAATTTCACGTGATTCTCTTAATCTTTTAATAATACCAAGAATGCAGGACGATATTGATCTAATTGAAATAGAAAGACTGCACTGAATGGCGGCAAATGTTAAAGCTGAATAAAGGGCAACGGGACATCTGCATGGTCGCATGCCCATTCTGTTTAAGAGTGCAAGTAGCATGCACTGATCATTTCTGCAACAGTCGCACCGAATTGCTTTCTGTGCGGATGTGGCCTGTTTCACAGCCAAGGGGAAACGTCATTTGCTGGAGTTGCTGCGAACATCAGATTACTGATGTATGCTCTCTTCCATCTGTACCCCAGAGTAGTCTCTCTGTGGTCTCACTGAGAAGTTGTCTGCTATTTGTCAAAGTGTGTGAACCGAAAACAGAATTTCTCAATCATGTTTTGGAGCAGTTCACATGTTCGAGTTTCTCAGCGCCAGAAATGTTAGCGGCTCATTCAATCAACAACCTAAATGAATGAATTCACAGTCTCAGATTAACCATTTGACACGCCCTATCATACAGTCATGAATATTACCGTGTGCTCTGACATCATATTGGAGGTGAACTTGCAGAAATAAAGAACAGGCTGCCGAATGATATTGCATCAATTTTGTTTCCTTCATATCACAGAGGAGAAGGATGGTCTGAACAGGGAAGTATAGGAAAGGGAGGCACCTGCAGCTCTGGTGAAACACCTTCGCCCTGATTCAATCAGCAACAAGAGACATGAAGGTGACTCAGACGGGAAAGCTTTTCATATCGACAATAGCACTCATGTACGTTAGCACGTTTTTGACATCTCGGATTGCATTTTACCTTCTGTCAATATGGTTAGAAAATGACGTTTGTACATTTCTAAGTAGCACCATGGGATTTCGCAAGAATCACTGAGTCGCTTCTCATCGATTCTCATATAGGTTTCCATTTCAGCTTGCAGCCATGTGACAGTTGTTCATGTGGAAAGCTCTGCTGGAACATGCCCAGTTCCAGAGAAAGACAGGAAAAGCAGAAAATTGTACCAGGACGGAGTATCCAACAATCTCGCTACGTGATCTGTCTTTCTGGGATTCTACTGCTCACTCAACTTTTCATGTGTGGGAGTTCGTTTGAGCTGCCCATTCTGCAGAACAGAGGCTGGAACTGTAAGTGTGCTGCACGCTATCGTGTGCTACACAATCTGATAGCTTTTCATTTTTACCACATCAGGGAGTGTAGCCCAGCGGTCTAAGTCGCTGCATATAGGTGCCAGTCACTATGGAGGCGTGGGTAGGAATCCCATGACGGCCACTTGTGCAGACTGTTTGTTATGGTAATTTTTGGAAGTGATGAACTGTGTTGGCGTTGAACGCAACAAAATATAAACATTTCCTCCAAATCAATCTGGGATATGAGATAGCACTTCATCGGGTCAGTGTCCACGCTGTGTTCTTCTGGTGCTGTGGTTATTGCATTCGCCTCCCACTCAAAAGGCCCCCAGTATAATACCGGACCCAAGCAGGCTTCGCTGGTGTTTCATATTCCAGGCAAATTGCATTGATAATCGTTTCATTTGAAAGTGAATGGCTATTGTAATTTCAGCGCTGTTGTACCAAATCCCGCATTGTATTTACTTGCCATTAGGTGTCGTTGTGGCGCAAAGGAGGGTAATTGTGATTTGTTTAATTTCCTTCATTATTGTATTGGTGAGAGAGTGTGGTGATTTGCCTTCTCGATCCAATGGAGACACCAGCACATTGTTGATCTAGTCTATTCGAGACTGTAATTGATAATCTTTACTTTTCCTGGTTCATTGATATTCTGTTGTTCTTGAAATTACTTGAACATTTTCTCGAAGTGGCGATGCACTAAGACTCCAAAATATAGGAAACAGCTTTTGAAATTGCCTCTCTGCCATTTCTCTGAGCACTTCATTACCCAGGAGACTCAAACTGTCTCGCAGACAACATTCATGCTTCAGTGTGTCTGCAAATGGCTTCTCTTTGCCACTTTTACTTCTGCTTTACATTAAGAATTTTCAGTTTTGCGGTTCGCTCAATAGCTAAGGGGCGAACACGGTTTGTGATTTATGTTTCCGCATCAAAAATGTTTCACTGAAAACTTGGGACTGTTGCAAAGAGAATTGTCATTGGCAGCAAAAGTCAGGAAAGCCTTCAACTTTACCTGATTTCGAAATACCAACATTCTGGTAAATTAGCTGGAAACTCTGAACTATTGTGCCACAGACCCTGAGCCATGCGATGAAGCAAATAACATGTTTAATCTGGTGTCAGCAACCCGAGCATCACTGAGTTGAAGCGCACGGAAACAGACCATCCGGTCCAACGCGGCCGTGCTAACCAGATATCCGAAATTATTCTAGCCTTGTTAGTTAGCATTTCCTCCTTATCCTCTAAACTCTTCCTATTCATATACACATCCAGATGCCTTTGAAACGTTGTGAATGTACTAGACTCTGCCACTTTCTCTGGCAGTTCTTTCCACACACGCATAAACTTCTTTGTGAAAAACTCCCTCATATTGCTTTTAAAATTTATCCCCTCACCTTAATCCAAAGCCCTCTGGTATTGCATTCGCGCAATTCAGAAAAAGGTCCTTGACTATTCACTCTATCCATCGCCCTCACGATTTCATGAACATATATAAGGTCATCCCTCAGCCTCGATTCTTCGCGGAAAATTATCCCAGCTTACACAGCTTGTGTTACAGTCAAATCCCTGCAAACCTGGCAATATCTTTCTATATGTAAGGTACAGACAGGATAGATCGAGTGAATCCTTAGAAGAGTATAAAGGCAGTCGGAGAATACGTAAGAGGGAAATCAGGAGGGCAAAAAACGGGACATGAAATAGCTTTGGAAAATAGAGTTAAGGAGAATTCAAAGGGTTTTTACAAAAATATTAAGTACGAAAGGGTAACTAGGGACACAATGGCGCCCCTCGCGGGTCAATGGCGGCCTTTGTGTGGAACCACAGAAATGGGGGGCGGGGTGGCAGGGTTACTAAACGAGTATTTTGCATCAGTATTTACTGTGGAAAAAGGATATGGAAGATATAGAAATTAGTGAAATGAATGGTGGCAGCTTGCAAAATGTCCATTGTACAGGGGAGGAAGTGCTGTATATCTTGAAAGGAGATAAAGGTGGATAAATCCCCAGGACATGATCAGGTGTATCCTCGAATTCTGTGGGAAGATAGATAATTGATTGCCGGGCCTCTAAATAACATATTTGTATCATTGATAGTCACAGATGAGGTGCTGGGAGACTGGAGGTTGGCTAAGGTGGTGCCATTATTTAAGAACTGTGGTGAGGACAAACCAGGGAACGATAAACCAATGAGCCTGATTTTGACGGTGGACAAGTTGTTGGAGGGATTCCTGAGGGACAGGATGCACATGTACTTGGAAAGGCAAGGACTGATTAGGGGTTGTCAACATGGCTTTTTGCGTGAGAAATCTTGTCTCACACATCTGATTGAGATGTTCTTTGAAGAATTGATGAGAGCAGAGCGGTAGATATGATTTACATGGACTTCAGTAAGGCGTCGTACGAAAGGGCTCCCCATGGGAGTGTGATTAACAAGGTTAGATCTCATGGAATACAGGAAAATCTAGTCATTTGTATACAGAACTGGCTCAAGTGCAGAAGACAGAGGGTGGTGGTGGAGGGTTTTTTTTCAGACTGGACGTCCATGACCAGTGGAATGCCAAAAGAATCGGTGCTGGTTCCTCGACATTTTGTCATTTACACAAAAGATTTGGATGTGAGCATAAGAGGTACAGTTTGTAAGATTTGAGATGACACCAAAATTGGAGGTGTAGTGGACAGCGAAGAGGGTTACCTCAGATTACAACAGTATCTGAACCAGATGGGCCAATGGGCTGAGAAGTGGCAGCTGGAGTTTAATTCATATAAATGAGAGGTGCTGCATTTTGGGAAAGCAAATGTTAACAGGACTTATACACTTAATGATAAAGCCCTCGAAAATATTGTTGGACAAAGAGACCTTGGAGTGCAGTCTCAAAGCTCCTTGAAAGTGGAGTCGTAGGTAGATCGGATAGTGAAGAAGGTTTTTTTGTATGCTTTCTTTCACTGGTCATGTATTGAGTAGAGGACTTGGGATGTCATGTTGCGGCTGTGCAGGTCACTGGTTAGTCCACTGTTTGAATATTGCGTGCAATTCCGGTCTCCTTCCTATCGGAAAGATGTTGTGAAACGTGAACGTGTTCAGAAAAGATTTACAAGGATGTTGCCACGGTCGGAGGTTTTGAGCTATAGGGAGAGGCTGACCAAGCTGGGGCTGTTCGCTCTGGAGCGTCGGAGGCTGGGGGGTGACCTTATAGATGGTTAAATAATTATGACGGGCATGGATAGAATAAATATACAAAGTCTTTCCCTGGGGTGCGGGACTCCAGAACTAGAGGGCACAGGTTTAGGGTAGGAGGGGAAAGATATAAAATGTACTTAAAGGTCAACGTTTTCAAGCAGATCGTGGTACGTGTATGGAATGAACGGCCAGAGGAAGTGGTGGAGGCTTGTACAATTACAACATTTAAAAGGCATTTTCATGGGTATATGAATAGGAAGGGTTTGGAGGGATATGGGCCGGATGGTGGCAGGTGGGACGAGATTGGGTTGGGATATCTGGTCGGCATGGACGGGTTGGACCGAAGGGTCTGTTTCCATGCTGCACGTCTCTACAACTCTATGAATAAATATCTCCCAAGCAAATTTACTACTTCCTCTTTATTTTTCAATAATGCCAACAACGCTGGATGGAATAAATCGACGTGAATCAGAAGGATGATGTGTTGAATGGCTGAAAAAATCAGTGCTGTATGAGGTTGAGTATCCAGAGTTGGCGGGGTTCGTTTCCGTTCTGTAGTGGTCGTCAGATTCGCCATGTTCCAAACGGAAATCTTTTGGATTGAAGTGAACAAATACTTCTTACATCCTGCTCTCATCAGTAAACCTGACTTTGAATTTGCTCGTCCTTATCTGCTCTAGCGGTGAAAAGAAATGCAATTCCAAATAATTGTTCTGTGAAACTTGTTATATTTCTCTCCTCCCTGGTTTTGAACATGGGCCCTATGTCGACAGCACTGATTGGCAGCCTGTTTAATGGTGCAGTTACAGTACCATGATCCTTTGTGTAACAGCAGTACTGCATTTGTTTTCCATGCGAAGGTGGCCCGGTTCAAAGCCAAGGAGAAACAAAATTTGCTGGTACACCACACATTCCTGATGTATCCTCTCAGTGAAAGGTAATCAAAAGTAATATCTGACAGGACTTATTTGGATGCTGTCTACTGCTTGAACGTGCGATGATCAACACCAGAGGTCCTGCATCATGTTTTGTAGCAGTTCATATATTAGCAGCTCATTCCTTCAGCAACAGGAATGAATCAATTTACAGTCTCCGAAGAACCTCTTGACTTGCCACCTCATAGAACCTTGAACATTAACGAGCTCTCTTAAATATAAGCCATGTCCGAACTGAAACGGAGGAAACGACAGACAGGCTGCTGCATGACAATTAATCCACTTTCTTTTCTTAATTTCAAAAAAGAGCAGAAGCCTCAGCGGGCGTTGGTGGACAACAAATCGAAGCACTTGCAATTCTTGAGAAACCCTTTCGTTCTGATTCAGTCATCAACAATAATGGGTCTGGGTGGGATAATCTCCGGAGGGTCGTTTTGGACATGTTGGGCGTAAGGGTCTCTTTCAACTGTGTAGGGATTCTAATTCAATAAAAAAATCTAAAAGAGACATGACAGCACCTCAGGCGGGAGAGCTTTA
Organism: Chiloscyllium plagiosum; assembly: GCF_037043375.1. Taxonomy (NCBI): domain Eukaryota; kingdom Metazoa; phylum Chordata; class Chondrichthyes; order Orectolobiformes; family Hemiscylliidae; genus Chiloscyllium; species Chiloscyllium plagiosum. The sequence goes on along the minus strand of NW_028270188.1, from coordinate 37,241,303 downwards.
CACGTCTCGAACAAAAGGGAATTACGTACAGTTCCCACAACTTTGTCAACTCGCAGGGCGGATCGCATTTTACCTTTTGTCAATGTCTTTAGAAACTGCGATTTTGCATCTCTCAATAAGCACCGTGGAATTGAGAAAAAAAATAACTGGGTCGCTTCTCATCGATTCCCTCATAGCTTTCCAACTCAGCTGGCAGACATGCGGCGGTTGTTCATATCCAGCTGTGGAAATCTCTACAAGAAAATGCACAGTTAAGGTGAAATTGAAGGAAAATGATAGCCTGTACCAGTGTTATTGTCTAAGCCAGACCACCCAAAACACACTTAGTCACGTAGCCCTCGACCTAACTTTGCAATTTGTTTCTGTACATGTGCAATGAAAATTACCCGGAGTAAGATAGCATAATGAATAGATTTTAAAACAGACAAAACATTATTCTTAAAATTAAGCAATTAAGCACCAAGAACAGAATAAAAAATCCCTACAGAACTCAACCTGTTCAGCTCGACAAAGTTATGCTGTTTCAAATAAACACAACAGTCCCAATGAGCACCCCCTTTTAATAACCAGTATAAATGGAACACAGGCTTACAGGTTGAAGTTGAAAGTCAGGAAAGAAAGAGTTTGCACACAGTTCCCTGATGAACATCCCAGAGCTGACCATTCCCCTTTCAGTATACAGGTCACTTCTAAAGCATGGTCACTTTGGTCAGAAGTCTCATCTGTTTACATCTCAACAAACGGCTTCGCAAAATCTGTACGAAAGCAGACTGATCGGAGTCTGGCTCGGATTATTGCCCCTCTGAAAAAAAAAGTCAAAGTACAGAGTCTCCTTGAGACAAGGAACAGCTCTTAGTAAAAAAACGATTAGCTTTGTGACACCTACGCCCTTAAAAAGGAATCATCAATACCAAAAAAGGCTTCATTTTTAAACCTAAAAAACCCGGTAGGTAGACTAAACACACACAGACACTACACTGACGATAAACATGCAAACATGCACAAACACATGCAATTTCAGGCCACGGCACATCCACCAATGAACACCTCCGTATCTCATTTGAGTTTCGGCAATCATGTTTTCACGACGTGCCACATGCACGATTCTGAGATGGAATGTCTGCAACAAGCTCTATCTAAACAGTCTGATATTTTTGTCATTTTTTTCCACAAATATCAATGGATTGTGATCAGTTTCTATGATTGTCTCAGATGAATTGCTGGTACTATAAACACTGAAATGTTGTAATGCCCCAACACCATGTTGAAAGTCACTTTCTTCATTGTTGAATATTTTTGTTGTTGAATGGTCAACTTCCTGGAAAAATATCTGATGGGTTTTTTTTCTTCCCTCGTCATCCTCCTACAGGAGCACCGCACCGACACCCACATCACTGCATCGATCGCCACCTTGAAAGGCTTTATGCAATCCAGTATGGCTGTTAATGGGGCAGTGGTTAACAGAGTATATAGTCCTCTGTCTACCGAAAGTTTATGCCCTTTTATAACAATTCGGTGAGTGGAGCAGTGACACTGCTAAGTTTCGGCACAAACGTTTGGCAAAATCCACTCAACCCCAGGAACGGTGTTACTGTTTTTATTGATGACGGGGAGATTCGCCAATTACTTTATTTTTGGCATCTCCCGGGAGCCATTTATCGATGTCAAATAACATGAACCAAGAAAGGTGACTTGTGCTTTGGAACATTCACTTTTAGCCAAGTTTACCACCAAGCATGTCTTCTGAAGTCGATCACGTAATCTGATAAATGCTGTACGTGTTCCTTCCATGAGTGACTAAAAATCACCAAATCAGCAATGTACACCACACATCTGGTAAAAACCTTATTTCTCAGTCTCTGAAATATGGCTGGGCTTGACCGTTGTTCATACCAAATGGCATGACTTTGAACTGATCTCGTCAATTTGGCGTTACCAAACCTAAAATCGCCTTTGCTCTCTCTGAGGAGAAAGTGAGGTCTGCAGATGCTGGAGATCAAAGTTGAAACTTTATTGCTGGAACAGCACAGCAGGTCAGGCAGCATCCAGGGAACAGGAGATTCGACGTTGCTCTCTCTGAGTATTGTACTTGCCTTTCGCCTCTGAGCACGGCCAATCTCGAAATGTAAGTTGCTCGTTCCACTTTTTGAACACAGTCCTCCAACCGTGGAATTGGCTACGCATCAGTCTTTGTAACAGCGTTGACTTCACCCAAGTCCACACATAAACGTGGGATAACATCTAGCTTTTGCACTGACTATGGGTGAGCTCCAGTCACTCTCACGCATTTCGATTATATCATCTTAAAGCATGCGCTCTATCTCCTTCTGAGCATGTGCCAACTTAAGAGGGTTATTTCAAAAATGATGTTACTGAATCAGAACAGCATCCATGATATCTATGTCTTGCACAATTAGATCAGTACTTCCCAGTTTATTTCCGCATTTCTTTAAAAGCCATAGTAATATCTCTTTCAGGTCATTTCGATTTTCCTGTGGAAGGTAACTCAATAGTCTCTCCCAATGTTTGACAAATTCCTCATTGTCCAATTTGGTTTGAGGAATATCCAACTCAGAATCCTCTGAAGTTGGTTCTTCCTTCTGTTTTGTAATCATTAACACCTTCTCCTCTTGCTTTCCTTCCCAATTAAAATACCTTTAAGCATATCCACACGATACACTCTGTGAGATTTTTTCCTGCCTGGAGTCGTTATCAAGTAGTTTACCTCACTCAATTTCCATTTAGTTTGTTATGGTATACAAACCCTTGCCTTTAAGTGCACACCTGTTACTGGAAGTGCCACTAACATTCAGAGGCCAATAGCAAAGTTGCGAATTTGTGATTTCTTATCTGCTTCTTATTTCATTATATGGCATGACACTTTTAAATTCTTTCTAGCCGACTCTCCAGCTCAAATTAATCGTTCCCTAAAATTTGACACATAGTTCAAATGGGTGGTCTCTGAACTCTGACTTATTAATTTCTACCTAATCAGTTATAACGGACTTTTAACAAACTTAATCAAGTCCTCTTACTTCATGACCCAGAACTAATTCAAATGGACTGAACTTAGTCGATTCATTCTGTGCATCTCTGATCGCAAAAAATTCCATTCTCCCCATCATCTGCATAATCCTGAATATAAACCGTTAACATGGTCTTTACTGTTTGATGCCATCTCTATCACACTCCCTGGTTTACAGGATGGCACGCAGTAGATTTGAATTGCTTTATTCCCAAATTATCCATAACCTTCTTGAATAGTCTGGATGTGAAGTTTGTTCCTTGATTTGTCTGGAATCTCTATTGGTAGTTCGTATCTAGTAAAAACAAATTAAGTAGTTTTGCTGCAACCCCTTTGGCCATGATGTTGCGTAATCGGTTTACCTCTGGAAATCGAGTCAATAAATCCATTATTGTAATAATTACTTGTTCCCACTTTTTGTTTGAGGTAGGGTACCGACGCAATCAATCAAGACCTTTGTGAAAGTTTCCTCAAATGCTCGAATAGATATTAAAGCAGCAGGCTTTATTTATGCCTGTGGTTGTCCGATTAGCTGACATATCTGCCACATCTGGAAAAATTCAATTACATCTCTGGGTCATCCAAGCCAGTAAAAAATGTCTTTGTATTTTAGCCTGTGTTTTCCTTACCCGTAAATGACCTCCAAGTGGTAGCTCATGCGCCACTCGTAGTATCTCCTTTCTGTACCCCACTGGCAAAACTTTTTGATGAACTTCTGCCCATTTCTCGTCTCTTTGAATGTGTGATGGTCTCCATTTCCTCATTAAGACATCATTTGTTAAGTGATAACACACGCTTTCTTTCTCAAGAAATGCCTTTTGATATAACTGTTTTAACTTCTCATCTTTCTGCTGTAATTCAATCAGATTATTAGAGCTAAAATACTGGCATGTTTACGTATTTGCTCCTTCTGTATTTCACTTATCTGATGAAAGGAAGTTTCAGATAACACTACGCCAGCTTCTTTAGCTGGGCCTTTTGATCTATTCTGCTTCAGCTTGTGCTGCTGTGATCTTGTGATCACACATCCAGGGAAAATTCCTAGATAAACATTCTCCATGTCTTCAGTTGCCGGCATCTCCATTGGCTTTTCAACTCGAGTAGGCAGCACGCCTTCCGGTGAATCAGCCATAGAATGTGTAAGGACACATTGTTTTCCGGGAGCTGAGAACTTGTCAAGTACGCCGACTACAAATTATCCACTCTTCTCTGGACTGCCTAGCCTCTCATCACATAATTGAGCACATTTTGTCTTACCATGAATCCCTGTTGCCATCACCTTTTCCAGCAATTATCTATCAGGAGTGCATATCTCTTCATTCTTCAGCATTACAGACTGGGAGGATCCTGTGTCCTTAAATATTGTAACCTTCTTACCTACTACCCCGGCCTATGTGAATAAACGTTACCCTTGCATGTATTTTTGAGGAGATCCGGTATTTCCTCCTTTTCCAACCTCTTATCATCGTATACACACTGATGCAGTTGTGTAACGTCCACTGTGCTTTCTGTTACAATCCAAAACACTTCCAAGCTTTCCTATATCTGGGTTTTTCCGAACCGACCAACATTGTTCTTTTGTGTGGCCCATTTTATTACCGTGAAAACACTGGAGCCTTTTGACTTTCTTATCACCTTCAAGGATCTCTTTTTTACCCCGTGTTAAATTATCCTTATGATCTTCACTGAGATCCACCTTTCCCTTTCCACGTCATGTTATCTTTTTGCCCAATTTCGACCCGTCATGGACTGAAGTAGATTCTGTAAGCCAAGCCGTGTTTTCGGGTCCAGCTCATAATCATCAGCCTTCTCATCTGAGACTATTGCTGTTTTAGCTGTCTGCTCTTCAAATGAGTTTTCAGTTCTTCCGCAATGAGTATACCATCAGCCTTTATCTCAAGCCTTTGAAGTTGACTTTCCTTTTCAAGTGTCAGTTTTTGAAATTCAAAAACTCACTCCTTTTCTTTCTGTTCTGCTTTTAATGGTAACTCAAGCTGTTTCATTTCTTCTGCCCTTTCCTTATCTCTCGCCTGCAACACAAGCTACTTCATTTGGAATTGATTACTTGCCATCTGTATAGATGCTGATGGTTTCTCCAGCAGGTTTAAATAGTGAGCTACTGCTGTAGTTACTTGTGCTTCCCTCAAAGAAGCACATAGTTCCACTTCCAGTTTCTCTGCAAATTCTCGTTACTTGGTCTTTCTCACTTTTTCCACACATTCAAAAGTAACCACATCCATATCCAGAAAACGTTTGCCGACTGAAAGTGCCGTTACTACCCGAAGCTTTGTCTACCTAACCAAGCAAACACCCAAAATAAAAGCACTAGCACCTACCACTCGCTATCTAAATTAATGTAAAGAGCCCCCAAACTGTTATGAACTAGTCCAGACCGCTTCAAACATTGTGAAGAGGCAGCCCGAGTACTAACTTTGTAATTTGTTTCATAAGTGCCCAGTGAATATTACCTGGGGTAAGGTCGCTACGTTGACTGCTGGATTTAAAAGCAGACATAAAATATTATTCACGAAATTACGCAATGAAAAACAAAGAACAGAATAAAGAAACCCGACCGAATGCAACCTATCCAGTTAGACTTAATTATGCAGTTCGGAATACACACAACACTCCCAATAATCAAACTCCCTTTAGTACCTAGTTTAAGTGGAAGACGTACTTACAGGTTGAAGTTGAAGGACAGCAAAGAGAAGAGTTTCTACACAGCTCCTTGTTGAACATCCATGTTCAGACTTAACAAAAACCGCTCAGCTAACAAACTAAAGAACTGACCACTCCCATTTCTTTATACAGATTCACTCTAAAGCATGAGCACTTTGTGCTGAAGGCCTCTCAATATCCTTTTCATCTCTGTACCAAATAAGTCTGATAGGAGTCCGGTTTATTGCCCCCCTGAAAAAAAATCAAGGACAGTTCATCTTTGATCCAAAGAACAGCTGTTCGATAAAAAGAGAACAGCTTTATGACAAAGGCACCGACGATCGAACAGCCTCAAAATGTGATCTGTCCTTCTCAGATTCGAATGCTAACTCAGCTTTTCAGATGGAGAACCTTCTTTGGGATGCTTATTCTGCAAAACAAACGTGGTAACTGTAAATATGCTACATGGTATGATCTGGTAGACGGCCTGTTCAGCTTGTACATTTTGTCGGTGTCTGGTGATTTTCTTGTTGCATGTAAACTCGAATGTTATTCTGTTTCGAGTAATGGGTGATATCATTTCCCAAATCAATCATCTAAATTCCGGTAATGGAATGCAGTTCATGGTTTTGTTCGCAAAACGTTACCGAATATGCTTTCTCATGAAGTTCTGAACCCCGGAGGGGGTGCGAGTGGTCTCTCAGTTCTGTGATCGGTCAATAAATACACGCAATCTGTCATAATCTTAAAACTTCAATCTTTGTTTTGAATATTGCTGTGGATAGAACATCCAGAAACACAGGAGTTATGTACTTTCATATCCTTCGGAGGAACTGCACATACTGGTTCAATACAGAGGCATGTTTATACTTCTCATAAAGCAGAACATAAGGCATAATCGCATAGTTTATTCAGACAATTACCTATCAATACATGGTATCACTTCATTGATAATTGTTTGATCTAATGATATTAACTGGTAAACAACTTAGATCATAATGATTAGATCGTTCTTATCTTGTGATACAAAGACCTGCGGCTGTGCAGCCTGTTTAGCACTTCATCATTTTATCGGTCTAGTCCTGCTATCGAGTAGCAAATCATTTATGTACCTTTACAGACTAGCTGCAGTTGGACATGTATGCCCAGGGAGCCACTTTGTCTCGAGCTGTAAGAGTCACATAGGCATAGGTCTTCAGTCTCCATGTTCGAACTCACCCTGTATTCATTTTTCAGACGCTCACTCACACACGCATTATATTTGTAGCTCGATCGAGTCTCAGAAGGTAGGTTCAGCTCTGCATTCATTTTTGTGTGAATTGAAGGGACAGCATTATCTGCTGCAAAATTGATATTGTGCCGGGCCCATCCTAGCAGCACTGTGAGCAGGATAGAGATCGTGGAACTCTTCCTCTGTGACTTTGCTTCGGTTGTTTTGAAGGAGTACCAAAGGAACAATACGAAAATGCTTTACCACTGTGGCTGGTAGCGTGGCCGAGCGTTTTATAGTGCTGGATGTAGGTTCCAGACTCGAAGCAGTTTGGGTGCGAGCACCAAGGCTGCCATTTGTGCAGATCGCATATCATGCTGCTGCGTACTCAACACTACTGCATTTAAGTTCAACACAACAGGTTGGATTTCCTTTTTGGAAACCGACCTGTGTTATGGGAGAGTGCAGACTCTCCATTTGGTCAGCGTCTGCGCTTTTCGATCACGTTCGCCTTCCACGTGAAAAGTCCCCTGTTTCAGCAGTTCCACTGAGGCTTCATATTCCAGGCAAGTTATGTGTTCACTGAAAACGAAAGGAGATTGTTACTTCATCGCTGTTGTGCAACAAAATCCTGCAGTGACTCTACTCGTCGTTATTTGGTGCTCTGTTGAATGTGAAAAGAATTCCAATTAATTGCGATGCCACATGTTGTTAAATTTCTCTCATTTGCTTAATTTCTGTCCGGTAGACGGATGTTGCTGATACGCTACACGCACTCCCGCATTATTAATCGGAAGAGAAAGCTCATCTAATCAAGACTGTGATTGGTAAAATTTACTTTTCATAGCCCATTCTTATTGTTCTTTCTTTTATCTCATTTCAGCACTTTCTGGGAAGCTGAGGTGCACTAAGCTTCCAGTGTGCTTTGAAAATCTGTTTGGAATTGCCCTGCTGCCAGGTGTGCGATTAGTTTGTGGCTCATTGCTCTCGGACAGTCTCACAGACAGCAGTCATAATTTGGTTTGACTGAAAAAGCATTTAGTTTGTCAATTGTGCTAGTGTTACTCGTTATGTGTTGTCTGATTTCCGACTCAATCACTACATTAAGAGGTAACACGGTTTGTGAGGTAACTCACGGCAGCAAGAATTCTCACCTAATGATCTGGAATAATTTCAATGATTATTGCAGGGGGCAAAAGTACGGAAGTCCTTCTGTTCTGCAGTGCTTCACAACACTATCTTTTCGGTGAACAGTCGAACAGATTAAAATATTACGCCACCGAGACAGATGGCAAGTGCCGCGAAAAATAATCTATTTAAGTCAGTTCAGCAACATTGCATCACTGAAGTACACAGCATGGAAACAGACTGTTCAGTGTACTCGTACGTGCTGATAACATTGTCTAAATTAATTATGCCCTATTTATCAGGATTGGTCCATATCCCTGTAAAACTTTCCTATCCACAGAGTCATCTAAGTGCCTTTGAAATCTTCTGAGAGTACCAGCCTCCGCCACTTCCTCTGGTAGCTCATTCCATACATGCACAATCTTCTGCGTGGGAAATGTGCCTCAGGGCCCTTTTTAATTTTACCCCTCTCACTTGAATCCAATGGTATCTAGTTTTCAACTTGCTCCACCCTGAGAAAAAAACGCTTACATAATCAGTTTATACACATTCCAGAATGTCACGCCTCCGCCCTATGCTGCAGAGAACGTTGTGCCATCCTATTCAGAATCGCACTACAGTGCAAATCTTGCCACGCTAACAACATCCTTGTCTATCGTTTGCGAGCAATTCCACGTGATTATCTTCATCTTTCAATGCTGCCATCTACGCTGGACAACAACGAACTACTGAAAACCGAAAGTGAAGCGTTCAACGGCCGCAAATTTCAGTGCTGGACGACTCGGAGCACCATCTGGTAGCGGGGCTTGTTTCTGGAGTGTAGTCGGCATTATATTTGTCTGAAACGGGCAGCAACAGCCTTTTTTCCGACGGCAGTTCTTTAGATTGACATGAACGGAGATTTCTTCCTTGTCTCGCTCATCAGCAACCCTAGCTTTGAAATTGATCACCCATACCTGCTGTAGTTTTGAAAGGGAATGCAATTCCAATTAATTACTGTGTGAAACATTTTTTTCTCCAAACTGGTTCTGAATATGCTCAGATGTGTACACCACCGACAGCCATTCTGTTAAAAAGAGTAGTCACTTGCTCTGATCCTTCCCGAAAAGCTGTACTGTATGTGCTAACCTTGCACAGGCGGCTGTTTCAATTCAAGGGAGAGGCTGATTTGCTGATGTCACAGTGCACGGCGGAATCCTAACGTAGACTCTCCCTCAAATCAATCTTGAAGTTATCTCTGGAAGGTCTCATTTGGATGCTGTCTGTGGCTTTTCAACGTTCAGCAATCATCACTAGTAGTCAGGAGTCATGTTTGGGAGTAGTTTGCATGTTAGCGACTTCAATCAGTCAGCAACAGGACTGAAAGAAGTTACAATATCAGATGAACCTTTTGACGTGCGCTGTCATGGAGTGACTAATATTAATACGCATCCTGATACCTAAGCCAGTTTGGAACAGAAGCTGAGGAAATGACAGACAGGCTATTAATGACATTGCATCCAGTCTCTTTCCATTTAGTCACAGAAGAGCAGGAAAATGTAAAAGGCTTCCGGGAGTTGGGAGGCGGGACAACAAAGCGAGGCAGATACAGATCTGGTGATACTCCTTCTTTCTGATTCAGTCAGCAACAAGTGACGTGAATGTGACACAGGTGAGAGAGCTTTTCATATTGAGAGCAAAGAACATTCACGTTTGGTTCGCACCTCTTTGACATCTTGTGTGGGCGGGGGTGGGAGCTTGCCGTTTGATTTTTATTAATATGTGCAGAAACTGCCTTTTCTGCATGTCTAATAAGTACCATTGAATTTAGTAAAATTTACTGAGTCACACACGCATATGTGTACAGCACCGATGGCCATTCTGTTTAAGAGTGTAGTTATCGTGCTCTGATCCTATGGTAAAAGCGTTTGCTTTCCTTGCACAGGTGGCCCGGTTCAAAATTCTTGTCTCGGGATCTTTCTGTGTCTTCTTTACTTCTTGGAGAAAGTGACGACTGCAGATGCTGGAGATCAGAGCGTAAAAATGTTTTGTTGGAAAAACGCAGCAGGTCAGACAGCATGACAGGAACAGGAGAATCGACGTTTCGGGCATAAGCCCTTCTTCCTGAAGAAGGCTTATGCACGAAACGTCGATTCTCCTGTTCCTGTGATGCTGCTTGACCTGCTGCGCTTTTCCAGCAACACATTTTAAAGCTCTTCTTTACTCCTTGTTAGGAATGTCTGCACCACAGATTACTTATGGAATAGGTCCTTTTAAGAGAGAGCCATTTTCAAGCAGATCTTACATGCTTGGACATGACCTTTTCTCTCAACTGTTCAATTTTCCCTGTTATAATATTCCAGAGCATCGAATTTGTTCGAAACGAAAATCGCTTCTCAATAATCGCTCTAGACAAATTCAGGAAAACAAAGTTTTATTAACAAGTCAAGTCTGCAGAGTCGGGCACCCTTGAAGAAAAGGCGCGCTGAGGCTTACAAAGTCTCCCATTATATACAGCACAAGTCCCTCCTCTCCTTGGCTCCAACAAGCCATGAGGTTCACATTCTTAAAAACATCATTATTCTTATCACAAAGTCTGCAACAAAAGGCTCCAGAGTCTCCAAAGTTGTTGTTTTTCTCACCCTGTAGTCTTATCAGTCAAAGGCTTTAATCTGTAACAGATGTCTCTCGAGTCGTTCCCCGATCCTGGAGTCTTATCAGTCAAGGACTCATCCTTCCCGCCTGTGTCAATGGTTCCATCAATCAAGGGCCTGTTTGTTTTTACTCTGCTCACAAATTGTCAGCATTCTGCACAATTTAAACTAGCCTGTTTGTTTTTACTCTGCTCACAAATTGTCAGCATTCTGCACAATTTAAACTATTCTACTTTTGAGTATATAAAATGTTCTAGAAAAGAAACAAAAGTTTTGTCTTTTATTATAGACCAGTCTGTGGTCCAGGCACATCTTAAAGTTTAAACCGATATTACCTCTCACAATTCCACCCTTTTCTTTCTTTAAGATGTACCTGACCAAGATAAGCCCCCCCCTCCCTCAAGGGCCCGGGAAATCCTTGGTCTTTCGCAGCAACATCACTTTAAGTTCCCGCGTCCCATGTTGTGGAACCACCACTGCCTGGAGTCGGGAAATATTTTTCTGAATTAAAAACTGAATACAGGGAGTTAGGCAGGGTAATACGAGAAGAAGAATCATGCCTCCCCCAACCACCAGCAACGCCGTGCGCCACCAGCTACCACATAGGAATGGGACACAAATGATCCCGAATAGATTCGAATCCCAAGTCTTACTGTAGTGCGACATTTGTCACATCTCCCCTCACCCTCACCCACATACAGTAGTAAACTGATCAATATCCCCACCAATACAGTCCAAGTAGAGTTCATTATTGCTGTCTTTTCAGTTTTACCGACAACGGCTTGTCCCCTTGCTCGCATGTCCAGGTGCTTTCTTCTTCAGGCGGAACAGGCCCCTTTATCCTTGATGCGTGGACCCACCCTTTTTCTTTCGTCCGAACAGCTGCTTCAGTTGTTAACAGAACCAGGAACGGTTCTTCCCACCGCGGCTGGAGCTTTTCGGCCTTCCAGGTCTTAACAAGTATCCAATCTCCGGGCTCCACCTTATGCAGGAGGAAGTCAAGTGGCGGAGTCTGAGCCAGGAGACCTTTCCTCCGGAGTTCTGCAAAAGAACGGGATAAGGCCAGTAAATAGGTTCGGATAAATACATCCCCCCCTTGTAGAGTGGGACATCCATCAACCTTACTCCAATACGGTAATCCGAACAGCATTTCATAGGGGGAAACCCCCACATCTCGGCGAGGTGCCGTACGTACCCTCAATAGGGCAATGGGCAGGCACTTTGGCCAGGGTAACTTAGTTTCTAACATCAGCTTAGTCAATTGGGTCTTAAGCGTGCCATTCATTCTCTCAACTCGACCCGAACTCTGACGATGCCAGGGTACGTGGAATTTCCATTGGATACCCAGAGTAGTACAGATCAAATGGTGTAGCTTAGAAATAAAATGCGTCCCGCAGTCGGAGTCGATAGATTCCATTATGCCATATCTCGGGATTATGTTCTCTAACAACAGTCGGGCCACGGTTGGTGCATCGTCTTTGGCAGTTGGGAAAGCCTCTACCCAGTGAGTGAAATGGTCTACTATTACTAGCAGATATTTCCATCTCTGTACTGGGGGTAATTCTGTAAAGTCGACTTGGATCCTCTGAAATGGCCTAATCGCGAGGGGCTGACCACCGGCTGGCATAGAACGCATGGCCTTCCGATTAATACGTCGGCAAGTGGGGCATCCGACTACCTCTTGTTGGGCTAATGTGTACATCCCCCTGCATACATAGTCTCTCAGGATTGTATCACACATTGCTTGCACCCCCCAGTGGGTCTGATGGTGTAATCGGTGCAGAATACCCCGGGTGATCTGTTTGTTCAGTACTTGCCTCCCATCAGGAACCGTCCACTTCCCGTTAGTATCTAGCCGGGCACCCAATTGATCCATTTTATCAACCTCCCCCGGGTGAAGACGGGTTGTTTAGCGAGCCCTTCCCTCAACGGTATTAACGTTAACAATTGGACGGATTTTTCGACCGCTGCCCGCTTGGCTTCCTCGTCTGCCAGCCGGTTTCCCACCGCTTCCGGTGTCGACCCCTTCTGGTGACCGGGTACATGGACTACTGCAAGTTCCGTAGGTAACGCCAGGGCTTCCAATGTTAGGCTGATCATTTGTTCGTGAGCTAATTCTTTTCCCCGGGAAGTTATCAATCCTCGCTCTTTCCAGATTTTCCCGAAAGTATGAACGACTCCGTATGCATACTTTGAGTCAGTATATATGGTTCCCACTTTCCCTTCCAACAACTTCAGGGCCCTCTGGAGGGCGTACAACTCACAGGATTGGGCTGACCACTTCCCGGGCAGTCGTCCGGACTCAATCGCCCGTTTCGTTGCACCATCTATGACAGCATAGCCACTGTATCGTACTCCACTGATGCACCGGGAGGACCCGTCGATATACAGTTCCTGTCCCTCACCCAGCGGGGCTTCCTGCAGGTCCTCTCGGCTTTTGGTCTGCAAGTCCACAAATTCCACACAATCATGCTCCTGTTCCCCGTCTGCAGGACGTCCGTACAGAAACTGGGCTGGGTTGCAACTGAGATCTTTTCAAAATTGAGATCGTTCCCGGTCATCAAAATCGTCTCATACTTCAGGATGCGAGAGTCTGTTAACCAGCGGTGAGCCTTTTGAGCCAGTATGGTACTAACCGAATGTGGGGAGTATACTGTGATCCTTCCTCCAAAGGTAAGTTTTCGGGCCTCTTCTACTAACATTGGCGTAGCTGCCACTGCCTGTATACAGGTCGGCCATCCACATGACACAGGGTCTAACATTTTTGACAAAAATGCAACCGGCTGACGTTTCCCTGCCCGCAGCTGAGTAAGCACACCCTGGGCAATTCCACCGGCGCTATTGACATATAACTGGAACGGTTCCTTCAGGGTGGGTAAAGGCAAAACCGGAGCTCGAATCAGTTTATTTTTAATAATATTAAATCGCTGCTCCTCCTCACCTGACCAGTCCACCTTTTGTCCTTCTTGTCCCAGTTTGTCGTACAAAAATTTTACTAAAGTGGTGTAACTTTCAATCCATATCCGACAATACCCTACTAGTCCCAGGAATTGTCTGACTTCCTTCTTCGTCCTGGGTATTGGCATACCCGTAATTCCTGATATTCGTTCTGGCGTGATACGGCGGTGCCCCTTACTGACTTGATGGCCCAGATATCTTACTTCTCGCTCCACAAACTGGAGTTTTGTCCTGGAGACGCGTAGACCCTGTTTCCCCAGGAAGTTCAGCAGGGCAACGGTGTCTGCTCGTACCTCCTCTTCTCTTGGTCCTGAAAGTAAGAGATCATCGACATATTGGAGCAATTGATTCTCCGTGTTACACCGAAATCATTCTAAGATCTGCTCCAGTATTTGTCCAAACAAATTGGGTGACTCCGTGAATCCCTGCGGCAAGACCGTCCATCTTAACTGTCGTTTTCGTCCTGTGAAGGGATTCTCCCATTCAAAGGCAAAAAGGTTCCGACTTTCTTCCTCAAGGGGGCAACTCCAGAAAGCATCCTTCAGATCTATTACGCTGAACCATTCATGTTCGGCGGTAATTTTACTCATTAACGTGTAGGGATTAGGTACCACCGGATATCTAGCCTGGACTACTTCATTCAACCCCCGCAAGTCTTGCACCAGCCTATATGTCCCGTCCAGCTTCCTCACAGGGAGTATTGGAGTATTGAAAGGGGACATGCATTCCTCCAGTAGTCCATCTGTGATTAATCTTTCTATCACAGGTTGTAACCCCTCCCGTCCTTCCATCGCAATCGGGTATTGTTTCCTTCTTACCGGGCCTCTTCCTAGTAACATGGTGATTTGGAGAGGTTTGATGTTTAGACCCCCTCTGTTCCTCTCTCGGTACCATACTTCCGGGTCTATTTGTTGATCATCTTCTTCGGTGAGGAGAACAGCCTTACCACCATTTCCCCGTTACTTGGTACCGTTCCGATCCCTAGTTTGACCTGCAAGTCTCTTCCTAACAAATTAAACCCCGCCGATGGCAGTAGAAGGAGGTCTCGTTTAGTAGTTCTGTTTTCATACCCAATTTCCACGTCCTCCACCACTGGGACTTGTAATTTCTGTCCTCCAATTCCAGATACCCCCATAACTTTTCCTCCTGCTCGGGTGCCGGGGGGTATTTGGATTATACTCGATCTTTCGGCTCCCGAGTCCATCATAAATATGATCTCCGATCCTTGGGGCCCTACTTTCAAGTTTACCAGGGGTTCCTGTCGATAGTCCTTTTGCCCCAAGGGTAGGAACCCCCGACCTCCCTAATCTTCCTCCATCAGGGCGTACGACTTCACCTCCTGCTAGTAGCGGGAGCACTCCCGTTTAAAATGTCCCTCTTCATTACAATAGTAACATCTGAGTGTCCTCTTCGTTTCCCTGTCGCGGTCTCGCGTTCCTCCATTCTTCCTTTGTTCCGGCCATGGTTCTCTTTTCCTCTGCTCTTGCCACGACTCTCCCCTCTCCTGTTTCTGCCACGGCTCTCCCTTTTCCTTTCTTCCAGCTGTCATTTGTTGCACCGTTTGCATCATTATCTTTGTCGCCTTCCTTTGCTTCTCATCGACCCTTCTCACAAACACCTTTTGCGCCTCCCGTAGTAGTTCACTTAAAGATTTACTATCCCAATCATCCATTTTCTCTAACTTCTTTCGTATGTCCGGCCAGGCTTTTGATACAAACTCTACCCGTATGAGTTGTTGCCCCACATCCGTCTCAGGGTCCACCCCAGCAAACTGCTGCAAATTCTTCCTAATCCTGTCTAGGAAGTTCGTAGGGGTTTCCTCCGGGTTTTGATGATTACCAAAGGCCTTGGTAAAATTGTGCCCCTTCGGGGCTGCGTGTCTTATTCCTTTTATCCAATATTCCCGCATGTCTCTCATGTTGCGCCGTCCTCCCTCCGTGTTCTTATCCCACTCGGGGTCGGTGAGGGGAAACTTCTGTTCCCCTCCTTCTCCCCCCTCTCTCTCCCAGACCAAGAGCGCAGCTTGTCGTATCATCTGACGCTCCTGGCTAGAGAACAAAGTTTTCATGATGGAACACATCTCTTCCCACGTGTAAGTATTCGGAACCAGGAACTGATCCAATTGTTCAGCAAGTCCCATGGGGTCCTCTAGTAGACCCTTCATCTCCCTCGTGAAATTCCGTACTTCAGTACTCGTCAAGGGAACGTTCACATATCCCGTCCTTCCCTCCTCGCCCCCCAAGGGTACTTCCCGGAGTGGATTCATTCTTGCAATCGAGACAGGGCTTTGTCTGTGACCCTTTTCAGCTTGAGATCTGGTCTGTACCCCTGAGGTAGTTTGTGATTCCTCCCCATTTTCTTCCCCTTCCCCTGAATCGTCGTCACCCGAAGGAACATTCTGTGGGGCAGACGGGGTCACGTAGGGCGGCGGTAAGTGATCTAAAGGGTCCCATTCTTTCTGTCCTTTCGAGTCTTTATTAGTTACCTGCATTTGGCAAGATATCGTAACCGGTAGCCAACAAAGGGCATAATCACTTTCTTCCAGATTAACATCAGGTTTTGAATTGACATATAAAATGAGGGCTTGCTGGACCCAGTCTTCGTCAGTACCGAATCTAGGCCACCACACTGAGTCGCCCTGAATAGGTTTCTGGGACCACTTTTGACAGTATTTTACCATCTTCCTTTTAGATTTTCCCTTTCTTCCACCCTGATCCCAATTATTTAGCATTCTCCCTAACGGACTATCGTCAGGTACCCCGGGGTATGTGTCATTGTCCCTGTTTAAGCCTACCTTTCCCTTAATCGCCTTAGATCCCTTATTTCCCATTTCCGAGGACTTCGTATTTTTCCCGTGATAATCTATCACAATGTAGCCAATTCCCGGACCTTCAGTCCCGTGATCGCCCAGGTTCCTTTGCAGGCACCCCCGGTCTTTGGATTCCTGTGTCCTACGTCTTTGTGACACAAATCACCGGCACCCCGTAGGTACACGTTCCTCCTCAAACACGGTCTCTGCAAAATCCCTCACAGGCGAGCCCCGGTCTCTAGATTCCTGAGTCCCACGTCTCTGTAGAAAAAAAATCCACAGGCACCCCGTAGGTCCCCAGTCCTCCGGAAACACGGTCCCCGCAAGTTTTTTCTTACCTGGGTTCGGTGCACCGAAATTACTCGATCGTTAACCGTCTCCACTGCCTCGGGTACACCCCTCCTTTGTTTTCCTGAGCCTCCCGGATATCACTCGCTCAAGCCGCGCGGGGCGACAAGCAAGGAATCAGGGACTGCCGAACTCGGCAGGGTGCACCTTCTCCGATATCCTTCCTCAACTCCACTTGCGGCCGGAGTGTTGATCCCGGATGACGAGCCCCCAAGTTGTTAGAAACGAAAATCTCTTCTCAATAATCGCTCTAGACAAATTCAGGAAAACAAAGTTTTATTAACAAGTCAAGTCTGCAGAGTCGGGCACCCTTGAAGAAAAGGCGCGCTGAGGCTTACAAAGTCTCCCATTATATACAGCACAAGTCCCTCCTCTCCTTGGCTCCAACAAGCCATGAGGTTCACATTCTTAAAAACATCATTATTCTTATCACAAAGTCTGCAACAAAAGGCTCCAGAGTCTCCAAAGTTGTTGTTTTTCTCACCCTGTAGTCTTATCAGTCAAAGGCTTTAATCTGTAACAGATGTCTCTCGAGTCGTTCCCCTATCCTGGAGTCTTATCAGTCAAGGACTCATCCTTCCCGCCTGTGTCAATGGTTCCATCAATCAAGGGCCTGTTTGTTTTTACTCTGCTCACAAATTGTCAGCATTCTGCACAATTTAAACTAGCCTGTTTGTTTTTACTCTGCTCACAAATTGTCAGCATTCTGCACAATTTAAACTATTCTACTTTTGAGTATATAAAATGTTCTAGAAAAGAAACAAAAGTTTTGTCTTTTATTATAGACCAGTCTGTGGTCCAGGCACATCTTAAAGTTTAAACCGAAATTACCTCTCACAGAATTGTATCATTGACTTTCAAGATTTCCGATATATTCACTTCAAATATTATTCGAGTTTGACATATATCTGGTATAATTTAAACTGTTTGTCCAAATTCGAATTAATTTTATTCTCCAAGCAGCGAACTAATTAAGTAGATTGCCTCAGTGTTACATTGTTACTCTTTGGGGTACATTTAGTGCTGGAGCCGGTCGTTCTCCTGCTTATAACTCATTTAAAGGTATACACACATCTTCATAATACATCCAACGTTGAAAAAAAAAGAAATATCGGAATTAAATGAGGCTTTTCATCTCTTTTCACTACTATTTTAAACACATTACCCTATCATACAGATAAATTCTTAACTTCTTCCAATATACATGTCTATATACACATAAATCACTAAATAAAGACAAATCTCATCTAAACTTTACTAGTTATATCCGCCGTAATTACATTCTTCTGACCCACAACATGTGTATTGTTTTTAAACTAAATGTCTGTAGCATAAAACTACAACGATATAGACTCATATTCTGATATTGAAAACGTTCCAGGAATGTAAGTGTATTGGGTCTTCAACATATTGTTCGTGACATTTTCATTGAAATGCTGTGAGGCGATACCAAACTCAATAGTTCCTTTTCGGTTGAGGAGTATTTCCATTGTGGCTGTAGATCTTCTTCAAAAAGTTCAATCCCATCCACAGTTTCCTGAAGTGCAGCTCCAACTCCAATGTCAGTAGCATCAGTAGTGACTTTAAAAGGTGTTGAAACGTTTGGTGTCGCTAAATCTGGTTGTTGTTTAATTTCGATTTCAAATCGTCGAATGCCTCCGGGCATATTTCTGTCCACCGAAACGTTGTGTTATTCTCCAGCAAATTGTTTAATGGTGCCGCGACATTACTGAATTATGGAAGGAACTTCTGAAAGAATCCGGTGAGTTCGAAGAATCAAATCACCTCTTAGCTCGAGGTTGGTGGTGGGAATAGCTCGATAAACTTCGTCTTTGCATTCCTGAGGTTCGCCTTCCATGACCAATGTAATGTCCCAATAACGTCACTTCCGATTTTGCAAATTCCAGTTTATTTTTTGTTTATCACCAGTTTTGCTTCTCAAACTCGTTCAAAGAGCTCTGTCAACTGCATCATGTAATCTTCCAAGGGTTAATAAAAATCACTGCTTCGCTCAGACAGACTATACCGTTTTTAACCGAGTTCTTGAGTATTTGGAGTGTATCGGGCGTGATTTTCATTCCAAAGGCATCGCCTTAAGCTGATATGGCCCATTGGTGAAACAAATGCAGAACTTTCTTTCGTCATCACATATATGGGGTCAGCTCTCCTGCTTAATTTAAAACCAGCAACACAGATAAGATTAGTCCCGTGCAGTAATCTGTAAAAATTCGAGTGGCCAAGAACTATGAAAATTAAATCATAACAACTTTATTTCTTAAAATATAGCAGAGAATAATTACCTTACCACTATCTACAATTTCGTTCACTAGTCTATCTTTTACCTTCCCTTCCAAATACCAGTCCGATAAAACTCCCAATTAAGACTTACGAAACAACACTTCTTATGTCAAAACCTGGCAGGCGTATGTTCTTGTCTTCGGAAATTGCTATGTCTTCTTTACCACTTGTTAGGAATTTCTGTATCACATGTTACTGATCGAAAATGTACTTTGAAGAGAGAATTTTTTAAACCAGCTTGTTGGCAGGTCTTCTCTCAAGTGTTCAATTCCATGCCTGTCTTATATCCTAGATGTGGGAAAAGAACTTTCACCCTGCCTACCCATACTTGCGCACACAGAACAGAAAATCAAGCCTGTCCAAACCAGACAAGAAATACCCAGAATGCTTCGGCATTGAACAAAGCGGCTGACAAGGATAACCAGATATGATCATAGTTGCTCGTAGACCAGAGAATACACTCCCTTTAACAAACCAGCAATAAGCTTCCTGGACCGGATCAACACAGCTGAGCCAAAACACAAAGAGCAGTCTCCACCCCAATGATACCAAAACCACACAAAATGCAGGTCAGAGGCGAGTCACCCAAATACCTCGTTCACAGGAGAGAAACAATGGAAACACATTACTCCTTCAAAATAGAAAATGTCACCTACCTCAAAGACAGCTGGAACCTACTGGTCTCATCAAGAACTGTTTGATGCTGCTCGGAATTTACATTGCATCGGCAATCAGAACATTCTTCTGATAGCTGCTTTGTAATTAGCATCATTGTAATTGGATGAGTTACTTTTCAAATACATTGTAATTTCCCCATTTTACTCAACATCATTGTACAACTTTATTATAAAACCTGGCTTGATTTTTAACTCGAGGAAGAGATTCGGTGACCTACAGAGACGCCGCCCCTTTACACATTCCGCAAAGACAGTTCCCTCCATGATGATCTGGTTAGGACCACGCCGCCAACAACCCACCCTCCCGTCCTGGCACCTTCCTGTGCCACCGCAGGATTTGCAAAGCCTGCGTCCACACCTCCCCCTCATTTCCATCCAAGGTCCCAAAGGAGCCTTCCTCCTCCATCAAATTGTTACCTGTACATCCACCAATGTCATTCATAATATCTGTTGCTCCCAACCTAGTCTCCTTTACATTGGGGAAATTGGACGCCTTCTCACAGAGTACTTTCGGGAGCATCTCCGGGACACCCGCTCTAAAAACCCCACCGCCCCGTGTCCCAACGTGTCAACTCCCCCTCTAACTCTGCCGAGGACCTCCACGTCCTCGGCCTCTTCTACTGCCACTCACCCACTACCCGACGCCTAGAGGAAGAATGATTCATCTTCCACCTCGGAACACTTTAACCCTGGGGTATCAATGTGGACTTCACCAGTTTCCTCATTTCCCCTCCCACTACCTTACCCCACCTCCAACCTTCCAGCTCAGCAGCATCCTCATGAACTGTCCGACCTACCAATCTTTCTTCCCAACTATCCGCTCGACTCTCCCCTCTGACCTGTCTCCTTCGACCCCATCCCCATCCACCTATTATACACTTGGCTACCTTCTCCCCAGCCCCACGCCCCCTTGCATTTATCTCTTCACCCGGAGGCTCCCTGCCTTCATTCCTGACGAAGTTATTTTGGCTGAAACGTCGATTTTTCTCCTCCTCGAATGCTGCCTGACATGGTGTGCTTTCCGAGCACCACTCTCATCTATACTCTGATCTCCAGCATCTGCAGTCCTCACTTAGATCTAGACAGCCTGCCTGTGCTGTTTCAGCTTGGTCAATTTCTCTTCTGCAATATCACCGTGATTTGTCATCTCTGGCTTTTGGGGTATATTTATTCAAAACATTTGGCGTAGTCAGTAGCCCCTTTCTTCTCAACAGGTTAAGTGAAAATGACATTTTAAAGTTATCCCAATTCACACCTGGCGGCTAGCTCTGCCACAGGGGGTCAGGCCGAGTGTAAGGTTGGATGACTCAGGAAGTTCGCCACAATTCAAATCCAACAACTGCAACAATTTAGCTTTCAGCAACCACTGACTTGTTCTGAGGAGGGGTAGTCGGTTAAGGTCCTAAATTGATCAAGTAAATTTTCACTAATTTGGCAGACACGTGATCCAACTTGAGCCAGGGCTTGCGCCAACAAGCTGATCCAGCCAGGAAAAACACGGTCAGCCAACGGAAGTCTGGCAAGATAGAAGGCAAGAGTGTGGATTAAAATTTTGTTTTAATACTGAGAGATCCTCAGCTTGAATTGAAATTGTCAGGGAACCTATCTTTACACTGTTTTACATTCTGTGGTTTCTGAGTGGTTGTTTTGTGTGTGTCTGTTTGCTTTGTTGTTACTAAGTGCTTGACTTGTGAATTTCAGGTGTCTTGTCCGA
The DNA here is from genome assembly GCF_037043375.1 of Chiloscyllium plagiosum. NCBI lineage: Eukaryota > Metazoa > Chordata > Chondrichthyes > Orectolobiformes > Hemiscylliidae > Chiloscyllium > Chiloscyllium plagiosum. Next base: position 37,219,845 of record NW_028270188.1, on the reverse strand, counting down.
ATGTGTTCATCCATCCATAAAATGTTTGTTTACGTTGTGTTCAGTGAGGACATGCTCGATCACCCTTAATTGCTTAACGTGTCAATCACTCGCTGCTTGTGTGTTCAATGAGCCCTCGCTCTCTTCTTTTTTCCTCGAAAGCCAAAGTACAACACTTAGCACTCAAGCCAGGATGACCAAGATGCCATGGGGCACATATATCCACCCTCTGCCGGAAGGTGCCAGCTGCGGGAGCTGCGTGACCCCAACCACCTGGTGAGAACAGCCTGGTCCAAAGATGCAAAGAAGCTATGGTAACTGCGTGAATTTCAAGACGAAGTTTGGAGTTGCTCTTGTTACACCTGATTCACCGGTAGACACCGTGCTAAAAGGGACAGGTGACAGCCATTATGTATCACCTGCACAGGAAACCTTTACACCTGGTCCTGAGGGAATTATCCATGTGGAGGAACCATTTAATTGGATACGATTGATTACTGGGCCATGACCAATACGGGATGGCTCGGGGAGCCCTCCTAGGATACTCTTTACATGCTGCAGTGTCTTGAAATGTTTTGAGAAAATGCCAAACAGCATCTGCTTCTGAAGGAAAAAGACCGCCGCAATATTGGAGATCTCAATATCATTGGACACGGCCCCACGCCGTTTCTCCAAAACGTCCCCTAACAGCTGCACAGCAAGACCCACTGTCAATGAAGTGGGGATGGGCATTTGTCACCGCACAAGCCCACTAGAAGCTCGCAGCAATTAACAGCAGACGCAACTCGGTCCGAACCATCGTAGCTGCCCAGCACGAATGGTCGCCCCAAACTCAGAAGTAGCTTGGAAACTCCCCAGAAAATCCAGGGCACCGGCTGCCAGTTTTCCACGTATCATGATTGGCTCTACTCCCCTCGATTAGATCTGGGCTCATGCAGTGGGGACCCATGCATGCTGCAAGACCCGTTGAAGCACCCACTCCCAGTCCACAATTGTCTATTCCAAATTTGCACCATTGACAACTGTCTGCCCAAAATGTGCAGATCCTATTGAAGCTCGCGTAAGGAACCCACTGGACGACAATTCGCCCTGCTATTGAAATTCCCACACAACCCTGGGACAACACTGCTGACCAGGAGAAAGGGCTGGACAGCCCCGTCAAAAAAGATGAAATAAAGGCCAGGGCAAGACAGCAAGCCGACTTTGGTGCTATAACGACGAAAACAGACGAGCACTTGCCCGATTTCATCCCTGCTTTATTGAGGTGTGGAACTCGTTGGAAGGCATTCCATTCGCAGAAAATGAAAAGATGGCTGTGCAGATCCTATTGAACTGCGAGCTGCCTACATATGTTCTGCATAATCTCACTTGGCATGCCTTGGGCTCTCTTTGACCATACTAAGTAACTTGGAGAGTAATGGGCTGTTGACAATACCAAAACAGACGCAGGCATTCTCCGAAGTGCACAACTGGACTGCCGTAAAGACACCACAAGGCCAGTACAGAGACCTAAGGGATTTCATGAAGGACCCTGCTGGAAATATGCTAATCGGCACACTAAACAAAACACTGCTGGTCAATACACAAGCAGGGGCGCCCAGGCTCCTCCATCCTCCCCCACCCCCTACAGGACGACAGCAGGCCACCACTCCACAGTAGTAAAGTTGGCAGACTGCCTAAACCATGAATGATCCCTTCCCCCATGCTCCAGAAAGAAATTTGAGCTGCAGCGGGTGGGAGTTTTGCAATGGGTCGCAATACTCTTCTCCAACTCCCCGTTCAAAAATCCTATGATGGATGAGGATGTTTGGGGACATATCATTTCTTTTCTGGTGGACGCTGGGGCCACCAACTGGCCTGAATCTCCCTCTGCAGAATTTTTCCTGAGTTACAAAGCTTTCCACAAATCAGGGGTTTCTGGAGTGCCCAGAATGGGGCGACTCTCCCAAATCATTTACTTCAGTATTAGACCTTCCACTGTCCCTGATGCTCCCACCAGTTTCATCTTTAGCCCAGCCGTCCTTCTTTGCCGGCCAAACCTTGTATAAATTGATTGCCAGCATCATTTAGGCCTCATGATAATACTTTTACGACAGCGACCCCTTCACTTCACGTCCCTCAGATAGGCCCCCGTTGCCCTGTTAGGGGTTGTGCAACTTGGGCAGATTGTGTTTTGTGTGGCTAAGCTCCTGTAACATACCAGCCCGCTTTTAACACGCAAACCCTGGGAGCTACTCTCGTACGAAGACCTCTGTTGCTAGCTGATCCTCCCACGTCACTGTAGGCACAGTACCCCCACCATGCAGACCAGGTGAGTTCCTCCCACTACACCATGCCACACTCAAGCAGGGCGCCATCTTGCCGTTTTTACGGCAATACCATCTGACGCCAGCAGCAGTAGAGGTGATCAAGCCGGCGAGTGACTCCCGCTTACAACAGGCTGCCCTAGTTGCTACAACAACTTCCTGTAATGCACCCATCCAGCACATCCAAAACCCAAGTGGCCAGAAAAGTGGGGTTTTGTCCAGGATCTGAGGTCTGTGAATGCAATTGTTCGTCATTTCTCCCCAGTGGTCTTGGACAGTAACGCCATACTCACCTGCACCCCTGTTTCTGCCAACCATTTTTCCTGTATTGATCTCTGCTCATGCTTTTTTTCCATTAAATTGTCCCCGAGAGCCGGTACCTTTTCGCTTTTATACACGATGGCTGTCCCAGTGTTCCACAGAGAACACGGCAGTGTATGTCGTTACAGCATATCATACCATCTTCATTCTATACGTGCCGTGCAGCAGCACCGTCCCGAATATGTGGACAATTTTTTACTGGCCTCCACCTGCGCTGAAACATGCATGAAGGACACTGTAGCGTTGCGCTGCTGTCGAACAAAAGATGGATACAGGGTTTCAATGGAAAAAAAAAGATGCAACTCTGTCAGTATAAAATAGGGTACTTGGGATACCAACTCTTATCTGGCCTCAGGGCACTAACGACAGTGAGAATCATAGCCACTAGTTGGTTTCCCCCTACAGCCACAAGAACATGATTGCAGGATTTCCTGGGGATGGCGAATTACTGCAGGCACTGGATCACTGAAGTTCTTGCCATTGACGATCCACTACGGCAATCAGCGAAACTGCAGTAGATGCCGAAGGAGGAACACGCATTCGTCGAAATTAAACAGCGACTACTCTCTGCTCCTGTTCTGTAGGTCCCAAACTTCACTGAGCCGTTCGACCTCCAAGTTAAGGAATCCGACGGTTTTGCAACCAGTTTTTTAACGCTGGTTAAATAACTAGAGGTCTCCGGCGCCCTGTTGCCTTTAACTCTGGACACGTGTCGCCTGTTCTCAGAGGAATGTTGGCATATATGAGAGCTGTCCCAACAGCCGCGGTAACAATAGAAAAGGCCACCCCTCATCGTACTGTGTCACCCATGCACTGTTTTGGTTTCCCATTTGGTATCCCTGCTGTTCAATTCAGCAGCAACGCTGCATTTAACTACCATTCAGAGAACTGGATATGAGCTCGCTTGAATCTCCAAAGCTAACCTTTCCCTGCAGGGTGTTCTTGCCTAGAACCCGGCCAAGCTACTCCCACTCACTCAGAACGCCACTGCGACGACCATGACTGTTTCGACACCGTGCAACAGATCGTCACCCCGCGCCCTGACCTCTCTGATACAACGTTGGACAATGCTAACCTCATGCCCTTTGCGATGGGTCCTACTTCAGGCACTCGGTCCACCGCACACGGGCAGGGTATGCCGCCTGCACCTCTTCCACTATCCTGGAATATGCTGCCTTACCAAATGGCACAGCTGCACATCCTGTAGAGCTGTTCATGCAAACTCGGGCTTGCATCAGAGCAAAAGGTCACCCAACCAACATTTACACTGACTCCAATTATGCCTGTGGTATCCTTCACGACTTTGGCACACTCTTAAACAGATATGGCTAATAACTTCAGCAGGGAGGCCACTGAAATACGCTGCGCTAATCTCCAACCTCTTCGAAACAGTCATGTCACCCTTAGCCCTGCGATTTCAAAATGTGCTGCTTATATCACTGCCACTGTCCCTGTCACCGTAGGGAATACCTCAGCAGACACAGCAGCCCAGAAAGCCGCGCTGCACTCCACCACTTACATTCTACAGGCCCCCGGAATAACGAAGGCATCTGCATTCCCTGACCCCAAGGAAGCAGTACGAACTGACGAACAGGCTGCTCTACCGCAGAAACAGGACACTTGGGTCAGAGGTGGGGCAGTCACATTCCCTACAGCTGCTTGGACACCCCGATGACCATATCAGTTGTCGAAGAGCCCACCTGCATATACTCGTCCCAGCAGCCCACAGCGCTGGACACGCAGACAAAAGGGGCACGTTACACGGTGTCACACAATCCTGGTATTCACTGGTATTTGCTGCCCCTGCATAAGCCTTGCTGTCACAGTGCCTCGTATGCCTGCACAACAATGCATAAAAGCCTGTTGCCAGGTGTGACTGACTGTCAGTTATTTGGGGACTTTTAGCCACTTGAAGATTGACTTTGCTCACGTGCTCCCAAAACAGGGTTACAAATACATCTTTGTCATCATCGACATGTTCTCTAAACAGGTGGAAGCGTTTCCCACAAGAAAGAATGATGCATACGCAGTGGGAAAATGCCTCCTGAGGGATGTCATCCCCAGATTCGCGATCCCCGGTAACATACAACAGCCCAGCCCGCTGGTGATCCGCGGGGTATCACCTGGATAAATTTACAGGGTGGTTTTACACGGCCGACAACGTCTCTGATGAATCCCCAGCCCTAACTCTTGCTGACACCACCAAACAGTGGTCACCTACAGGATCCATCTATTAATAAAGCACACATCCATCTGGAATGGAGGCTGGCTGGAGTCGGTGCACTCACCCCCTTCCTCTAACTCACTCAGCATGACAATCCGCAGCAGAAGGCAGCATAATAAACGAACAGGTCCTCAAAAGGATCACCCAGAATACCATCTACCTCAACATCTGGACAGGATCCAGACCTGGAAACTCTGGACCTACAATGACACCTGTTATATTCGTGACCACAATGCCTACATCTGTCTGTTGTTGTCCTGGGGTGGCAGTTGGTATGTTAGGTGCGTGATACTATTAATGTATCACTCCCAGTCCCCTACCTTCCCAAAGCCCCTACCTGTTGCAAACGAGCCCTTGATGCCCTTGATGCAGCTCTCTAAGTGAAGGCAACTCCCTTGCAACCATGCGGTTGCACGTGCAAGTCCACAGACTCACCACCATAATAGAGGAGTTGGCGAATTTCATAGCTGAGGTGCTCACCCAGCTGAATGCAGAGGATATTCCCATTCGCACTGTGGCCCTGAAAAATAGACTCCCTGCTCGCTGCAAAAGGGGGCACATGCGCCCTCATTGTTGCTGACTGCTGCACTTAAATCCCTGATCCCCACGAGGACATCACGGACCTGGCCCAGCATATCCAGCAGATGACTTCTCTCTAGCATAAGCAGGAATACCACTGGGACTTACAGGACTGGGCAGCCGCCTGGCTGGACTCATGCGGTGCATCCCTGCTACAGGGACTCATTGCCATCTTTGCTATCATTGCCTCGAGTGTCGCACTGGCCATGGCCATCCAACTCGGCTGTTCACCCTTGTGTGCCATACTACTGCCCTCAGCCCGCGTCACCATTCAGCTAGTACAGAACAAATGGGGGATCATCCCTCCCCAACGAAAACCTCTGTAGAGTTGTTCTCAGACGAGGGCGATGTCTCTAATAATGAAAAATCCCCTTCCCCACGCGACAATCCCCCTGGAACTGGCTACATTGCCCCCTTCTCATTCCGACCCTTAAAAAAAGGGGGAACTGTGGCGAAAAATTCTGGTACCATCCCTACCCACAGCATGGCCACACAGAACCCAGAAAATCAAGCATGTTCCTACCAATGATATAATCTCCCGGAATGCCACAGCATTGACAAAGCAGGCTGACACGGCAAACCAGACATTTCCATACTCACTCTCAGTCCAACGAATACACTTCGAAAGAGAACCTAACAATAATCTTCTTGGAATCGATCATCACAGCTGTACCAAAGCGTTAAGGGCAGGCTCGTAACCCAGTGATACCAAAGCAACACAAAGGATAGGTCAGGTGGAGAGGCTCCAGATTACCTTGCTCAATGGAGAGAAGCATGAAACATCTTATTGCTTTAAAAGGGATATTCTCATCTACCCTCGAATAGCACTGAGATCTCATGATCCCGTTAAGAACACATTGATGCTGCAAGGAAGCTGCATTTTATCCCTCTTCAAGATATTCTGATAACTGTTTTGCGACTACCACTAACTGGATTATCAAGACCATTGTATTTTCCCTATTTTAATTATCATCATTGAACAGCTTGATTCTCAGCTCTTGGAAGTGTGTTTCATCTGCATGAACAGACTGTGCTGTTTCAGCTCAGTTATTCTCTTTTCCACGATATCACTGTGTTAATAAACGGTTTGTTAACTTTTCTTTGCTCCGTGTTTTGTGATCTCTGCTTTAGTGGGCTAATTTCACCGACAGTTAAGTTTAACTGCCTTCCAAAATCGATCGAACATGTCTGATAAATGCTGTCGATGTTCCTTCCATAACTGACTAAAAATCACCAGGTCATCAATATACACCACACAGTTGGGTAATCTGCCAATGACCTTATTAGACAGTCTCTCAAATGTGGCTGGAGTATTTCTCATAATAAATTGCATGACTCAACTGAGAAAGGCCATATGGTGTTCCAATAGTCAAAATTTCCTTTGGTCTCTCTGACAGAGATATTTGCCAGTATCCTCTGAGCAAATCCAACTGAGAAATGTAAGTTGCTTGTCACAAGTTTTCGATACTATTCTCCTACCATGGAATTAGATAGGCATCAGTCTTTGCAACGGTGTTTACTTTGCGATACCTCACACATAACCCTCAGATACCATCTGGCTTTGCTACCATGACGATGTGTGAGCTCAAGTCACTGTAACTCACTTCCACTATGCATCTTGGAGAATGTGCTGTTTCTCCTTCTGAACATGTACCAACTTTAGACGGTTATGTCGATAAGGATGTTGCTTAATCGTAAAAGCATCCCATACATGCACAACATGCACAATTCGCTTAATACTTCCCAGTTTACTTCTGCGAATCTGTTCATGTGATAGTAATTAATCTTTCAGGTCATTTCGATCTTCTGTGAAGTTAACGCAATAATTTTTCTTCATTTTTGTCAACATCCTCAATACCCAATTTGATTTGCTGAATGCCGTATTCAGTATCCTCTGAACTTGGTTTTTCCTTCTGTGCTGTTGCAATTAACATATTCTCTTCTTGATTTCCTACCATATCAAAATACCTTTTGAGCATATTCACATGGCACACTATGTGAGGTTTCGTCCTATCTGGAGTCCTTATCAAGTAATTCACCTCACTTTAATTTCTTCTCGATTTGATAAGTTCTATTAAACCTTGTTTTTAAAGGGTCACCTGTTACTGGACGGAGCACCAATACCTTATCCCGATATGCAAAATTGCGATTTGTAATTTCATATTCGTTTCTTGTTTCATTCTATGCTGTTACACTTTTAAATGCTATCTATTCGAATCTAGTTAAAAAGTAATTCTTCTGCAGCTGTTTTTGCTGCGATATTGTGTAATGGAATTGCCTCTGGAAATCCAGTCTGAACATCCAATATTGTTAATACATACTTGTTCTCACTTCTTTTTCGAGGTGCAGAACCTACGCAATCAAACAGGACCCTTGTGGAAGATTCCTCAAATGTGGAATTGGTATTAACGGAGCCGGTTTTATTATTGACTTTAGTTTTCCGATTAGCTGACATATATGACACTTCTAGCAATATTCAACGACATCCTTACGTACTCCAGGCCAGTAAAAATGTCTTTGTATTTTAGCCTGTGTTTTCCACACCCCTAAATGATCTCCAAATATTAGGTAATGCTTCACTTGCAGCACTTACTCCCTATGACTAAAGACAACACTATGTGACAAATATCTACCCATTTCTCATCTGCTTGAATGGTTCATTGTCTCCATTTCCTCGGTAAGACATCAGTTGTTAAGTAATAACACACAGGAAGCATTCACACTCGTTCTCTGCATATGCTTTTTAATATAAATGTTGTAACCTCATCTTTCTGCTGTAATTCAATCAACTAAGCAGAGCTAAAAATACTTTTTTTTTTACCTATTTGTTCTTTCTCTGTCCCACTTGTCTGGTCAAAAGTCTCTCGGTAAAGCTATGTCAGCTTGCTTATTTGTGCCTTTTGAAACCATCTGCTTCAGCTTGTCCGTCTGTGATCTTGTAAACACACAATCAATGAAAATTCATGGATAAACATTTTCCACGTCTTCAATTTCCTGCGCCTGCACTGGTTTTGCAATTAGATTAGGCAGCACGCCTACCGGTGCATCAATTATATCATTTTGCAAGGACAAGTTGTATTCCTGTATCTGAGAGTATTTCCAATACTGCAACCATAAATTATTCAGACTTCTCTAGAATCTCTAGCCTCACCTTATATAACTGAGCACTTTTTGTCTCATCATGAATTAATGTTGCCAGCACATTTTCTGGAAAGAATTACTCAGGAGAACATATCTCCTCATCTTTCAGCATTACAGACTGGGTATACTGTATTCCTTAATATTGTAACCTCCTTACCTATGATTCCGAGCCGATGTGAATAAACTTTAAGCTTGCATGCGTATTTAAAAGTGGATCTATCATTTCCTAGCCCACGAATACTGCGATTTCGTGTGGTCCACTTTATTACAATGAAAACACCGGAGATTTCTAACTTATTTGTCCCCCTCAAGGCATTCTTTCTTACCCTGTGGTAAGTAATCATTATGATTTTCACTGATACCTACCTTGCCCCTTCCACGTGAGAATGTCTCTTTGCCCCAATTACTATCTCGCATTGGCTGAAGATGTTTTTGTTTGCCAAACCGAGTTTTATGGACCAGGTCATAATCATCAACCTCTTCAGCTGCTAATCTTTCTGTTATAAATTTGTGCTGTTTCCCATGAATTCGCACTAATTCAGACAGTAAATAATTTTAATTCCTCCAAAAGAATTGCCCTTCTCAGGCCATCATTTATCTTTAAAACTCTCATCCATCTCATGAAACTACTCTGTTTGATTCTTTCAATGTTTGACCTGGGTCCCTACTTAGATTCCTGAAGCGTTGCCTACCGGCTTCTGGTACAAACGTATCTGCACTTAAAATGGCTTTTTTTAATCTCCTTATAATCCCCAGATACTTCTTCCAATAGTTCTGCGATTACATCACTAACCCTACATGCAAGTCTCTTTTGGAACAACAAAACCCACATTGCCACTGTCACTACATTTGTTTAGCCATCTTTTGAATTAAAGTGAAAATGGCGCACACGTCCTTCTCATCAAAGTTAGACCACGCTTGAACATACCGGAACACTTACTTACGAGGCTTCTGACGACCAGGGGTTTGCTCATCCTCACTCTTTTCCTCAGTAAGCCTACCATTAGCCTTAACCTCCAGCCGTTTAAGCTGACTTTCCTTTTAAGTATCAGTTTTTGATGTTCAAAAGCTCTGTCTTCATCTTTCTCTGTTCTCTCTTCTCCCCTCTTTCAGCTGGTCTCTTTTTCTCTCTGTTCTGCTGCTGCTCTCTCTTATTCCCTCCCTTCTGCTTTTTAACTGTAACTGAACTTGTTTTATTTCTACCCCTTTTTCCTTATCTCTCATCTCTGACTCAATCTGCTTCATTTACAATTGAATTCTTGCCAAATCTATAGATTCTGATGGTTGCTCCATAAAGTTTAATGCTATGGTCCTTCTGTAATCATTTCTCCTTTCCTCACAAAAGCAGGCAGTTTCAATTGCAGCTTCTCTGTTAATTCTTCCAACTCGTTGTTATTCACCGCATCCATATACAGAAAAATTCTGGGGACTAAAAGAGCCATTACTATCTCAAGCTCTGTCTACCTAACCGAATCAAAACCTGAAATAAGGACTTTAGCATCTACCACGCTCTGATTAAGATCCGGGAGGAGCCCTAGGAAGTGTCAGGGACTAGTCCAGACCATTCGAAACATTCTTTAGTCGGCAGCCCCAGGCCATTACTTTGCAATTTGTTTCGTCAAGTGTACAGTGAAAATTACCTTGAGGAAGTCAGCGAGATTGAAGTCTAGATATTAAAAGAGACAACATGTGTTCCCAAAATGAGACAATCAAACACAAAGAACAGAATAACTGACCCCTCCAGAACTCAGTCTACCCAATCTAGACTTAATTATGCTGTTCTGAATATACACAACAGTCCCAAAAAGAAACCTCGATTGAGGACGGTAATGATAAGGATAAACTGCATCAGAGAAAGGAGGAAGTGAATGGGTTATTCAAGGAATGGCAGAAGGAGTGTAAGATATTACGAAAGGGAATGGAAAAAATCATAAACACAAAGAGAGAAATTGGAAGAAGAACTCAGGTTACTTCGGACAGTACACGACCAAAAACAGTATGAGGAGTTTCTCAACAATAAACAGAGTGTTGAAGGGTGTCAGAGGAAAAGTGACCCATGGAAGTGGCAAAATGAAGTAGAACAGCGTGTTCAGAGGAGGACCATAAGGCGACCAGCAGGAGACTGATCGGATGAAAGGGAGATGGAATCAGGATCAGGATCCGAAGGGAACTTCCTGGATGAGGATGCTAACAGGGACAAAAGCTCCCACATGTAAAAAGAATGATGCTTTCGTTCATAAGATCGTTGGGAGTGTGTCAGACAATCGCAATATATTCGCTGGGATCCCAGAATCTGGACTGGCTGAGCAATGCATTGCCCATGATACATGAGGGTGGATGGAACTGCATTAAAGCCTTTGAAGAATGGAATAAACGTTGGAAAACGTTCTTGTGTGTATGCGAGAGACAGAGAGACAGAAAGACTGACTCAGCGTTGATTCCCTGCAGCTTGCCGAATGTTTAACGCTTTGCGCTCTAGTTAGAAGGCACATTTGTTTGTTGGTGTTCGAATATTTGTTATTTATTTACTGGAGCTCGAGATTCAGGAGTTTAATTTGCACTTTGGGGATTTAAGGCGGTATCTTTTGAACGTTTGTCAATTAACTATGGGTGATTATGAAAAAAAAGCAAGGTAAAGGAATATTAATGAAATATTAACCCACCATTTCTTCTTATAGACCGTGACCGCTGTACAGTTGATTTCTAACTGGTCACAGTTTATGTTTACATGAAAGCCAATCTTATTTAAATTTGAATCAGTTCAATATTGAGGGTGACGATTTTCCGATTAAACATTGGTATGAACCTGCTCTAAAAACCCAATTTTTGTCAAGCGACTGCCAAATTTGAAGTTCACCCATTTTTGATCTCATTGGTTTAATCAAAGATTTGACTAAATGCAGTAAACGCAGTTGCACTGTAAACCCTGTTCTCAGCAGGTGCCTGCTCTTTTTTTCATAAATAATAATCCAGAAGTAACATTGAGAAAAAATCACCTTAGACTTTAACATTTGCTCATTGAGTGGAGGAATTACATGAGCTTTATAGAATTTAGTTTACTTAAAAAACATGGAGCTGAAAGTATAACGATCGATCTCAAATATACCAGTCGACCAATATTGTTTTCAGAAAATGATACTGGCAGATTTTTTTGTTTGTTTGTTTCGGACTCGTACGTCTCCACTCAATCTTAAGACTGTTGCATCTCATTGGTGATTATGGAGTGCCATTTGTTGCATTATTCGATATCAATTCCTCTCTGTCACTGAGAATTGATGTTTTGTTTGAACATTGTGTTATGAAAATCATTAACAACACTTGATACCTTATTTTTAATATCTCTGTCTTTGGATTCGACCATTATTTGTGCATGAGAAGTATTTTGTTACCATGTGAGTGGACAAGACGTCTTTATGCAGCTGCAGTCATTTTACAGCTTTTTAACATTGTAAATGTGCAATGACTGGTCAAAACCGCTTAAGGTACCTGATCTAGGTTTGAAATTTTGGGACTAGAACCAGGCAATTGTCATGATTTTTATAAATGATTTTCCACTTTTTATTGATCACTTCAGAAATGTATTATTCACTGGCTCAGTTTCCACCTCTGACTTACGCCTAATTATTATTTTCAAATACCCAATTGTATTAGCCCTGAATCACAAAACCAGAAATCATTGGCAGGTTGATTGTCTTTATACCTTTTCACATTGGTATTGACCTGAGTCATTGCGTCGGGGTTACCTTGAAGTATGGCTGCATTGATTAATTATTAATTTTAAAAAAGTGAAACATAAAGCGGATAGTAAACGAAAAAAAAAATCTTCCTGGCCAGTTGAATGAATTCTGCATGTGATAGGGTAATAGAGGTTTGTACACCAGATGGAACTCGCTGAAGCTGGGAGAAGTTAAAAACTGAGTGAGAATGGCCCGATGAAAAAGAAAGGGAACTGGAGAAATTGTTAGAGGCCACTACGGCTGAGGAATATGAATAAGCGTGAAAGCAACAAGAGTTTTAACAAAGAATTCAGGTATTCCTCAAAATCCTGAGCCTTTGTCTGGCACACCTATCCTATTTGAGGATGGGGATGACACTGGAAGTCAAGAAATGTATCAAAGATAAAGAGAGTTCCTATGAAGTGGCCAAGAGCACTGAGAAATCAGAAGATTGAGAAGGATACAAAAACAAACAGAGGATAATAAAGAGAGAAATAAGGAAGGAGAGGATCAAATATGAAGGTAGGCTAGCCAGTAATATTAGAAATGATAGTAAAAGTATTTTTCAAAACATAAGAAACAAACGACAGGCAAGAGTAGACATTGGTCCACTTCAAACTGATGCTGGAAGCCTAGTGATGGGAGATAAGGAAATAGCAGGAGAACTTAATAAGTACTTTGCGTCAGTCTTCACAGTGGAAGACATGAGTAATATCCCAACAATTAAAGGGAGTCAGGGGGCTGAGTTGAGTATGGTTGCCGTTACAAAAAAGAAAGTGCTAGATAAGCTAAAAGGTCTTAAAATTAATAAATCTCCTGGCCCTGATGGGTTACATCCTAGAGCTCTGAGGGAGGTGGCTGAGGAAATAGTGGAGGCGTTGGTTGAGATCTTTCAAAAGTCACTGGAGTCAGGGAAAGTCCCAGATGATTGGAAGATCGCTGTTGGAAACCCCTTGTTCAAGAAAGAATCAAGGCAAAAGATGTAAAATTATAGGCCAATTAGCCTAACCTCGGTTGTTGGTAAAATTCTAGAATCCATCATTAAGTATGAGGTTTCTAAATTCTTGGAAGATCAGGGTCGGATTAGAACAAGTCAACATGGATTTAGGAAGGGGAGGTCGTGCCTGACAAACCTGTTGGAGTTCTTTGAAGAGGTGACAAGTAGGTTAGACCGGGGAAACCCAGTGAATGTGGTCTACTGAGACTTCCAAAAGGCCTTTGATAAGGTGCCAGATGGGAGACTGCTGAGCAAGGTGAGGGCCCATGGTGTTCGAGGTGAGATACTGGTATGGATTGAGGATTGGCTGTCTGACAGGAGGCAGAGAGTAGGGATAAAAGGTTCTTTTTCTGAGTGGCCGCCAGTGACAAGCGGTGTCCCGCAGCGTTCAGTGTTGGGACCGCAGCTGTTCACATTATTGTGGGCGGCACTTTGGCACAGTGGTTAGCACTACTGCCTCACAGCACCTGAGACCCGGGTTCAATTCCTGCCTCAGGCGACTGACTGTGTGGAGTCTGCACGTTCTCCCCGTGTCTGCGTGGGTTTCCTCTGGGTGCTCCGGTTTCCTCCCACAGTCCAAAGATGTGCAAGTCAGGTGAATTGGCCATGCTAAATTGTCCATAGTGTTAGGTAAGGGGTAAATGTAAGGGTATGGGTGGGTTGCGCTTCGGCGGGTTGGTGTGGACTTGTTGGGCCGAAGGGCCTGTTTTCACACTATAATGTAATGTAATCTAATCTAATTATATATTAATGATGTGGATGAATGGACTGGGGGCATTCTCGCGAAGTTTGTCGACGATACAAAGTTAGGTGGACAGGCAGGTAGTACTGAGGAAGTGGGGAGGCTGCAGAAGGATCTAGACAGTTTGGAGGAGTGGTCCAGGAAATGGAAATCAACGTGAACAAATACGGGGTCTTGCACTTTGGGAAAAAGAATAGAAGCATGGATTACTTTCTAAACGGTGAAAAAATTCGTAAAGCCAAAGTACAGAGGGATCTGGGAGTGCGAGTTGAGGATTCTCTAAAGGTAAACATGCAGGTTGAGTCCGTGATTAAAGTTGAAACTTTATTGCTGGAACAGCACAGCAGGTCAGGCAGCATCCAGGGAACAGGAGATTCGACGTTTCGGGCACAGGCCCTTCTTCAGGAAAGAAGAAGGGCCTGTCTGTGCCCGAAACGTCGAATCTCCTGTTCCCTGGATGCTGCCTGACCTGCTGTGCTGTTCCAGCAATAAAGTTTCAACTTTGATCTCCAGCATCTGCAGACCTCACTTTCTCCCTGAGTCCGTGATTAAGAAAGCGAATGCAATGTTGTCAATTATCTCAAGGGGGTTGGAATATAAAAGCACTGTTGTGCTACTGCGACTTTATAAAGCTCTGGTTAGGCCCCATTTGGAGTACTGTGTCCAGTTTTGGTCCTCGCACTTCAGGAAGGACATACTGGTACTGGAGCGTGTCCAGTGGAGATTCAAACGGATGATCCCTGGAATGGTAGGTCTAACATACGAGGAACGGCTGAGGATCCTGGGATTGTATTCATTGGCGTTTAGAATATTTAGGGGAGATCTAATAGAAACTTACAAGATAATACATGGTGGACGCTAGGAAATTGTTTCCGTTAGGTGATGAGTCTAGGATGCGTGGACACAGCCTTAGAATTAGAGGGGGTAAATTCAGAACAAAAATGCGGAGACATTTCTTCAGCCAGAGAATGGTGGGCCTGTGGAATTCATTGCCACAGAGTGCAGTGGAGGCTGGGACGCTAAATGTTTTAAGGCAGAAATTGATAAATTCTTGATGTCACAAGGAATTAAGGGCTACGGGGAGGATGCGGGTAAGTGGAGTTGAAATGCCCATCAGCCATGATTGAATGGCCGAGTGGACTTGATGGGCCGAATGGCCTTACTTCCGCTCCTATGTCTTATGGTCTTATGGTCTTATGGTTTTATGGTCTAACCTAGGCTCACTTGATTCTTCCCGGTGTCACTCACACTCTCCCTCCCTCGCTCCATCCTGGTTTCACTTGCTCGTTCGCGCTCTCCCACCCAGATTCGAACCCTGCCTCCTGATGTGACTCGTTCGCTCGCTCTCTTCCAACTAATTTCACTCTCTCCCTCCTGGTCTCGCTTGTTTGCTCATTCTCTCTCATGCAGGCTCGTTCACTCCCTTCCTCAACATCACACACGCTCGTTCACTCTCTCCCAAACTGGCTCGCACACTCCCTTCCTCCTGCTCTGATTTGTTCAATTGCTGACGCCTACCAAGACTCACTTGCTCCCTCCCACACAGTCTCACTGGTTGTCTCTCACCCAGGCTCGCTCGCTCTCTCCCTCTTGTTCTCGCCTATTTGCTTGCATTCTCCAACAAGGCTCCCTCCCTCCCTCTCTCCCCGTCTCGCCAGTTCACTTGCTCTCTCTCAAGCAGGCTTGCACCATCCCTCCCTCCTGGTCCGACTCGTTTGCATGCTCACAGTCGCCAAGGCACACTCTCTCCTTCCCAGCTGCTCCCACATGTTCGCTTGTTCTCTCCCACAGAGGCTTGCTCACTCTCTTCCTATCAGACTCTCCCGTTCAATCGATCCCTCCCTCCTCGTCTCAGTCATTATCTCCCACCCAGGCTCATTCACTCTCTCCCTCCGGTTTTCTTCAGTTGCTCGCTCGATTGCTCACTCTCTCCCACCCAGGCATGCTTGCTCCCATCCTCCTGGTATCTATCGTTCACTCACTCTCTTCCAGTCAAGCTCACTCACTCACTCTCTCCCCATCCCATTCATTCGCTAATTCTCTCCCAAACAAGTTCAAATGCTATTGACCTCCTAGTCTGATATGTTCAGTCACTCACTCCAAGCCAGTCTTACTTCACTACTCATTCTCTCTCACCAGGCTTTTTTGTTCTCTCCCTCCCCGTCTCTCTTATTCAATCCCTCCCTCCCGGTCACACTCATTTGCTCGCTCTCTCTCACCAAGTGTCACACATTCCCTCCCTCTCGGTCTCACTCGGTCACTCGTACCCTCCCACTCAAGCTCACTCGCTTCCTCGCTCCCCATCTTACTGGTTCGATCACTCTCACCCAACAAGGCTCGTCCCCTCCCTCCCTCAAACTCTCCCTTGTTTGCTCGGTCTCTCCCACCCAGGCATGTTCACTCCCTGCCTCCCCATCTGACTCAATAACTCGCTTTCTCCCATACAGGAAAGCTCCCTCCCTCCCTAAAGATCACACTGTTTCGCTCTCTCTCTTCCACCCAGATTCGCTTCCTCCATCCCTCCTGGTCTTGATGTTTACTGGCTCTACACCCCATCTTCGCTCTCTCACTTTGTCCTGATCTCCTTCGTTCGCTCACAATCTTCTACAAAGCCTCGCTTGCTTCCTCCAACCTATTCACGTCCATTCCTTCGCTCTCTCCCACTCAGGCTCTCTTCCTCCCTTCCTTTGAGTATCACATATTTGCTCACTCGGTTCCAACCAGCTTTGCAAGCTTCTTCCCTCTTTTTTCTCGCTTGTTCTCTCACGATCCCCCAGCCACTCTTGTTTCCAGCCTCGCGGTCTCACTTTTTTGCTGAATTACCCCACACAGGCTCGCTCCTGCCCTTCCTCTTGATTTCATTTGTTTGGCCTTTATACCAGCCCCAGACTCGCTGTCTCTCAACCACCCAACGCTTGGTCCCTCCCTGCCAATCCCGCTCGTTCTCTAACTCACTTCAAGTGTCAGTTGTTCACTCGCTCTCCCCCACCCATTCTTGCTGTCTTCCTTCCTCCTGGGCTCACTTATCCACTCGGCCTTTCCAACCCTGTCTCGTTCCCTCTCATTTTCCTGGTCTCATTTTTCACTCGCTCTCTTCCAGCCAGGCTCACTCTCCTGATCTCACTCGTTTGCTCATTCTCTCCCACCATGTCTCTATACCTGTTTCCTTCCTGGTATAACTCTTCCACTCACTTACTTCCACCCAGGCTCTCTTACTTCCCTCCATCCATGTTCGCTCTCTCCCGCCCTCCCAGTCTCACTCGTTCAATCGCTCTCTTCCACACAAGCTCGCCATCTCCTGCCCTCCCCATCTCGCATGCTCTTTTGCTCTCTTCCAATCAGGTTCGATCTTTCCCTCCCTCCCCATCTCTTGTTTGTTAGCACTCAACAACGCTTTCTTGCTCGCTCTGTCCTTCCTGGTCTTACTTGTTTGCTCCCGGTCTCACATCCAGGCTAGCCACGTCCTCATTTCTGGTCCCGTTGATTCACTTGCTGTCTCTCCCACCCGGCTTGCTCGCGCTCGCCCGTCCAAGCTCACTCGCTTCCTCACTCTCCACATTGTACGTTTGCTCACTCTCTCCCACCCAGGCTTTTTTTGTTCATCCCTCACCGCCACACTCGTTCGCTTTCTCTCTCCCAGATAGGCTTGCCCACTCCGTCCCAACCCGGTCTCACGAGTTTGCTCTCTCTATTCCACACAGAGTCGCTTCCTCCCTCCCTCTCGGGAATGACGTTCGCTTGTTTGTTAGCGCTCTCACACACTATCTCTTTACTCCTTCCATTCCGGCATCACTTGTTTGCTCACTGTCTCACATCCAGGCTCACTACCGCCCTCCCTCCTCGCCCCGTTCATTCACTCGCACTCTTCCTCCACCAGGTTCGCTATCTCTTTAATACTCGTTCCCTGTGGATGTCTCTCGTTCGATCCCACCCTCCCACTCTCACTCGTTAACTCACTGTTTCTCCAGGGATGGCTTATTCCCAGCCCCCCGGTCTCACTGATTCTCTCGGTCTCTCCCACCAATGCTCATTCGCTCAAACCTACTGTGTCCCCTTACAATGGCTATTGGCCCAAGCCTGATTATGTTAACATAGCTTTCGTCTAAAGCGCCGCACCCATCTCTGTTCGTGTCGGATCAGCCTAAATATAAGCTCACTTCCTCTGCTCCACTCGGAATGGCAGTTGAGACAGGATTCGAGGAAGAGAGGAGATTGAGAGGAAGGGAGTACATGACGGAAAGAGAGTGAAGGAAAATTGGAAAGGGAGGGAGAATGAAATATAATTTATAAATGGGAGTAGGAGAGAGAGAGAGACAGAATGACAGTTGGAGGGAGATATGTAGGGAGGAAGATAAAGGGAGACAGATGAACCGTACAGTGTCCAGATCGAATTGGGGGACACAGAGTTGAAAGCCAGGACAGAGTGATTTAAAACCAACTCCTGACCTCAGGCCCCAATACCCTCCCCGTCCCTCAGGACCAGCACTTGGGGCTGAGACTGTCTCTGCTCACCTCAACTTCTTCAACTCAAAGACAAACAAACATACCGTACACTCTGCTGCTCGGGACTTTCTAATACACAATTTTATTGTTTACAAATTGAAGTGATCGATTCAGTCAATGGGATGGTGCCTTTTCTCATTGACCGCTGAACTGTGAGA
The DNA here is from genome assembly GCF_037043375.1 of Chiloscyllium plagiosum. Taxonomy (NCBI): domain Eukaryota; kingdom Metazoa; phylum Chordata; class Chondrichthyes; order Orectolobiformes; family Hemiscylliidae; genus Chiloscyllium; species Chiloscyllium plagiosum. The sequence continues at coordinate 37,201,179 of NW_028270188.1, read as the reverse complement.
AGCAAGGAAATGTTTTTCCGAAGTCCCTTCTGAGATAAGCTTGGACAGACGAGCACTACCAGCAGTTTGATACCACAGCTATAGGCAGCTTCATCGCTGAAACATTATACTGAAATTTAAAAATCCCAGATGGATTGATTAATGTCTGAACTTAATTGACTGATGGATTTTGATGAAGGGATATTTCAGCACATTCTTCACCTGCTGTCTGAACTTTGTCTGGGTCACTGCATAAATCGCCGTGTTTGTGCAGCAACTGAGGAGCTGCAGCATGAAGCCCAATTCTCGCACAAAGGGATGTAGATAAACAGACTGGTACCCAATATAATCCATCCGATTCCATATAGAAAACACCATTAATGTTGACCATAACAGGATGAAATTAGCCGAGATGACAAACAGTAAAATGAGAGATTTTTTTCGATTTCTCATTTCTGTGACAGACTGAGCTGCCCCATTGGTGTGAGCCCGGAGTCTCGTGCGGGCTCTGCTGGTCACTAAAATGTGTCTGACTGTGAAAACATTGAACAGCAGAATCAGGAGAAATGGGAGAGCTGGAGTTAGAATGTGTTGGAGGAACTCGATTGTGGCCCAGTCATGGGACAAATAAACAACGAGTGTTACATCACAAACAATCGATCACTTCAATTTGTAAGCATAAAATACCAAAAAAAAGTTCTTTAAACAGCTCAGCACAGTCACTGCTCCCAGAACCACAGCCGCCTTTTTCTCACTGCAATATTTACGTTTCAGCTTCTGGCAACAAATGGCCATGAACCGATCAAAGGTGAAAGTGACGGTGAACCAGACAGAGCAGTCAGTGGCTGTATAAAGCAGGACGGCGTGGATATTACACAAGGGAATGTTCCTCAGAAAAGAAAACTGTTCCATATAAACAATGGGAATGTGTCTCAGTATCAGGTCGAGGATAATGACCAGTAGATATGCCACTGCCATCGCCTCTAGGTAACGTGTGACGCATGGAGACAATCCACAATCTTTATGAAGCAGAACGTAGACCGTCACTATATTAACTGTGAGGAAGGAAAACAAACAAATTGTGCATTAGACTGGAGCGAAATTGACCACTTTGACAGAGGGCCCAGTGAGATTTTTAGATGTGTCACTGTATTCATGGATTTATTAAAATAATTCGAAAGGAAATAATAAATGGATGGTCTGAACTAATGAAAAAAGTGTCACAAAACAAAAAAAAAACCCTCCCTCCCCAAACACAGAGAGACACATTCATAAGAACAGACGGTTTTTACAACAATCTCAACACACTCGATCAGTTGAGAACAGACACAGTTCACTTCGTTCAAGTTCCTAATACCTCGTGTCAAAAGTTGCTCTTCTGAAGGATTCTCTCCCAGTTCCATGAAAGCAAACGGAGTTTGGAAATCTCTGACTTTTTGTGTAAATTGTGGTCGATCCTGCGTCGTGAAGACATGTCAATGCAGGGAATACGTATTCACTCATTTAACTGCTTGAGGGGACTTCGGAACAGTGTTTCCCTGGGACGGGATCTCTTCCCTCAGGATCGTATCTTTCACTCAATTCACTGACATCCGGTCGTTGACAAATAAAATCAGGGAAGTAATATTCTAGGTAGTTTCGGGTATAGAATGCTCCAGGAAATGTTGAGTAAATAAATTTGAAGGGAATGTCGGTGAGAGAATGTTCCAGGAAATGTGGGCAATGTATTATTCCGGGGATTGTCCAGTATAGAATTTTCCAGGGAATATCGGGTACAGAATTTGATAGAGTCATCAAGACCTATATCAGAAAGACCCTCCTACCCACTAACATTGGTGAGACCCACTCAGGCTCACGGTGTGAATCCTTCCCCCAAACAACTCAACTGGCAATTCCTTCACAAAATGTATAAAACAAAGATAAAGCTCAAAAACGTGACGTAAGATCGTCTTTAATGTCTGTGTAGAGGTCAACGCTTATTCAGCTCTTTTCCCCATCTCGTTTTCAGTTTTATCTAACATTCCCGGATGTAAAATGTTCCGGTATTCAGTTTCCAATATTGGTGACCCTGTAGCCATGTCGTTCTGTTGCCATTAAATCGTAGCCATTTCCACCAATGTATTCAATAAGTTCCTCAGCCTGTTTTGAGAATATAGAAGAAATTCAGGTCGAGTGCCTTTCATTCAGCTTTTTAACCCATTATTCCCTGACACATTGTAACCTGTATTCGATGATACCTTCATACACACAGATTCAAACGTGATTGTTCATGTTTCATGAAGCCCCAAACACCATCCGCTGTTATATCATATCCCACTGGCAGGACAAACTCAACAGTAGTGGTGTCCCGGGAGGGTGCAATCAGGAAAGGAGTTATCCTGGAATTCCCCAAGTTTGATTTCAGAACACGGGAAATCTCATAGGAACAGGTCAGAGATGGACAAGGAAGTCTCCTGGTAGAGTGCCATCCACACCACACCGCGGTTATAACTCAGATCCCCTCGATGTTGAAAAGAAACGGGAGGAAGTACTGACAGTCACAAGGGCACAGAACGTACTCTGGGTGAGATACTTCAATGTCCATCACCAAGAGTGTCTCCACAGGCTCACGGCTGACTAAGCATGGCGAAGCCTCAGTACACAGCAGCCAGACTGTGGGAAATGACAGTGGAACCATGAAGACGGAAACATGTGCATTAGCACACATGTCACAGATCGCTCTATGCAGAAAATTATCGCGGAACAATCAGCATAGAGTCCTGGTGGAAGGACATTTTGAAGAAAACGCCCTCTGTGTAATGTGGCACTACATCCTTTGACGTAAGACATACATCCAGCCGATCGAACAAATGGAAACTGCGCATCCATGAGCCACGATGGTCTATCAGCTGCTGCAGCATCAGTGGCTTTCCTCCATTATAACCTCAGGAGTGGGTTGTTCATTGATTGTTCGAAAAAGGTTGTACATCAATCAAAACTGCACCTACACTGAAACAGGCTCTTCAACACGTCAAGAGTTTCAAACAGGAGCAGAATGAGACGTTCCAGTCATTCGACGCTGTTACTCACAATTGGAGTCGATCTTTTAATCTCTCAAACCTGTTCCACGTCAAATGGAAGGGAACATTCAGCCTTTCAGGGCTGCTACACAGGAATACAGTGAGGATTGGTTACAGGGTGAGGAACAGCGATAAGTTGTTGTTTTTTTGTCAGTTTAACACAAATTAACTGCAGTGACTCAGTGACGAGTGCTGCGGCCATAACTATTTACAATCAATATCAGTGATCAGGAGTGGAAAAATATACAGCTGTTGAGCTTGCTGATGACTCTTAGATAAAAAGGAAATTATATTGTCTAGACAACGTGGAGGTGCTGCGAATGGATACAGCCAGTAACATCAATGGATTATTGTTTGGCAGGTGGAATGTAACATGATATAGCACTTGCCTTTTGTTTTCAGGAAGATTGGAAGACAGTATGTTACTGAAATGGAAAGCGATTACTGGAGTTAGTGAAACGGTGTGCACTGGAGGGTCACTTCCACCTGTTCAGACACCATACATGTTGCTCCATCTCCCTGATTGCCTGCTCTCTGAATTTCGCAGTGGAAACATTGCTTTCAGTAAACACGGGATATTATGTTGTGGTTGTTGGTAGTGTGAAATTGTGATGAGGATGGTGCATTGAGAAGTCTACCAACGGGACCGCCTTTATCCGAGCTCTCATGCTATCTTTCCCCTTGGGAACCTGAAGATGATGAGAGTGGCTGCCTGCTTCTGAATGAAGAGGCTGTGGCTGCAGTGGGCCAGGACAGTGGGTCTTAATTAATACAATGCACTGGGCGTGTACACACTTCAAGATTAATGGAGTAAGTTTTGCATAAATACCTCTGCCTCTCCTGATTGATATGGGGAGTCTGCCGAGGCATGTGCACCATCGCGAATCCCGCTGTACTGGGAAAACATCCGGCAATCCCTTGTGAGGGAGAAAATATTGTATTCATCTCATCCACCATATGTATCCTCTGTCAACGAATGGTGACACTGATGGCGACATACGATGAGACGATGGATATGTCACCTACTCATTCCTGGAAAGTGCCTATTTCTAGAAGCTGACTGAAATTATGACCATAACAACCACTGGCAGCCCCGTTCTCCCCCTTCTGCGAAGCTGCAGATCGTGTTGAAGGAGGCGACAACGCTCTGTGAAACGGTCCTTGTTCCCTAAGGGTCATCTTATATTTTGATCCTGGGCTAAGTATTGCTTGGGAAGCTGTTCCTGAAAAACACGGGTTGGATATTGCAGATCCCTATCCCCAGAAAAGCACTCACTCCGTGGTTTCAGAGCTACCCTGTCTGCAGCCTCTGCTCCATTTGTTGTTCATTTTGCAGATCCAGGTGCTGTAACTGCCGAGGTACGAAAAGCAGGGACGCTACTGAGCCTCCCGGCTCTGCTGCATAAACACAGGAGGCGATCATTTATTCATTCGAGAGTATCTTTGGAAGCCAGAGGAGGCAATTCAGCCCCTGAAACTTGTTATACAGGAAAAGGTGGAAGCCATTCACTCACCTGATGAGAGAAGAGTGGTGTACATGATCTACTTGGAATTCAGTAAGGCGTTCGACAAGGTTTTCCATGGGATACTGTTCCGCAAGCGTGGACCTCTTGGAACACGGGGAGAACTAGCCATTTCAATGCAGAACTGTCCCGAAGGTAGAAAATAGTGCGTGGGGCTGGAGGGTTGCCTTTCAGACTGATATCTGTGACCAGTGGAGTGTCACAAGAATCGGTGTTGGGACCACTATCTTTCGTCATTTATATAAATAATTTGAATGTGAACATAGGAGGTATATTTACTAAGAATGCAGATGATACCAAAATTGGAGGTGTAGCAGACAGCGATGCAAGTTACCTCAGAGTACAATGGGAACATTATCAAATCGGCCAAAAGGCTGAGGAGTGGCAGTCGAGTTTAATTTAGATAAGTGTGAGGTGCTGCATTTTGGAAAAGCACATCTTAGCAGGACTTATACACTTAATGGTAGGGTCCTACGGAGTGCTAGTGAGCAAAGAGACCTTGGAGCGCATGTTTGTATTTCCTTGGAAGTAGAATATCAGTTTGATACGAGAGTGAAGAATGCATTTGGTATGTGTTCCTTATTGATCATAAATTTGAGTATAGGAATTGGGAGTCAGGTCGCGACAGAACATTGGTTAGGCCACTTTTGGAATATTGCGTGTAGTTCTAGTCTCCTTCATATCATTGGATCGTGTGAAACGTGGAAGGCGTCAGAAAAGATTTACAAGTATATTGCCTGGGTTGACGGATTTGAGCGAAACAGAGATGGTGGATATGCTGGGCTGTTTTCCTTGGAGCGTCCGAGGCTGAAGGTTGATGTAATAGAGGTATGCAAAATCTTCAGCATCATGGATAGGATAATTAGAGACAGTCTTTTCCCTTATGTATGGTAGCCCAGAACGAGAGGGCATAGGTTTAGGGTGAGAGGGGAAAGATATAAATGGGATTGTTGTGTGTATGTGTGAAATGTGTTGCCAGGGGAAGTCGTGGAGACTGGTGCAATTGCTGCATTTAAAAGGCATCTGTGTCGGTCTATGGATAGGAAGGGTTTGGAGGGATATAGGCAAAATGCTGGCAAACGTGAACAGATTAGGATAGGTTATCTGGTCAGAATGGACTAGTTCGACCGAAGGGTGTATTTCCGTGCTGTGTATCTCTATGACTCTAAGACTCTGAAGCCAATTACACTTTGAGCTTCCCAAACCTGCCACACAAAAATACAGCGAGTCATCTTGTTTGCTCAATTACTTACAGTAAAAAAGAACACAGCTACATTATTCAGATTTAAAGTATGGTTTACAGAAGCAGGAGAACGTTTTTCAGTCAATCGAAGATATCAGGAATGTGAACAGGCCATTCAGTCCCTCAATATCGTTCCACAGGAGCAGAAGGAGAGCAAACAGCTATTGTAGCCTGTTACTCAGGAACAGGAGGACGACACTTGTTTCCACAAATCTGATGCACAGATACAGGAGGCAATCATTCAACTGCTCAAGACTGGGACATAGGAACAGGAGGCAGTCGCTGAACTGCTTGAGACTGGGACACAGGAACAGAAGGCAAACATTTCACTGTTCGAGACCGGAATACAGGAACTGGAATCAAATATTCAACTGCATGAGAATGGGGCACAGAGAAATCTGGCGTCGAGTAAGCCGATACTGTTACCCAGGATCAGGAGAAGAGGCTCAATCTCTCCAAGTAAGTGGCAGTGGGAGAGAAGGTGAATTGGCTTGTAACGATCAGAAATATATGAATATTTTGCCGGAGTGAGTCATTTGAGCGTGCCCCAAAAATCATTTCGACCATGGCTGATCTGATTATGACTCCTCATTCCATTTTACAGTGATTCCTCTCTTGGCAGCCTCTGCTCCAAGTGTTGATCATGTTGTAGGCCCACATGCAGTAACTACAATGATTATGACTCATCGAGATTGGTCACCAAAGCGTTTTGTCTTCTTGACTGTTCACAGCAGTTTAAAATACAACCTCCGGGAAACCATCCTCAGTATTTCTACTAACTTTCCAAAAACAGAATTAGTTCAAACGCCACACAACTCCATGTGAAAGCCTGGTATGAATCAATAACAGTTGAGGGGATCACTCATGTTACTGCGCACATGATCAGCAGAGAGTGAAAATGACAAGCGTTCAGTGGATAGGCACAGAAACAGTTGCAAAAAACACGTCTCAAAGCTGTTGAAACATCACTCTCCAAAATGAAGCTCAGGGCAGGACATCAGGAAGAGAAAAGACGCAAACTATACATTTAAAGGTTTTTTCTAAGTTTCGTGTTGGGAGAAACAGATGCTGTAGGATGAGCAACAGGAAGGTCCAGAGAAAGATACAGGAGAGTTATTCACATCAAAACTCGGAAATTAAATTTGGACGGAGGGGAATCAGTTTAAATAGCAGCAAATTGTTGTTCTAACAGCAAAACGTGTGGGAGCATCAAGCATAAGTCCCTCGGGAATGTGAGCAAAAAGTTAAAACTCATCTGTAGCGTCGGATCCCACCGTTGGTGTTCCAGCAGCAGAAAGTTCGGCAGCGTCGAGCAGGAGACTGTCGGAGAGTTAACGACGTTACAAATTCGAGTGTTTGTTTTAACTCAAACATTACTCGGGTAATGTCTCCCACCCGTCCTCCTCCACTAACCAAACAAAAACTGTGCGTCGTTTGGTAAAATGAAATGTGTTTTCTTTCATTATTTTCAGTGGTCAATTTCCGAATGTAGAACAGTGATAATCATGGTTAGGGCAGTTGCACGTTCTTCCTGCAGTACGTGGCAGTTACGGTTCGCCTCTCGTGTCCCTGTTCACTTAATTTGTTGAAAGTCCACCCAACGTCAGCTCCTCTAGAACCACGTTAGCGAACTGGAAGTGGTGCTGGATGAACTTCCAATCATTGGGGAGGCTGGATGGGTTATTGACAGGAGTTGCAGGGAGGCATTTACTCCTTTGCCACATAATGAAGGTAAATGGTTTGCCATCACAAGTAGGAAAGGGAACTCGTAGTTACTACAGGGATCTCTTGTAGTGGTTCCCCTCAGCAACAAATATACCATTTTGGATATTGTTCGGGGGAACGGCTTAGCAAGGATCAGGAATGGGGCAGAGGTCTCTTGCGCAGAGTCTGTTCCGGTTTCTCAGAGGGGAAGGGAGAAGAGGAGCAGAGCTTTAGACATTGGAGACTACACAGTTGGGGAAAAGATAGGAGGCTTTATGGGACCGAGAGACACTCATGAGCGGTGTGATGCCTCCCAGATGACAGTGGGTCATGATGTCTCTCATCGCGTTTTCGGGATCCTGGAAGCGGAGACGGAGCAGCCCCAAGTCGTGATCCACATAGGCACTGACGATATAGGTAAGAAGAAAGATGGGGACCTAAAGCAGAAATTCCTGGAGTTGGGTGGACGCTTACGGTTATAACAGGGTTGTTATCTCTGGATTGTTGCCCATGCCACAAGCCATCAAATCGAGGAACACAGAGACTGGAGCTGAACATGTGGTTGCAGGGATGGTGCAGGAAGGAGGGTTTTGCGTTCTGGGATAATTGGAGTTCTTTCTGTGGAAGGTGGGATTTCTACAAATAGGATGGTCTTCATCTGAATCAGAGGGTCACCAATGTCCTGGGAGGGAAATTTGCTAATTCTCTTTGGGGGGGGCAGGATTGTTGAACAAATGTAGTAGGGGTATGAGAATCTAAATTGCATTTCTAGTGTACAAGAGGGACAGGGTAGTGAGGTCATGGATAGGTTTACACGGTCATGAAAGTGCAACAGCAAGCAGGATTTTGATTTCAAATGTGTGTACTGCAATGCCCAGATCATCCGAAAGAAGGTGTGTGAACTTGCAGCATGGGTTAGTACCTGGAATTTCGATGTTGTGGACATTTCGGAGACATGGCTAGAGGAGCGACAGGAATGGTCTTTGCAGATACCAGAATTTATGTGTTTCAGCATGAACGGAGCTAATGGTGAAAGAGGAGAATGTGTAGCATTCTTGATCATGGCTCCTGTTACAACAAATGGATAACGTTGGAGGACTGATCCACTGAAGTAGTTTGGGCTGTGGTTCGAAACAGGAATGGACATGTCACCCTGTTGGGAGTTTTCTATACACCTCCGAATTGTTCCAGGGATGTGGAGGAAAGGATAGCAAACATGATTCTCGATAAGAGCAAGAGTAACAGGATGGTTGTTACGGGCTCTTTAACCTCCCCAATATGGACTGGGAGTACTAGTGTTCAAGTATTTTGCATGGGTCAGTTTTTGTTCAATGTGTACAGTCCGCAGACTGTCTAACAAGGGGTGATGCCATATTGGATTTGAAACCGGCCAACTGTTAGATTTGGTGGTAGATGAGGACTTGGCGATAGTGACCATGATTCGGTTATGTGTACTTGAGTAATGGGCAAGGATACGTATAAATCACAGGGAAAGAGATATAATTGTGGGAAAGGCATAATGGCGCGATTAGGCAAGGTTTAGCATCCAAGGAAGGGTGATAGTAATGCAGAGGATGGACAAACTTGAAACGTTGAACTTATTTAAGGAACAGGTACTGTGGATCCTTGATAAGTATGTACCTATCAGGCAGGGAGATGGTTGTCGAGAGAGGGAGAAATGGTTCTCTAAAGAATTTGAACCTCTTGTCAAGAGGATTGAAAAATGCTTATGTGAGGATGAGGTGTGAAGGCTCAGTTAAGGGGATTGCTTGGGAGGGACACGGTGGCACAGTGGTTAGCACTGCTGTCTCACAGCGCCAGAGACCCGGGTTCAATTCCCGACTCAGGCGACTGACTGTGTGGAGTTTGCACATTCTCCCCGTGTCTGCGTGGGTTTCCTCCGGGTGCTCCGGTTTCCTCCCACAGTCACAAAGATGTGCGGGTCAGGTGAATTGGCCATGCTAAATTGCCCGTAGTGTTAGGTTAAAGGTAAATGTAGGGGTATGGGTGGGTTGCGCTTCGGCGGGTCGGTGTGGACTTATTGGGCCGAAGGGCTTGTTTCCACACTGTAAGTAATCTAATCTAAATATAAGAGTAAGGATACCCAGGCGGATCATGAATAGTTGTTGGCAGATAGAATCAAGGAAATTCGCAGGGCCTTCTATCGATATATCAGCAAGAAAAGAATGATTAAGATTAAGGCCAATCAAAGATAGAAGTGGAGAGTTGTGTGTGAAATTTAAGGACATCGGAGAAGCGCTTAATGAATACTTTTCATCAGCGTTCAAATTGGAAAAAAGCAATATTAGTGAGAACACGAAAATGCACGCTACAAGATTACATGGGATTCATATTGACAAATAGGACGTTTTAGCAATTTTGGAAGATCTGAAAATGTGTAAGATCCCTGGGTCAAGTGGGACTTATTCTCGGATTCTCTGGGAAGCCAGGGAGGAGATTACATAGTCATGACATTGACCTTTACGTCATCATTGGCGAAAGGATTGGTGCCAGGGATAGCAAATGTTGTTCATTTTTTTGAGAAGGGGAGTCGGGACAAACCTGTTAATTATAGCTCAGTGAGTCATACTTCGGTTGTATGTAAGATGTTAGAAAATAAGAGACAGTAATTCTAATCATCTGGAAATGAACTTTTTTTTAGGGATAGCCAACACGATTTAGCGAAGGGTAGATCGTGCCTGACTAACATTATTGAGTTCTTCATGAAGTTTACAAAACAGTCGGATGAAGGTAAAAGGGTTGATGTGGTGTACATGGAGTTCAGTAAGGCGTTTGATAGGGTTACACACAGTAGGCTATTGCGCAAATTGCAGTGTTGCGGGATTGAAGGTGATTCGGCCATTTGGATCAGAAATTGGCTAGCTGAATGAAGAAAAAGGGTTAAGGTTGACAGAAAGTTATCATACTGGCGCTAAGTTACCAGTGGTGTACCGCAAGCATTGGCTAGTACATTTGCGGACGACACTAAGGTAGGCAGAGTTGTTTAGCGCCAAAGGATTTTGCGATTGATATGGGGAACAGATAAGATGCAGAGTGTTGGCAAATAGAGGTTAATGTGGAAAAATGTGCGGTAGTTCACTTTGGAAGAAGTAACAGGAATGCAGAGTACTCGGTTAATGGTAAAATTCTTGGCAGTGCAGATGCACAGAAAGTCAGATAACAGCATAATGTTGTCTGTTATTGAAGGCATTTCTGCTGAAACTTGATGTCTACTTCTTCACCATCGACACCACGAACTGCCAGCTGAAATTAGAGAGTATCTCCAAGAAGATCGCAGCACAACCACCTGAAAAGGAACAGCACTCCGAAAGCTGGTCCTGCCAAATAAACGTCTTGGATTATAATCTGGAGTTGTCTTAAGTTTGTATTGAACTGAAGGTGACATCAAGGAGTCTGAGCAAAATTTCACTTCATGAGAATCATTTGCAAATCCTCCACTGTGAGCACTAATTCATATCGCAAGCGAAGATGTTTATGGTCTGTGCACATCAATCATCTCAGCCCTGCGGCATCTCTGCAAGAGATCGTCAGGGTTCCTTTCCCGATCCAGACATCTCCAGCTTGTATTAGGAAGTGTGAAAGGAGGCTATCTCAGCCCATTGAGTCTACACTGAGCCAAAGTGAGATGTTCACTGATGATCACATGATGTTCAGACTATTGGTCAACCCTCCACACTTGAAGCAGTCTGTGTCCATGTGAAACAATACCTGGAAGTCATTCAATATCGTGCTGTTAATGCGTGAGTATCATTCATGTAACAGCACTGCCAGACACTGTTCAATTCCACAGTAAACGGAGGAGCTCATTCAGTACCTCAACCTGGTTTTCACAAGAATGTGAGCACCTTATTCAGTACATCAAAATTACTGTGCAAGAAAAGGGATGGCTCATTCAGTCCCTCTGCTTATTATATAGGAAGACAAGCAGTCTGCTCAGGGCCACACGTCTAATACACGCATCTGAAAGAGACTATTTCAAACCTGAAATCATTTACAAAGGAACAGGAAGAGGTCATTCCGCTTCTAAAATTACGAACACAAGTGACAAAATGTTCCAACATCACGAAAAAAATGGAGTAAGAATTGCACAGATGGACTTCCCCACCTTGTTCCTCGTGGCTTCATTACTCACTTCATACGTATTATTTAGCATGATGTTCTGGTACTCGGCATGAAGCCTTCTTTTAAACTGGTCACAAATGCATCTTCCATCTCTGAGAGAGCAGACCCATGTTGTTCTCTCTTGAGGTCACAAGCTGGTGGCAAATGTCTGACTATTTCAGAATGAAGGTATCGTGGCTGCTGACAGGATTTTGAACAATATAACTTTGAGTGCAGAGATACACAATAACTCTGAATTAAAGTGTTGAGAATTCATTTAGAGCCTGTACCTTTCTGCAAATCGACGTGAGATCTCTGAATAGGCATGTAAACTATCTGGACTTGAACAGTCGATGGAAAGTATGGCATGTCTCCCCTTATCAATGGTTGTCTGCGACATAATGAACGCTTGTCCATAACCAAGTTTCAAATTCTTAGACTCTCAAAGCGCTACAGATTAAACTCTTAGTTACTGGATTCTCTACTTATGGTAACATTAGGACAGGTTATGATCTGGTGCAACTCCTTCGTACTGTGTCAATGACATGGTGGTCAATATTTATAAAGTAGACTCAGTTTGTACGCAATACTCCAAATATTGTTTCAACAAAACACAACCATTGAGTAGTACATATTTACTCTGGTACGTTTCTTTTTTCGCATTTCACATGTCATTTACAGTTATAATTACTTACTGTCCCCTATGAATTCTGAAGGTGACGTATAACCAAGATCATTTTAGAAACAGCACTTCCCAACATCTCCTTTTTTTAGAAACATAAATGAGAATTATTATATTTGTTATTCACAACTGAATACTTTATATACATTGCGAACTGTTATTTACCAAACACTGATTTTTGATACCCCACAACATTCCGTCCATGGAAAATCACGACTTTCTTCATTTTGCCTATTATGTAATTTTTAATCCATTCGGACTATTTTCTACCCTTACATATCCATGGATTCGAACACCACTCACCTGCATTCGACCATGTCAAACTTTTGAAGATTCAAATACTCTACTCCCATTGAATCTCAATTGTCGATGTGACCACGGGCAATTGGTGGTTTAATCCAGCGATTTAAACAAAGATCATTTCCTTTTCCTAAATCTAGGCCGACTCTACCACATCATAATATTATTTTCCACGTGCCTAGGTGTCAAATTCTTCACAGAATGCGCCTTTTTTTCTCACAGTTGGCAACAAGCGATTTAGTTTCTGATTTCCCTATTTGTCCTTTTCGAATATTTCCGTTTGCAATAGCTCCTTTCCCGTCTGTAGGACCATTTCCAGAATCAGTGCTGAAGAATAATCAGTGATTGTTTCACTAGCTCTTTTTCCACCTGCTCAATAATATGGAATGTAACGAATCACATGCAGCAATTTACCAATCTTCAATTCAATTAGATTTTCAAAAACGTACTCTTTATTATTTCTAATTTCCTATAATTCATCATTTTCACTAGCCACCTTGTTTTCTCCCATTTAGGAAAGGTAGTTTCTATAACCTTTTTGGGGTAGATAGAAGCAATGTATTCCCCTCAGTGGCAGGTGGCTTATCTCAGCGAGTGCAAACATCCAAGGACTGCACTCCGGACATGGTGGATATGTTACCCACACCTCCCTGAAAAGTTCCAAAATCAATGCAGTTCACTTCATGATGAGTGTCAGCACAGTCCCATCCTTTGTCCGAGAATACAGGTTATACTAAAGCAAGTGCAAGAGCTTCATTTTTGAAACAACCTGATTTCACTCATGCCACCTCAATGGGTCCAGTTTTTAAAAATATTTCCCGGAAATCCTAGGGAGGACAGTGCAGTGCTCTGCCCCTCTCTGTTTGCAAAGTTTCCCTTCTAGTTAGTCTCAGCTGTTTTTGTTTTCCATGGACGCAGGCACAGTGTAAATGCAGCGTCCAGAATTGGGTGAGCAGATCCATGAGTCACCAGAATGAAACCAGCAGCTGATAATATAAACCTGTGGATAGAGTCGACAGAGTCTTCCCTGAATTTCCAATGAGAGGAGAACACGGTGCACCCATTCAGTGTCGAAAATTCCTCACTCTCCTCAATTTAGTTTCCTCATGAAAAAAGGTTTTACGTCTCCATACAATCCCTCAGTAACAGTTCCTTTCTCCAAAGAAGCAGTTGACAAGGTAGCATTACGTTTCTCTGCTTCTCAGCAAATATAACGGTAGAACCAGTATTGCTGATGGAGTTAATCACAAACTCAGAGAAGAGGGACTGGGGGAACGTAATTCACTTTAAACAGGGACATACCTAAATTTACATGATATTTTGGAATATGGGAAAAGGGAAAATGTTAGAATAACTTTCCATTTTATTTTGATTCGAGTTCGTCAAAAATAATCCCTTTGTTAGCTTTTCCTTTATCTCTCTCTCTTTCCAGCTGTTTCGCCATCCATCTAATTCAAACATTTTAACCTCCACCCAACCCTCCAACCCAAACATCCCTAAGACCAGTATAAATAATATTACTTCCCAGTTGCTTTCAGTTCTGATATAGGGTCACTGGACCGAATCGTTGTCTGTTTTTCTCCTGACAGAGGCTACGATAACTACGGAAATTCTCCAACAATCTCAGACGCTGAATAATAAAAAAAAGATTTTCAATATCCACAGTTACATGGTTTATTTCACAGTTAATATTGTGGTCTCACGGGATGTTAGCATCGCTGAAAACGGGGGCATTTGTTCTCCATCCTATTTGCACTTCATTGTAAGGACATTTGTCAAGACAGTAAGGAGCCAAACATATTGTTCTGGGTCTGTCGTCAGACTATGTCCAAAACTGGGCAATCACGATAATTTATTTATCGAAGGATCTAAGTGACTAATAAAAGAAATCTTAGTGGTTTATTGTTGTAATTAGTTAAAATTCTTTTCATTACAATTTTTGTCAATCGAATTGAAGTTCTATCATCGGATATCGTAGAATTTGAAATAATACATTTAGAGTCATAACGTGTGCCTCTGAATTGCACGTCCAGTAGCATTATTATTTTGATATGGCGTCCCTACGGTGAAATAACTGTAGAGGTAAGAGCAAGCTTCTGTTTAAAAATTAGTGTAATTGGAAGAGTGGTCAGAAGCGAACGGGAGCCGTAAAATCTGAAGTTAATGAAGGAGTGGATGGTGTTTAATGGAGCAACCAAATGAGGCATTGCAGGAGACTAGAGATATTATAGAGGTGGATGTGGATAGTTATGATGACAAAGAGAATTCCAGAGACAGACAACAGTTCAGGGGAAAAGGGAGACTCAAGCGTCGAAACAGTTTTCTTCCTCCTTACATGTTTTGTGAGTAAGGAATTTGAAATACATTTAAAGGAAATGGAGTTTGTGACTGAAGCTGAAGACAACAGTTTATTTATTTGCGAAATATAAATATTCAAAATATCACTGACGTTTTCGATCCAGTAAAAAATTGACAGAGATATGCTTGGCAGGAAGACCAACAATAACGATGATGGGATAATATCCACCTGAATAGTCATCAGTACAGCTTCGATCCCCAAGCAAATTATGTCCATTCCAGAGAAAGATAATAAACACCAAAGGAAAAACCCTGTCCATTGTTGTGACTTGTCAGTTCTATTGTTCGCAGATTCTGATCCATTCTTGGTTCCTTCCAATCTAATGTTCTTAGATTCCGATCGACTGTTGGAATATTCCAGTGTAATGCACTCAGATTCCGATCCATTGCTGGAACATTCCAGATTACTTTTCTAAGACTAACTTCCCGTCCCTCTCTCTGTCGCTGCTAACTCCAATCGTGTTAACAATGACGCTGCCACTGATATTATGTGATAACAGGTTGAAGTTGGTTCCTTATTAATAAAAGAGGAAAACCTCCAGTACCACCGTTAGGATACATGGAGACTGACATCAATCACAATAACTGAACGAACAGTTCTTATTAACTCCTTTCACGACAACCTTTATACCTCACCATGCTACTTTGTCTCGGTGGGATGTTGACATCCCTGACTATTGGGCTAGTGACAAAACTCCAATCGCAAACTTAGAGGTGACAGAGAGAGATAATGCTTTCTCTTCACGAGCCGAATTATTCTACTGTGTTTTGGCAGAGTAGGAAATGCTGGGCTCCCTACGCCGTCTGCGGCAGTTCACCAGCCTGCTTCATCCTTTTTTTTAATTGATACATGACTTGTAAATTGTTCTTGCTATCATTTTGAATGCTGGAATTGGCTTCGGCCTTTCTTGAGAGGCTGCTAATATGGCGTAGGTGTTGTGGGCATGGTCTGTTCCTTGTGGGCATTGTGGCCCCCCTGTGGAGTGCTGCTTTGTTTCGGTTGAGCTTTTGTCAAGCTCTCACAGAGCCAGTATTTGTCGTTTTACCTTTGACCACTTATTTCTGCGGTCTCAGCATTGTTGGAAGGCAGTAACTCTTTCTCAGCTGCTTTACTCTCTCTCTCTGTAATTTCTCTCTGAAATGTCTTTTGATGTTCTTTCCTCCTGGATTAGAGAACTGCATGTGAGATAATCTATTTTCTGAATTTGCTTTATGACAAACGTTTTTTAATGGCATGTTGCCATGTTAGAGCAGTAGCTGTTCAGTAGTTAAACAACATTTTGTTCTGTTAAGTTTCCAAATGGAATAAAGTTATTCCTGGTTCCTCTTCACTTTGTCTTATTTGATCCACAATGTTAGAATACATTGTGTTTTGCTTCATGTGGAATACTTTGACCTAGCGAATTGTATTTGAAACAGAGTATTTCACATTTGGCTTTAAACTAAGAAAATGTTCGTGTCGAGGTTGCCTCCTCCATGTATTTTGGCGAGGCCCGCCTGGTTAATAACAATACGGATAGGTATTCACGTTTTAATTGGATAATTACCGAACATGTTGCAGAAATACGGGGTTTGACAGAGGATGGGCCAAGCTGGAGGACAGATAGTTATATCAGGAGTTAAATCGGATATACAATCCGCCTCACACATCCAGCCAAAACACTTTTATGCTCAGCATGGAGCACTGAGCAGACCAGGGTCAGTACAATCGAACACTCTGTCCAGGATAGACTATTCTGTTGGACTTACCAGTCCACTCGATATCTGTCCAACATGGGGAGCAGAACAGACCACTTTATTGCATTGAATTATAGGTCTGGACGAAATGGTCTGTCCAGCAAGTGGGGTATATGCAGACTACACCAGTGCCTTGTTCTCTGAACAAGGGCAAGGTATCTGTCCAGCAAAGAAAGCCAAGCAGAATACAGCAGAGTCTTGATCTACAACGCTCCGTGGCAAATCTCTAGACTGCACCGGGCCTAGTCTCCGGACTGGACGGAACCCTATCTCGAGGCCACACTGGGCCAGTTTCCAGCACGGGAAGTTGTGCAGACCTGGTGCAATCTAGAGACGAGGCCCGGTGAGGTCGGGAGACTGGGCCTCGTTCTGCCTGGAGACTGGACTCAGTCCGGTCTGAAAACTGCAAACAACTCAGTCTGGAAACTGACACTGGTGCAGTCTCAAGTCTGGGCCCGGTATGGTCTGGCGACTGGGCCCAGCGCGACCTGGAGACTGGGCCCAGTGAGATCTGTAGATTAGGCCCGGTGCTGTGTGGAGACTGGGCCCTACATGGTCTGGATCCCAGGAAAAGCACAGTCTTGAGACTGGGCTTGGTGCGGATTGGAGACTCAGCTGGATGACGCCTTGAGATTATGTCTGGTGCTGACTGGAAAAGGGGTCCAATGCAGTCTGGAGATTAAGCCCAGTGAGGTCTGGAGACTTGGTTCAGCACTTGGTTAAAACAGGAATGCCAGCAGCTCGACAAGCCTTGAGACTGAGCCTGAAACTGCAAAATGAAGTCTCCATTTAGAAGGTACATTATTTCAAAACAGGGGGAGTATCTTGGGGAGAACTGGAATTCTGCTTTGGCTTCGCCTGGTCAGTCGGCTCACGCACTTTCCAGTGCAAAGTTTCGTGATATGTACAGTGCTGGTGGCAGTGATTGTCCTGTTAAAGGGTTATATTTACTGTAGCGTTTCATTATTGTATATGGTTTAAATATTTAATTAGACTGTACTATTTTGTGTGTTTGGCTAACTTTAAGTTTTGGATTTTACTCATATTTTTTTTTTTTCACGCTGTTTTTTTTGCCATCAGCCCCATTATTTATGTGTTCGTGTTTCTCCACAGTGTTCACAGAAATGCAGCCAGCGCATTATTGGAGAACTACGTGTAATGTGGGTGATCCTCTATTCCCACAGAATTCTCTTGCTGTCTTGCCATACCTTTTGTACCTATAAATCCTTAAATTTATTCGGTGCTTGACTTCCACAGCCTTACATTGCAGAGAATTCCGCAGGTTCACCAGTGTCTGAGTGCAGACATTTATTCTCCTCTCAATGCAGAACAGCCTGCATGTATCGAATACTGTGGTCCCCTGTTTTAGTGTTCCCAGCAAGGGGACTTATCATACCTGCGCCCAATCTGTTTCGCTCTGTCAGAGTTTTATATATTTCACTGAGATCGCCACTCATTTCCCTTGTCCAGTCGATCCACACTCTGCTAACACAACAAGGCTGTGATCCCAGTGATCAATCTGGTCATACCTGCTGCACTCCCTCAATGTCATTTCTTTCCCTTTATTAGGTAAGGACACCAAAACAACGCTGCACTCTGTTCGAGATGAGGTCTCACCAAGACCCGGTACAGGTGTACTAACACACCCTTACTCCTGTACTCAAATCCCCCTGATATGAAGGTCAACAAATCATTTAGCTTCCTAACTGCTTTCTGTTTCTGCAATGTTGCTTCCAGTGACTGGTGCACAAGGAGATCCAGACCAATTTTTTCAGTGTTGCAGCTCGACACTTCATGGATCAATGTATACTGGTCAGGGTGACAATGCCATTCGCAGTGTTGACTTCTGCCTTCAGAACTCACTTCCCTGCATGGATCTCGGGGGTCTGTGCAGAAGTACGGAAATAAAGGAGTGCAAATCCCTTTAAAGGTCAGCATTTTGCAAGTAATCCCTATCAAATGATAGGCACCAAAGTGCATATCGTCACATTGCGCTACATCTGCCGCGTATTTGCCGATTCACTCCACTCTCAATCAGTTGGAGCTTCTTTACATCCTTCTTTACACCCAAACACAATCCAACATCATCTCGCTCTTCAGCAGGCTTGGAAATGTTGCATTTGATTCACTCCACCAAAAGTTCACTGTGCATTTGGAATAGGTGGACCCCAAGCCCCAATTCCTCTGAAAACGCACGAGCATTTATCTCAAAAAAAGGATTCCTTTATTCCGTTACTTCCAGTTCAAAACCTCCTGTGCTGGAGCTTGTCCGCTCTGAACACTTTACCTCTTCTGATTCTCGTCTCCCCACTTGTTTGTTTTTACTAATAGACCTTGTAGCTTGGACAATATCGGCAGTGGCGAGAGCCCAACGTGTGGACTTCGACTGGTCTCAGGGCATGGCCCTCGATGTTGATAGGGTCCAGTATACAAGGCAATGAAGCTGTTGTAGAACGATGGTGTGCAGGCGTCGTCGATAGTAAGGTGCTGGCTCAGGACACATGGACTCTTTTCAAACTGTTTATTCTGTTTATTCCATTTTCTTTAATTTTTCAAAATGTTGCCTTTTTGTGGCGACAAGTGAAAACTCTTCAGTACATTGTGTTGGATGCATCCTGTAAAATACGTCTGACACAAAAGAAAACATCAACATCAAAAACTTCCACTCACTTCCTCTGCCAGCTTTCCCATTCGAGAAACTTGCCACTTTCTCAGGCACACTTCCATATTATCTGATTTTGAACACTCGGGTTTGGTTTTTATCAAAAGTCTTGGCGAAAATCCAAATAAATTAGATACATTGTTTTTCCGTAATGCATCTACCAGTCAGTTTCTCAGACATGATAGCCATTTCATAAAGTTATGTTGACCTTGTCTCTGCCCATTGCTTTCAGTCGCAATATACTTTTCCAATATCATGCATTTGCCAGTTTTATTCTCTTCCATTTTTCCCACCAGGCTTGGGTTTCCGAGTCTTTTTGGAAGATTTTTTTTAAATTATTTTTTTTTCTGAGAAGACAGAGCTGAAATGCTTGGTCCATATTTCTGCCATGTCTATGCTTAAAATTCTCCATTGTCTGGTTTCAGATTGTAAGGAAGCTGCACTTATTTTCACTTACCTTTCACATTGACATACGTTTAGAAGTTTGTCAGTTCACTCTGAAACCTTGCTAACAAGTTTTTTTTTCAGACACCGAACAATTGAACTCGTTCAAACGTAAAATCACAGAAGGAAAGACGCTGCACATTCAGAAATACGGCACGTTCTACATTGGTCTCACTTCCCAGCACCAGGCCCACGGTCGTGAATGTTATTACACTTCAAATGACCGTCCAAGTACCTTTTAACAGTTGTGAGGTTACCTTCGACAACTCCACTCTCAGGAAGAACTTTCCAGACCCGAACACACTCTGGCTGAAATGCTATCCTCAAATATTCCCCAAACCTCAAACCCTTCATTTTATATAAGTGCTTCTTTGTTCATGGCCCTTTGACTAAAATAAACAGCTGCTGTCTCTCCACCCTGTCCATGTATCTCGTAATCATATCCTTCTAAATCAAGACAGCCTCAGCCTTCTCTGGTCCAAATTAAAGAAACCAACTTTATCCAACCTATCTTCATCGTTGATATGCTCCATCCCAGAAAATATCCTGGCAAATCTCCACTTCACCCCTTACAATTAAACTCCTGTATAACTCTTGTAATCTCTGTCTCGACGAATAAAGATTATGCCCACGGTCCCCTTTGACTTCTTAATTCGGTCACGTCACATTCTGATATCCGCGCTAAAGCACCCTCGAAGCTTCTCACTGTTCTGCCATTCATTAGGTAAGCGCCTGTCTGATTCTTTCTTTCAAAATGCATCGACTCATATTTATCAGGGTTAAATTGCATCTGCCATTAATCTGCCCATCAGACCTTTACATCTGTATATTTATCTCATACAAACCTTTCTCATCACTGCCAACCACACGGCCAATCTTTGTGTCAAACACAAAATTACTTATCCGCTCCCACTCTAGGCCCCTCCACATTCACATCAACATCATGTATGAATACAACAAATAGTAAGGATCACAGCATAGATGCCTGTGGTACATCAGGTAACACTGGCCTCCAATCACACAAACTACCTTCGAGAACCACGCTCTGTCTCCTGCCATTAAGACAATGCTGTATGTAATTTGTCAAGGTACAATTGACGCCACGAGATTTTACTTTCTTCATCAATTTCCCATGTTGGGCTTTGTCAAAATACCTTGCTGAAAGACTTTATGATATACACCCTGAAAAACAATCAAACTCGTTAACCATGAATTCCATCTGATAAAGTCATGCTGACAAACCCTGACCAAATCTTGCCTCTCTCAATGGCGATCAAGTTTCTCGCTTCTTATATGTTTCCCTAACACTGATCAATTACTCACGTGTCTATAGTTCCCTGGCCCATTTCCAATGCCTTTTCTGTAAATTTCGACCACATTAGCTGTTCTCAAGTCCTTTGACACTTACTCTCTGAACATAATCGACCTAATAATTTGGGTGAGGGCTTTTCCTCCATTTTCCCGAACAGCAGCCTGTAATACAACTCATCCAGACTTGGGGATATGTCCATTTTTTAAACCAACCAAACCTCCAATTGCTGCTCACATCTTACAAGAATACGCTCAAGAGCTAATCATCTTCAAGTACATCTTCTCCGGTTCTGGACCTGAATCCACCTTCTCCCAAGTAAAACACCTCTGAAACTCTCATGTAATAATCTATCAATATTCACTAGCTGCATCAGCAGATGGCCCCCTAAGTTTCGCATGGGCCCTCATTATTCGCTGGATATTCTGTTTCGCTTGATGTACGTGCAGCATGTCTTGGGATTCTCTCTAACCTTGCCTGCGAGCACTTCTCCATTTTAAGTGTGTGACTTTTGTAAGTTTTACTGCAATCAAATCTCATGTTTTGAAACACTGGATAACACAGACTGAATTTCTACATCAAGTAATCGAGACTCTATAAAGACAAACATGCAAATAACTGCCACATTCCTCTGTAATTTCCCTGTTCTTTTCAAGAAATTATCGTGACGAATTATGCACCATTCCACATGTGACCTTGACTTCACTTTCGTTTCAAGTATGGGTAGAAGCGCTTTGCAATCCTTATGTTTTCTGGAAGATTGCCTTCTTGTTCTTTTTGTTTTCCTTATCAGTTCATTGGTCCTCCTTTACCGGGTCTTACGTTTCTCTGTCTCTCTGACTTGTCATAATATCTGACACTTTTCTGAACGGCTTCCTATGATCTTGTGCAATATTTGACTTCATTATTTTCCATCAATCCCTTTCTCTTTTGCTCTCTGCACTACAAATATATATATAAACAATGTTATAATTTTTATTTAAGTTAATACCATTACTTGTCTATTATTAAAGGTTTTCATGTATTTTCTTCCAAATCACTGAAGCCAAGTTGCCCCTCACACCGTCAATCTTTGCATGACTCACGGCCATACTGTAATTTTAAATAATAGGTTTTGTGTTCATATGTCATATAAAAGTCAATACATTCAGATCAGTTTACCCAAAAAGTTCGTTTATATCCAGGCTTTTGGTTAGTTCTTGCTTATGTTGTGCAGAATCTTCGTGACATGACTTTTGGAGTAGTGCTAAGAGATTTAGTCTCCTGACTGAAGAAATGATCTTATTACATTGGAAGCAAATCAGAGATGGTACCCTCAAACGATCACTGCAATGAACCCGTTAACGTATAAGGAAAGGATGATCAGGTTGATCCAATACCCATTGGAGTTTACAAGAATTTAAAAAATATATATTAATTTAACATTGACCAACGGAAGGATTCACCAACAGAATCAAATTTCACAACAATTGGAGGAATGCATTCCACTTCAGCCTGTTAAACAGGAAGACAGAAGGATATTCAGGCCTTCGACCCAGTCACACCACAACAGGACGAGCTGAGTCAGCACCAGGAACCTGATACACAGTTACATGAGGAGACCAATCAGCCCGCCAAACCAATAACATTGGACGCAGAGTACCCAATGCAGCCCCTTTCTCCTGTTGCAAAGCAATGGGATGAATCCAGTCAGCCTCCTCAAGTCTGCACACAGGAACTGGTAGAGATTTGTATATTAGAAGAAGAGAAGTTCATTCAGCTCATTGAGTCTGCTGTTGAGGAATTGAAAAAGAAGACAAAATATTTGAGTTTTTTTATGGAAACAGAAGAGGTAATTAAGCCACGTGTCTGTTATATGGCAACAGTAGAATATCAATTACTTCCTCGATCCCATTCCAGCAATGCAGGAAGTGACTGTTCAGTGTCCCCAGCCTCCTAAAGAGGAATTTCAGGAGATCCTGCAGCCCTTTAAAACTGTTATATAGCAACAGAAAGATTCAAGAAGCACTCAAGGTTCTGACAAATCATCAGTCGGAGAAGCAAGAAGCAGAACTTGTTTCTCGTACTCAGGACATGCTGGCCATCGAGGCTGTAATGTAGGAACACCGTGGACATTTAGCACATTGCGTGTGTAAAGCAGGAACAGAATGAGTCAATTCAGCCACTCACGCCTCTTACGCAGCAATCGGAGCAGACAATGTCTCGTCTGTGTCTGTCACACAGGAACACAGAAAAGGGGGCATGGAGTTTATAGACAGACAAGGATCTTAGCGAATAAAATGTAGTGAGCAACCTGTTAGCATTTAAGACAAGTAGTTACAATCCGTTATTAATTGATTAATAAGAGGAGATTCGGAAACTGAACCACAATCCATCAGAGTTAGCATAGTTTATGAGGAATCTATTTATTTGAATTATTTAAAGATATGACAAGCAAATTAGATAAACGGGATCCTGATGATGGACAGAATCCAAACGTCTTGAAAGCATTGCATACAGTGCTGTACAAAAGATAAGTTGCAAAATAAGACCGCATGGATTTCGGAGGAATCTAATAGCTTGGATAGAGTTTTGCTGAAGCAGCAAAATGCAGGCAAATTACACAATGGCTTGCGTTATGGTTGGTAACTTTTGAAGTAATAACATTCAGACCAAATGTCCTGACTATTTGTCATCTATTGTATGAATTCAATGACGGGATAGAAAACACTAATCCACTTTTCACGTGGTTCTGCAACAGGTGGAAACGGAGCCTGATGCAATGGAGATGTCAAAAACTAACAAATGGACACGAGTCGTTTAAACTAATGGGCCCAAATTTGGCAGATAAAATTCACCGCGAATAAATGTGGGGTTATGCATTTTGATCAGAAGAATAGAAAGGTAATTTGTTAAGTAAGTAGAGAGAAGCTTCTTGGTCTTTATATTCAGACGGATCTTGTATTCTCGTGCATAACACAGAAAACTCGCATGCAAGTGCAGTAGGTAATGAGAAAGTCAAGTGGCACATCAGCATTAATTTGTAAAAAGGATAGAGAATGAAACCAGGGAAGAATTGTTGCAAATCTGCAAGGCATCAGTGAGAGTGTGACTGATTTACTACGTAGAGTTTTGTAGCCTTGACTGCCGGTGGATTATAGTTCATTGGAGACTGTTCAGAAGAAGTTCACGTGATAAATTCCTGAGATGAGGAGTTTATCTTCTGAAGACAGATTGAGCAGTTCAGGCCTATTTTCTCTGGAGCCGCGAAGAATGAGAGATCTCATTGAGATCTTTAACATGCTAAAGGTGATTCTCAATGAAGATGTGGAGTGGATATTTCCTCATGTGATGTTTTAGAATAAGGCAGAAAAGAGTTAAAACAGATGTGAGGAGAGCATTCTTCTCTGAAAGGATTGCGAATCTCAGTAACTGACAGTCCCA
The DNA here is from genome assembly GCF_037043375.1 of Chiloscyllium plagiosum. Classification (NCBI taxonomy): domain Eukaryota; kingdom Metazoa; phylum Chordata; class Chondrichthyes; order Orectolobiformes; family Hemiscylliidae; genus Chiloscyllium; species Chiloscyllium plagiosum. The sequence continues at coordinate 37,176,634 of NW_028270188.1, read as the reverse complement.
AAGTGCAGTGCATGCTGGGGAATTGAGTAAATGCAGGGTGATGGAGAGCGAGCAGGAAAGTGGAACCAAGGCTGAGATGACATCAGCCATAATTGTTTTACATGGCGGCTTAGGCTTGAGGGGCTGAATTCACAATTAATGTTCCTCGTTCTTATTCAGCCCTCTGAATGTGTTACACAGGAATGGGGGAGGACTGTTTATTTAACAGGAAACAGGCAATGTGGATAAATCAGTTTCAAACAGTTTGACAGAATGTAATCAGCAGAGACACGTAGTGGAAAGTGCTGGATCCTCCGCTGTTTACAATCTTTATCAGCGATTGGGTGGAGTGGAATAAAAGTGTACTGGAAGCGTTTATGGTGGTGACATTAAGATGAGCAAGAAATTAAATTGACAAAAGGTGGTGAATTTGGAAATGGTCAAAAGAAGTAAAGTCAATGGATAATTTTTCAGCAGATGGAACATCAGCTGATTGACACTCTGTCTGCTCTTTCAGGAAGAATGGAAGGCAGGATTCCACTGAAATGGAGATCGATTATTGGACTTAATGAGACAGTGTGTACTGGAAAGTTCATTCTGACCAATTCAGATGGGAAGAGTTGTTCTATCTTCCTGCTGGTCTGCACCCTGATATTCAAAGTGGTCTCATTGCTCTCAGTACACACAGCTTATATTGATGTGGTTGGTTGGCAATGGGGAGTGGTCAGGGGAAGGGTAATTTGAATCCTGTATTAAGGCCATTCCCTTTACCCGAGAGGCCATCCTTTCTTTTACGTTGACACTGGAAGACGGTGGAAAATGGCTGAGTGTTTCTGAATGAAGAGGCTGTGGCTTCTGCCGGGACAGTGGTTATTCACCAACATGGTGTACTCTGCACGTTCATACTGCGAAACAGATCGAAGACGAGTTCCTTCAGTCCCTCTACCTCTTCCCATTGACATAGGGACCCCTCAGATGTTTACGATCTGGAATCCCCCTATACTGGGAAAACAAGGATACACCCAGCAGCTCCATGCTGAGAGAGAATACATTATATTCATCTCAATCACCATAAATATTCTCAGTAACAGAATGGTGACATTGATGTCAACATACTGGAGGATGATGAATATGTCAACCACTCCTGCCTGGAAAAATCCAGACCATACAAACTGAATGAAACAGTGACTTTAACAGCCATTGGCAGCACCGTCGCAGCTTGGCATAAAGCTCCATGTCGTGTTGAAGGAGGTGAAACCGGTCTGTGACCAGCGCCTTGTTCAGTTGTGGTCCCTTCACTCTCTGATCCAGGATTAGGTGTAGCCTGGGAAGGTGTTCTTGGAAAACCCATGCAGGATACGACAGATCCTTTTTCCCACCCACACTCATTCCATGGTTACAGAGCTTTCCCTTTCTTCAGCCTCTGCTCCACTTATTGTTCATATTGCAGACCCAGATGTTGAAATTATAGTCCCTATACTCCGTCCAGATTTGGATTATTAAATCCGAAGGTCTCCCTGAATACCTGAGGCAGCCCACAGCGCAATCCTCAGCGAGTCATCCTCTGCACTTCCATGAACGTTTCAATAACAGGAGTCAGCCAGAAGCTCCTCAGCTACAGGGCCTAAGGACATGGCCAGACACCCTCAAAATATTTTAAGAAAATAGCTTAGACACTAACTTTCGCATTTTTAGTGGGATTTCAGCATTTGTTGCGACCCGTCAAACCACTCGTTCTTAAACAAAATATACTGTTTCGACACTCTCGTGAAGAGGAATGAATAATTTGGGTTAGCTTATGCATTGGAACTCTTAGCCAAACAATGGATACAATATTTCCATAATGAACAGATCCCATACAGGACCGTTCCATAAACTCTCCCCTTGGCAACACGTGTTTTCAAATAAAATAAAATATTTGGGCAGCTCTCCAATCGAGGAGGAAATATCACAAGGAGAGACTTCAGAGAGAATGGGAGTTAGCAATCAAGTGTTGAAGCTTCCAAACCTTCCGGGACGGCAAGCAGCTTCTGAACGGTGAAGCCATAATCTAAACTAGAAGACATGGTCTATGAGAGCTGGCCACTGTCGTTCCATTGTTCCCACTGTTTTAATAAATCCTATAAGCCTCCGAAGTGATTTAATTACCCGTTTTCCGGTGACAGTTCGAACCCTCTGCTTTCAAGACCTCTCTTCAAAAGCAAAACAGGATTAAAAAAAAAACCCGTTTCAAAGTGACAGTGTCAATCCCCCTTGAAATTGATGAACAATCAATATACAAAGATGTCTTCATTTTAAACCTCTTGTTCTAACTATATTAGTAGACTACAATGCATTTATGCATATTACATAGACTCTAAGCATACGAACATTCAAAACTACATTCTACTCCAGTCAGTTTACTCCAGCCACAGAACGCCTCCATATTTCTCCATCCACGTCTGAACAACTTGGCAGCAATTACGCTTTCTCGTTCTGACACCTGTTCAAGTTTTAAATTGAATGGTGGCAAAAATAAGCTAAGTCAAAACATACTGAAATTGGTATCCCTAAATCTCTCCAAAAAAACATTAAGAGGTTATAATCATGTATAAATTTGTCTCAGACACGTTATTGGCAATTAAAACACTGAAACTGAGCAACGCCAACACAAAGATCAAGGTGCTTGTCTCAATTGTGAAATATTTGTGTTAATGACTTTCCCGAACACACCGACCACACTTTATGTGATGGAGCTCTTCCCATCTATCCAATAGGCCTTCTGAATGACGTATCTCCTCATGTTTCAGCATCAACGATTTATATGCTTCATATATTTTAACATTGTAACTTATTTCCCTGCTCCTCCATGCCTATGCCAGTAAACTATAAACTCACAGGTACATGTTTAAAAAGATGTTGCATGTTCTTCTCAATTCCCCACAGAAACCAAAGTTCGATTTATGGATCAATGCATAATCATCAGCCACTTCAGCAACTAATCGTTGCAGTTTAATCGTCTGCTCTTCCCCCTGGGTTGACATGACCCCAGGATGAGAATTTTCACTTCAAAATAAGAATTGCTTTCCGAGCGTCATAGATTTGCTCTATTTTTAATACCCTCATCCACCAATCAAGCTCACTTTGTTTGTTCCGTTCAAACTCAACATACATTTAATCCGGGTCGCTCCTTAGATTAAAAAAAAATTGTTGTCTGTTGACTTCTGGAACAATGTCATAAGCACTTCAGATGGCAGTCTTCACCTCCTCAAATGGCCCAGATATCTCCTCTGATAGTGATGCCAACACCTCACCCGTTCTACCTCCCAACTCTGTTTGGATTACCAAAATCAATATAGTCACTGGCCACTGCATTTGTCCAGCCACTCTCTCAAATGAAATTAAAAAGAATTGCTACGTCCTTCTCGCCATTTCTAGACTATGCTTGTATGGTTGTAAAGATGTGGTGTATCTTTAAGAGAGGTAAAAGCAGCAGAACTACCGGTCTCAGCACGGAATGTTATCATAAGGCAACAATGTATGTAACACTGGGTTGAACAAGACGAATAGTTCGTTGCCTCGAGATAGAAACAAATTAGAACTTAGCCAATCAGTTTAAACTGGACTCTGGAAAAATACGAATGCCCAGTCAAGTTTGGATAGAGTATATTGATAGTCTTAAAAGCCACTGACGCAATCCGATGGTCTGGGTATAAGACCAGAGGAAAATTGTGCAGTTGATAGGAGAAACGCCAAGCCTAACATGCTCCAGATTGCTCGAAAAAAACTCTCTTAAAAGCAATTTTTTTTCTGTCTGTTACCTGTTTTGTCTTTCTTCCTCCTCTCATTTTCTTTTGAGTCAACATGTAATCATTATTCAAACTGTTTCAATTCCTTTTCACTTTCAAGCTGCTGCGTGTGCAATTGAATTCTAGCAATTTCAAAATATTTCGGTGGCATTTCCACCAGAATTGAAATGTCTGTCTATTGCTGCAATTATCTGTCCTTTTCTCAAAGATAAAGGCAAACCCAGCTCCAGCTTGTCTGCCATTTGCAGCGGCATTGCTTTGCTCACCTTGTCTCAAACTCCGAAAGCCATTTCTTCCATACCCAGAAAACGTTTCGTGACTGAAAGAGGCATTGCAACACTAAACACTATTTACCACAACCGAACATAACACCCGGAAGAAAAGGCAATAACAACTACCGCAGCTACATTTGAGCACAACAATCTTACCATCTTCATACTCCCCATGTTTGCGTGGATTTCCTTCAGGTGCTCCGGTTTGCTCAAATAGCCCAAAGATATGCAGGATGGGTGAGTTGGCTTTACTAGATTGCACACATTATTCAGGGATATGTCGGGCAGATGAATTAGTCAGAGGTAAGTTTAGAGGAAGAGGGCAGTAGAATCAGTCTCGGTGGGTTACTTTCAGAGGGTCGGTTTGGACTTGTGGGGACTTCACACTGTCGGGCCGCTAATCCTAAAGCCAATTTGGAATTACCAATTTAAGATAGGAAAAAGTCCTCGGTTTTCTTTGGATCAGAACATAACGCCTCAAAATATTTTAATAATGTAACCTGGACGCCCACCATTTCTTATTTTAAACTTAAATGTGAAATCGGCTTTTCAGGCAAAACAGAATCTATTTAACAGCTCTAATTAAAATGCAAACAAAAATAGAGGACTTTTGAATAACCTAATTAATCGATAACTTAATTGAATAATCGAAGAGTAACATCTAGTAATGGACTATTGCAATTTGCCACCATCCCACAAACACATCCCTTTTGCAATTAGGCACATTCAGCTGTACGGTCTTGCATGCAGTTCTCCAGTTCAGAAGGAAAGCGCATCAGGAGAAACGTAAGGGAGAATCATAGATGTGGACGATTTACGGAAGTTTCCAATCCATCTGAGACCCCAAGCACTCAGTGAATGTTCAGGCTAAAAAAGTAGAAAACCCTTTCTTTAAGAGCTGTCCATTTGTTCCACTATTCAAAACTGAAATGCTTCCTAAATTATTTATTTGAGCCGTTTTCAGTCAGCAGTTCGGCTTTTCAGACCGCACATGAAAAGAAAATCCGAGGAGAAAATTTCTTTTTCAAAGTAATATCATTGTCTCACAATTTGGACCCCTGTTACATTATAACCCTACCCAGCGGGCCTGGTGTGTTACTGACCACATCAGCAGCTTGTTGTGTGGACAGGCACAGACCAAGTTTCAAAGACGTGCCTCACAGCTACTGAAACATCCTGTCTAACATGAAGCACCACATGGGACTCACCGCAAAGTGAACAACAACCCCCCACACACCATTTCATTGTTTCCAAGCTTCAAAATACTAACACTCGAAATACTCGGGAGCCAAAAAGAAAACAAGGCCAGGGAAAGATACAGAGTGACCGAGAGATTCACATTAAGATAGAAAATAACAGTTAATTTACTCAGGACATGCTGCGAAAATATAGAGAAAAAGACAGGGTAGTGGGACTAACTGGAGAATGAGAAATTCGACAGTAAAATTGCAAGAATTACAACATTGGATAAAGTCATTGTCAGACTAATTGAAATGTTTTGATACATCAAATTCTGAATCTGCTTCACAGAACACCTCAAAAGACATAAACTGGGGCAAGGTCACCACCCAGAATGGATAGCTGTGCAGACAATGCTCATTTGATTCCCAGTAACCTGAATTATCTGACCAGCATGGGAAGTATTGCAAACTTGTACGATCATATGTGGACTGTACTCGCATTATATTACTCGCACTAGCACGGGAAGATGTGGCGTCTTTGTTGTAAGTGACAGTAAATGCGGCTCCAACAAATTTATGGCACTATGTTTCCGTTGGACGAGTATAAAAGGAGATGTGCATGTATGTGTGCCTTTGTGTGTGTGTGTGTGTGCGTGTGTGTGTGTGCGCGCGCGCGTGTCTGCGTGTGTGTCCGTCTGTGTGTGTTTGTGTGTCTGTCTGTGTGAGTTTGTGTGTGTGCAGTTGATTGCGAAGATTATTGCTTGATGGAAAATACACACGGAGGAAAGCAATTTAAATATGAACAGGTTTTTCGGTTATTGATAGAGAGAGACTAATAGAAGTTTCATGGACAGATGAGAAATAGTACTTAAGAATATTAAAATGATGTCACTGTCAACCCCAATAGCAATACGGATCAGAGTACACACAAATGAGAGATAGCTGTGACTTTGATCTGTATTTGAATCAGATTTGCTCCTGCAGATTTGAAGTCACGAGTTGCAGTGACAGGTTATTCCCATCGTTAAGTCTGTACTTCATAGCTCAAGGTTCAAGTTGCAGATGTATTCTGGGGTGGCAAGCAGTTGACGTTATTGATGCTCATGGTATGGTGTCAGGAATCATTCGTGGGTAAAGGGAACACCACAGTTAGGACTCGTCTGTTTCAACCTCAGGTAATCTCCAGGGATGGGATGGAATCAGAGGAAGGAAATGGAGTCTGTAATTAGAACTGAAGAACGTGGCCTCCAAGTTCGCAATATTTAAATAACATCGCAGTGAGACAATGGTTCGCAGCAGAAACTGAGAAGGTCAACTCAGAAAGCCGTGCAGAACACGACCAAAAGTAACGAGGGAGACAGCTGTTGAACAAGTTCACTAATCCAGTTAGTAGTAGTCTGCAGAGTGAATATCTGGATTCAGAGTCTCAACAAGAACAACAATGGTGGCAGAAGTGTGGACTAAATGAAAGAAAAGAAATGTCATAACTTGTTTACAGAAACAACGTCTGGACAGTGAGACGTACCAGGGACACCAACAAAGGCCAGGATATGATATTAAAAATATTAAATAACGCAACGAGCGACATTGATCCACGAAGGTAATGGTAACCGAAATAATATGCAGAAAAAGTCCAAACAAAATTCGATAAACTCCTGTATATTGCTATAACATTCCAATTTATTGTCTCAGATTATGACACATTGCTGTAACATTCCAGTCTAATGTTGTCATTGCTGATCCATTGTCAGAACATTCAACGCGAATGTCCTCAGATTCAGATCTTTCCTCCACTTTCTCTGGAGCTGCTAATCCTTGTCAGTGATGTTGGTGATGCTCCCACTCATGCTGTGAGATAACACATTGAACAGGCCCCATTTCTTATTAAAAGCTAGAAACCTCCCACTGGAATAATTAGAATCGATTGAATTTGACATTAATCAGAGTGCCTAAACAAACAGGCTCAAATAACTGCTCCCTTACGTCACTCTGCATATCTCAACAAAAGGATACATTGACACAGGTTGGATGGAATGAATGAGGCTTACTATGCAATGGACCATAAATATTTCAATCTTTATAAAACGTTTTTAAAAATTGCATGTGAGAGTATTGCTGGAAAACTGCAGTGATGTGTATGTCCCCTGCTGTTTATAAAAGGAAACGGGGGTATTTAAAAATAACAGACCAGCTGCATAACATGTCTAGTGGGGATATTTAAAATCCTTTAACCCAAAGCACGATTACATTTGCCCATTGACTTTGTGTGGGGTAATTCTGTGTTAAATTCCACTGATACCAAATCCCTTCATAACCTTGAGGTAGAGCATTAGTACTGGAGGAACATGAGGAAATAGTTCTGGCCCGATGTGGCTGTTACAGAGGGATAGGCGAAGGTCATTCAGCCTCCATGAGCCTATTATTACTTGAACAGGGGGAAAGCAAGAATTTTGGAACATTTTGTTATGGGAATCATTTAAAACACAGAGACGTGATACTGCACATGTACCAGGTGTCACTGAGAGCGTAGCAGCAGTACATTGTGCTGTTTGTGCTTCTATAGCTGAGAAGAGAGGGAACCCCATCAGATATAGTTGACTGGCTGCTCATAATCCACGCTTTGCGGTGTCATTTAATGTCTCAGGCCTGTTACAGAGGAAGGGAAGGAGTCTATTCAGCCTCTCACACCTGTGACAGAGGGATAGGAGGAGGACATTATGCCTCTCGAGTCTGCTACAGAGGGTCAGAAGGAGCTCGTTCAAACCTTTTGAGTCTATCTTGCAGTATCGATTAGTTTTAAAGTAGTTATGGAAAGTATACACCTGATGTAAACGTTAAAGTTCTAACTTTGAAAGCATTAGGCAAACCCCTTGAAAGGCTAATTGCGAGACGCTATTCACAGGTGAAGGGATGTTTGGAAAATGAAAAGACTTCAAAGGCTGGATTAAGAGAGTCCAGGGACAATATTTCCCTATTAGAGAGACTAGCAAGGCTGGTAGTTTCAGGGAGTGCTGGATGACGATAGATATTTATACTCTAGTAAAGGAACAGGAGGAGACATGCATCAGCTAAACAGTAGTGAGCTCGAGTGAATCCCAAGAGGATTATAAGGGCACGAGGAATATATTCAATTGTGAAATCTAGCCGTTTAAAAGAGCACATAAGATGACATTGGAAATAGTGTTAACAAGACATTGAAGAATTTCTACAAACACATTAATGGCAAAAGATTAAGCGAGAGGTAATAGGGCCACATAAAGATGAACAAGGGCATATTTGTGTGGAACATCAAGAGATCGATGAGATATTAAATAAATATTTCCCGGCAGGATTCACTGTGGAATCGGCTACAAGAGCGGGACAACTTGGGGAAATATATTGTGATGTTTTCAAAAATTTCGATATTACAAGGATAAGTACTGGGCATCTTACCTGCAGTGTTACGGCAGGGGTAAAATCCACTGCAAAGGTAAACCAGCAAAAGAGAAAAGTTTCCTCTCGTGCTGTAATCTGTTAAAATTCCAGAGACAAAGAACTAGCTCAGAGATTACTGTGTAAAGTAAAAATTAACAACTTTATTCTTTAATTCCAAGAGAGAATATTCAAACCAACAGCTATTTACAACTCCTTTCTCTTCAAGCTATCTTTTTGCTCCCACCCCAGATTGTATCCCGATTTTTTTTAAAAAAGCACCCTATAAAGATTTACGAAATAAAACTATAATCCCGTTTCTTGGCCAGTTCGCTTTGTTCGATTGCCCTTTGTAAATTTTTCGCCATCGTTTTTTCTCCAGGTTTCGATGCGCTGCTCAGCAAACTCCATATAGAAAACTACCCTTCAAAGACCTCTTCATCTGGCAGTCTCCGTTTGATGGTATTTGGCAATTCTTCCCCAAACTGTTGAAATGACCAGTTCTTTAACCCAAAACATGAGATCGTTTAATTGGTTTGAATATTATCAAATACTAAATTCAAATTCGATTGGATGTTGGGCACAATGTAAACTGATTAGCTCAACTTTTTTTTTGCTTCATGGCAATCGATCTGCTGCGATTCCTTTCGAACAAATGTTATATTGATACCTTATTCAGGACTCTGAGCGTTGTCAATCCTTCCTAGAATTTCAAATATTTTATAGGTACAGTGCACTGCTACACTCTCATGATACATTCCCTCTTCAGAAATTAAATGAAACATCATAACCAAAGGATGGATTAATTTTCATGTGTATATTCCTGAACCATAATTGCATGACAAACATATGACTTCAATCAAAGTTCAAATTAACTTCTTCCCACATAAATGTAACATTGAATAGTCAATATTCATATGTACAGTTAATCCATGATGATACATCACAGATTGCATTCTTCCGACTCCACCATGCATGATGTGTAATTTAAAGTCTGTAATATAAGACTTCAACGCAGTAGTCGTATATACTTGTCCTTAAAGCGTTCCAAGAATGCAAGAGGATTGTGATCCGTGCACACAACCGTCTCCGACACGGTTCCTTCGTGTGCAACCCGTGACATTTCGTGGTTGTATGCAACCAGCAACACAGCTTGGTGCACTTTGATCCATTTCGCCACTTCACTAACCTGCCGTCGTCTCCATTTCCGTCTTAGAATTCTATCTTTCAGATAATAAAACTCAGGAATAGACCCCATCCTCCTTTTCAGAATGCACATCCATATATATATATATATATATATTATCATCTTGTCTATTTGTTGCAGGTCCCTTAGCCTTTCAGGCTCAAACATTGCTGTCGGAACCGCTGTCTGTTCAGTGTTTATTTTTCCTGCACCATGACGTCAATCAGGGTGTCCACTAACTGAAACTTAACTCATTCATCTTTCTCTTTAGTTTCTGTTTCGGCCTGTGACTTATAATAGTGGGATCTGGTTACTACATATTCTGGTAAAATACCAAGATGTTTTTGTTTTAACTCGTTAGTTTGTTTTTCTGCCTTGGGGTTCTCCATAACAACGGGTGGCAGTCCGTCCTTCGAACCTGAAAAATAATTCCCAAGTACGAACTGGATTTCTGGAACTGACACTCTGTCATTCACTATCATTGCGACTTCTCCAGTCTTGAGTTCATACTCCAACCTGTTCTCACATAGGGGAAAGCTAAATTTTAGATACATTAATTGCCACAGATCAGAAAGAGTGCAAATTCACTCATCTCTTACCATCGGCGACTGGTGAGATCGTGTTTTCCTCATAATTATAACTTGTTGCAGTCCTCCCGCTACTCTTTCTAACCAAGCTTTACCCACAGTGGCAAATTCTTTATAGACACCAGGTTCGGACTAGACACTCAACCCTTGCCTGGGCTGTGCACTCACCTGCAGGTCCTTGGCTTTTCTTGGGGTTTCCATTACCATGTTCACTAGTGCCACTGGCTTAGCTTCTTTTACTGATCTTTCTTCTCTAAAATGCTTTTCTTTACGTGTCCCATTTTGTGGCTTTGAAAACACATTTTTCCCAGTTCCCTTCTGAAACCACTGCCACTCTAACTTTTTATTTCCCTCTCCACTAGAGTGAAAACACCGGAGTCCATGCACCTCCTTTCCACCCTCTTAGACCTATTGAATGGTTGGCAAAATCCTAACAGAGTTATCTATTCTTTGTTTCGTAGTGTAGGATCTCTCCTTCTCCTGACGTGTATCCCTCACAGGACGAAATTCTGACCAGAAGCTTGCCTTATGTATGAACATGTATTCATGTGCCAGTTGTGCTGCTCTTTTGACTTCCTGAAATGTCTGTTCGTTCACGTGAATTCTTGTGATCTTTGGAAGTTTTTTTTTAATCTCCTCCAGCAGAAAAATCTCTCTTCGAGCCGCATGGGTCCTATCTACCATTAAAGCTTGCACCCGTGAACCAAAATGACTATGTTTTATTTCTTTGAACTCAACGTAAGTCTGATATGGTTCTTTCTTTGTGTTTCTGAACAGCTGTGTATTTGCTTCTGGCACCAATTAATAAGTTAGTAAAAATTTGCCCGTTTACCTCTTCACTATCTCTTGACCCCTCATCTGACAGACCTGGATATACCTATCTCCATCTGCCTATGGGTTTAGACTGAACTACTCTTACGCACGAATGACTACATTGCCTTGCCATTTTTTCCAAATTAAATAAAGAAGCTTCAACGTCTTTCTCATAAAACATGTGGTAGTACCTTCTCTTTAATCTTCATCATGTTAACTTCACTTTGCTGACGAATTTGCAAGTTCTCACTTACGAAATGCCTCTCTTTTTGCTCTGCAAAGAAATTTCTCTGTCTTTCTTTTCTCTCGCTATCTTCACTTTCTCATTTTCTGTCCCCCCTCTCTCTTTCTCTCTTCTTTTCTTTTCTCTCTCTTTGCTCAGTTAAGACCCTTCTGTCTCTTTCCTGTTTCGCTCTCTCTCTTTCACTTTGCCTCTCCCTTTTTTAATCTTCGAACTCAATTTTCCTGCATACTAATTTAAGTTTTCTACGTACACTGCACTACTTAACTGACACGTTTGAATATTTGAGTAATTTCCTTAAAATGACAGCTTTACTTCTCTTCTTTGTTAATTCTAATTTTATGTCATTTTTTCTTCCTTGTACATTGACTTGGCAAATTTGAGAATCATCCTCAAAGCCCACAACCACTTTAGCAATTTTACGAATAATTTCTTTCACTTTTCGTTTAACTAACCACAATGCACCAAAAAATGAAACAAATCGGCTCACCTACGTTTTATTGAAAAATCGAGGATGCTAACCTGCAAGAGTTTATATCTACTGAGCTTTTTTCGACACCATTTTGTTTTTCAAATCTGTCCAAATCTCATACTGAATCTGTGGAAACCTTTTCAAATCGCTATCAAAATCCTCAAAAATGTCGTGACACGGGTTAACCCTTCTGCTAATTTAAACCTGCATCCTGCGAAAGGTTCACCTCGTGCATTAATATGCTAACATTCGCGAGGAAATGAAAGACCACAGAGGTCACTACTTAAAGTAAATTTTAACAACATTATTCTTTACGTCCAAAATAGAATATTAAAATCAACAATTGTTAATAAACACTTTCTCTTCAAACTACGTTCAAACTAAGAGATAAAAAATTCCATATTAAGACTTACAAAACAGAATTACGTTTGAAAGCCAGTCAAATTTTCCGATTCTCGTTTGCAGATTTCCTTGAATACTCTCTCCAGGTGTCTTCAGATGTTTTGGTATGCAAACTCCTTATACATAGATAACTTTCAGAGATCTCTTCAGCTATCAGTCTACATGTATTGGTCTTTGGCAGTTCTCCCATATCTATTCAAAATTTCCGGTCTTATAGCCCAACATATCGGATTTGGTTTTTGGTTTAAATATTATCAAAATGATAAATTCAAATTTGATTAGATTTTGATATTTTGGAGCATAATTTAAACAGATTGGCCGAATCGGAATTTATTGTTTTTCATGACCACCTAGCTATTACTATTTGTTTATACCAAGTTTTACGTTGTTACCATGCTCAGAGCTCTCTGTGCTTCGTCTCGCCTCGCTACCTTTTCAATGGTAGAGTAGACCGCTATACTTTCATAACACCTCCTATCTTTGAGGAAAAAAAACAATCATAATGAAAAGAATGGCTTCATTCTTTTTCACTTTGCCTCACCCACAATATCATGAAATGTATCTGACTTCAATCTAAGTTCATATTAAGTTCTTCCCAAGTAAGTATAACGGTGAATAGATACCATTGTTACCTACAAATTATCAGTTAAGCTCACAATAACGGATCTGCGATTACGTTCTTCCGACCTGTAACAAGTGGATATGCAAATTTGAAATCTGTAACATAAGCTTCCAATGAAATATCCTTGCCTTTAAATCGTTCCAAGAAGGTAAAAGGATTGTGATCCATGTACACAAACATCTCTGATACATTGTTCATGAAACATGCATTGAAGCTTACATTGTTCTGACATGGAACACTGTCTTCTTTCTCAGCAAATTGGTTCATGTCGCCACGACACCGCTGGAGCTGGCACTGAACTACCCCCAGTACGGAAGCAAAAAGACGTATTAGTTCAAATGGATCACCTAACTGGTTGGGTGGAGGGATTTCCAATGTCCTCAGCTACCTCGAAGGGAGTAGTGGAAAGTATTTTAGAAGATATAATCCCTCAATATGGAGTGGTAGAAAGTATAGATTCAGACCAAGGTAGCTATTTTACCTCGAAGATCCTACAAGAAGTAATGGCGAGATTAGAAATCTCTTGGGACCCACCTTCCTCTGGACGGGTGGAACAAATGAATCAAACCTTAAAGAAGCGAATGTCTAAGCTAGTCCTAGAGACTCGATAACCATGGACTAAATACTTGCCTGTCGCGCTATTACACGTTCGGAGTGCCCCAAGGCACGACATCGGCCTTTATCCTTATGAAATGATATTTGGGCTACCAATCCTGGGAGGGAGAGGAGAAGTGCCCAGCTGAGTTTAATGACAAGTTTTTGAAAAAAATACGTTGTGGCACTTGGCTCTTCATTACGTATTCTTTGGAATAATGGACTGTTGGTACAGATACCGCCGCTCGAATTTGCAGCACACCGCAGACAGCCGGGTGATCGAGTCTAGATCAAGACATGGAAAGATACCAAACTGCACCCGAGCTGGGATGGACCATTCCTAACCCTCCTCACTACTGAGACAGCTATGCGGACTTTTCAGAAAGGGTGGAGTAATCACACTCGCGTCAAAGGTCCTTTGCAAGTCCCATTGGTGGAGTGACATGCTCATCCTACAGACAACTCTCTGAAATTTAAGCTGAGAAAGAAGGAATGAACTGAGATAAATGATTTTTTAACGTTTGATGATCTATATATTGTTATTGATCCTAAGGGTTGCGTGGACTCACTTCTCCCTGGCGCCTAAAAGATTAAGACAGGACAGTAGGCAGGGTTCAGTGATGGGTAGGTACTGGTATAATATTCTAATATTAGTAGTACTAACTGTTCAAGGAAGCGGGAAAAATCTCTTCACTACACTATACCAAAATTATGCTAAACAAGAGGAACTTGCCGATTGTTGAGTCTGAGCAGAAATTCAACACCATGGCGAATCTGGAATCCCCACCTCGGTAATACCGCTTATTAAAAAATAAGTATACGGTGTACAACAATTTGACTTAGGCTCAAATAATACAAAGTGGGAATCTGAAAGGAGCAAGTATAACTTTGTGGGATGTTTCCCAAGACCAGCCCCGAAAACCCAGGCTGTTATCGATAGCCTTAGAATTTCCCCACCGAAAGGAGCAGTGAATACCACCTGTTTCTGTAATCAGAATGACGCCGCACCCTTCCAATTAGGAAAATCATCTTGTGCCTGCACCAGCCAAGCCACTGCTACGACCACTCCCAGAATATTAAACGCAACATATAGGATATGCGGTCTGAAGGCCTATCCATTTATTCCCGGGGAAAAATACGTTCGCATGACCGAATGTGTAGCAATACATGCATGTTATGAAGTTGATGAAACACTGCCTCAAGACCAGAAAGGCTGGAGTGGCTGCTGTTACCTCGCTTATATAGTCCCTCAACTCCGAATAGAAAAACATGCAGAGAGCGGTGGAAGTGAGGTTGGAGCGCAGAGCTAGTCGGGAAGGTAAGTGACTGATACAGAAAGAACTTACCTCGACGCCAACGGTTTTCTCACAGCAGAGAGCGGCGCGAGCTGGGCGGAAGTGAGGTTGGAGCGCAGAGCTGGTCGGGAAGGTAAGTGATTGATATTTGAGTGGGTGTGTTCTAGACCCCAGGCACCACATCGTAGGGCCTCCCTCCCATCCTCCTCCTCTAACCTAATTTTAAAGTCCACAGGTAAGCTACTCAGTGTTCTTGGTTTCGAAGACGAGGTCTTGAAGAAGGGCCTGTGCCCGAAACGTCGAATCTCCTGTTCCCTGGATGCTGCCTGACCTGCTGTGCTGTTCCAGCAATAAAGTTTCAACTTTGATCTCCAGCATCTGCAGATCTGAAGACGAGGTGTAGAGTAATGGCAGCGCAGGCAGTGGAATGTTCCTCCTGCAGGATGTTCGAGGTACGGGTGAGCACCGATACTCCTGCCGACTTCATCTGCAGGAAATGCAATCAGATCCTGCTCCTCACAGAACGTGTTAGGAAACTGGAACTGGAGTTGGATGAAGTGAGGATTATTCGAGAGGCTGAGAGGGTGATAGATTGAAGCTACAGGGACATAGCTACGCCAGAGAACAGAGGTAGCTGGGTAACAGTTAGAGGTGTGAAGGGGAGGAAGCAGGCAGTGCAGGGATACCCTGTGGTCGTTCCCCTAAACAATAAGTATACCGCATTGGATACTGTTGGGATAGCAGGGGTAAGCTGCAGTGTCCGGGTCTGTGGCGCGAGGTCTGGCTCTGAGACTCAGAAGGGAAAGGGAGAGAGGAGGAGAGCGCTAGTTATTGGAGACTCTCTAGTTAGAGGGACGGACAGGCGGTTCTGTGGACATGGGCGAGACTCTCGGATGGTTTGTTGCCTCCCGGGTGCCAGGGTCCGAGATGTCTCGGACCGTATCTTCAGAATCATTAAGGGGGAGGGTGTGCAGCCAGAGGTCGTGGTGCACGTTGGCACCAACGACATAGGTAGGAAGAGGGGTGGGAAGTCGTTCAAGAGCTCAGGGAGTTAGGCTGGAAGCTAAAAGCTAGGACAGACAGAGTCGTCATCTCTGGGTTGTTGCCGGTGCCACGTGACAGTGAGGCAAGGAATAGGGAGAGAGTGCAGTTGAACACGTGGCTGCAAGGCTGGTGTTGGAGGGAGGGCTTCAGTTATTTGGACAATTGGACTACATTCTGGGGAAGGTGGGACCTGTACAAGCAAGACGGGTTGCACCTGAACCAGAAGGGCACCAATATCCTGGGGGGTAGGTTTGCGAGCACTCTTCGGGAGGTTTAAACTAATTTAGCAGGGGGATGGGATCCGGACTTGTAGTCCAGCAAGTAGGCTAGCTGTTGGTCAAGATGTCCAAGAATTTAGGGAGGCTGTGAACAAGGTAGCACAGACAGGGAAAACTTGCGGACACAGAGATGGGTTCAAGTGCGTATACTTCAACGCAAGGAGTATCAGAAATAAGGTGGGTGAACTTAAGGCGTGGATCGGTACCTGGGACTACGATGTTGTGGCCATCACGGAAACGTGGATAGAAGAAGGACAGGATTGGTTGTTGGAGGTTCCTGGTTGCAGATGTTTCAGTAAGATTAGGGAGGATGGTAAAAAAGGAGGAGGGGTGGCGTTGCTAATGAGAAATGGTATAACGGCTGCAGAAAGGCTATTTTAGGGGGATCTGCCTTTGGAGGTAGTATGGGCTGAAGTCAGAAATAGGAAAGGTGCAGTCACCTTGTTGGGTGTTTACGTTTGACCCCCCAATAGCAGCAGAAATGTGGAGAAACAGATTGGGAAACAGATTTTGGAAAGGTGCAGAAGCCACAGGGTAGCAGTCATGGGCGATTTCAACTTCCCAAATATTGATTGGAAGCTCTTTAGATCAAGTAGATTGGATGGGGCGGTGTTTGCGCAGTGTGTCCTGGAAGCTTTTCTAACTCAGTATGCAGATTGTTCGAACAGAGGGGAGGCCATATTGGATTTGGTACTCGGTAATGAACCGGGACAAGTGACAGGCTTGTTAGTGGGTGAGCATTTTGTTGATGGTGACCACAATTCTGTGATTTTCACCTTGGTTATGGAGAGAGATAGGTGCGTGCAACAGGGTAGGTTTTACAATTGGGGGAAGGGTAATTACGATGCTGTAAGACAGGATCTGAGGAGCATAAGTGGGGAGCATAGGCTGTCAGGGAAGGATGTCGTGGAAATGTGGAACTTTTTCAAGGAACAGATACGACGTGTCATTGATATGTATGTACCTGTCAGGCAGGAAAGAAATGGTCGTGTGAGGGAACCTTGGTTGATGAGGGAGGTTGAATGTCTTGTAAAGAGGAAGCGGTAGATGTGGTCCGGCGAAAGCGGTAGATGTGGTGTATATGGATTTTAGTAAGGCGTTCGATAAGGTTCCCCATGGTAGACGACTGCAATAAATACGGAGGTATGGCATTGAGGGTGAGATGGAGGTTTGGATTAGGAGTTGGTTGGCTGAAAGAAGACAGAGGGTAGTAGTTGACGGCAAAGGTTCATCTTGGAGTGTCGTCACTAGCGGTGTTTGGCAAGGATCTGTTTTGGGACCATTGCTTTTTTTTCATTTTTATAAATGACCTAGAGGAGGGGTTAGAAGGTTGGATGAGCAGGTTTGCGGATGATACGAAAGTCGGAGGAGTTGTAGACAGTGAGGAAGGATGTGGAAGGTTACGGCGGGATATAGATAAGCTGCAGAACTGGGCAGAAACGTGGCAAATGGAGTTCAATGTAGCTAAGTGTGAGGTGATTCACTTTGGTAAGAGTAACAAAAAGATGGGGTACTGGGCTAATGGTCGGATGATACTGGGCTAATGATAGTGTGGATGAGCAGAGGGAT
Organism: Chiloscyllium plagiosum; assembly: GCF_037043375.1. Classification (NCBI taxonomy): domain Eukaryota; kingdom Metazoa; phylum Chordata; class Chondrichthyes; order Orectolobiformes; family Hemiscylliidae; genus Chiloscyllium; species Chiloscyllium plagiosum. Next base: position 37,158,900 of record NW_028270188.1, on the reverse strand, counting down.
CTTGGTGTCCATGTACACAGATCTTTGAAAGTTGCCACCCAGGTAAATAGTGCTGTGAAGAAGGCATATGGCGTACTGGCTTTTATTGGTAGAGGAATTGAGTTCCGGAGTCCTGAGGTCATGTTGCAGTTGTATAAGACTCTGATGCGTCCGCATCTGGAGTATTGTGTGCAGTTTTGGTCGCCATATTACAGCAAGAATATGGAGGCACTGGAACGGGTGCGGAGGAGGTTTACCAGGATGTTGCCTGGTATGGTAGGAAGATCGTATGAGGAAAGGCTGAGGCACTTGGCGTTGTTTTCATTGGAGAAAAGAAGGTTTAGGGGTGAATTGATAGAGGTGTACAAGATGATTAGGGGTTTAGATAGGGTCGACAGTGAGAATCTTTTTCCACGTATGGAGTCAGCTATTACAGGGGGGCATACCTTTAAAGTAAGGGAGGTAGGTATAGGACAGATGTTAGGGGTAGGTTCTTTACTCAGCGAGTCGTGACTTCATGGGATGCCCTGCCAGTAGCAGTAGTGGACTCTCCCTCAAAATGGGCATTTAAGCGGGCATTGGATAGGCATATGGCGGATAGTGGGCGAGTGTAGGTTAGTTGGGCTTGGATCGGCGCAACATCGAGGGCCGAAGGGCCTGTACTGCGCTGTATTCTTCTATGTTCTATGTTCTAAGGAGGCTTACATAAGGTTGAGGAAACAGGGTTCAGACAGAGCAGTGGAGGCATACAGGATAGACAGAAGAGACCTGAAGAAAGGGATTAGGAGAGCTAAGAGAGGGCATGAAAAGTCTTTGGCGGATTGGATCAAGGATAACCCAAAGGCATTTTATGCGTATGTGAGAAACATGAGAATGACGAAAACGAGGGTAGGTCCGATCAAGGACAGTAGTGGAAGACTGTGTATTGAGTCGGAAGAGATACGATAGGTCTTGAATGAGTACTTTTCTTCAGTATTTACGAACGAGAGGGACCGTATTGTTGAAGAGGAGAGCGTGAAACGGACTGGTAAGCTAGAGGAGATACTTGTTAGGAAGGAAGATGTGTTGGACATTTTGAACAACTTGAGGATAGACAAGTCCCCCGGGCCTGACGGGATATATCCTAGGATTATGTGGGAAGCAAGAGAGGAAATTGCAGTCCCGTTGGCAATGATATTTTCGTCTTCACTGTCAACGCGGGTGGTACCAGGGGACTGGAGAGTGGCGGATATTGTGCCCCTGTTCAAAAAAGGGAATAGGGATAACCCCGGGAAATACAGGCCAGTTAGTCTTACTTCGTTGGTAGGCAAAGTAATGGCAACGGTACTGAGGGTAGCATTTATGAGTATCTGGAAAGACACTGCTTGATTAGGGACAGCCAGCACGGATTTGTGAAGGGTAGGTCTTGCCTTACAAGTCTTATTGAATTCTTTGAGGAGGTGACCAAGCATGTGGATGAGGGTAGAGCAGTGGATGTAGTATACATGGATTTTAGTAAGGCATTTGATAAGGTTCCCCATGGTAGACTTACGCGGAAATTCAGGAGGCATGGGATAGAGGGAAATTTGGCCAATTGGATAGAAAACTGGCTAACCGGTCTAAGGCAGAGAGTGGTGGTAGATGGCAAATATTCAGCCTGCAGCCCAGTTACAAGTGGTGTTCCGCTGGGATCAGTTCTGGGTCCTCTGCTGTTTGTAATTTTTATTAATGACTTGGATGAGGGTGTCGAAGGGTGGGTCTGTAAATTTGCAGATGATACGAAGATTGGTGGAGTTGTGGATAGTGAGGAGGGCTGTTGTCGGCTGCAAAGAGACTTAGATATGATGCAGAGCTGGGCTGAGGAATTGCAGATGGAGTTCAACCCTGCCAAGTGTGAGGTTGTCCATTTTGGAAAGACAAATAAATATGCGGAATACAGGGTTAACGGTAGGGTTCTTAGTGAGGTGGAGAAACAGAGGGATCTTGGGGTCTATGTTCATAGATCTTTAAAAGTTGCCACTCAGGTGGATAGAGCTTGTAAGAAGGCCTATGCTGTATTAGCGTTCATTAGCAGAGGGATTGAATTCAAGAGTCCTGAAATGATGTTGCAGCTGTACAGAACTTTGGTTAGGCCACATTTGGAGTACTGTGTGCAGTTCAGGTCGCCTCACTTAAGGAAAGATGTGGAAGCTTTGGAGAGGGTGCAGAGAAGATTTATCAGGATGTTGCCTGGAATGGAGAATAGGTCGTACGAGGATAGGTTGAGAGTGCTAGGCCTTTTCTCGTTGGAACGGCGAAGGATGAGGGGTGACTTGATAGAGGTTTATAAGTTGATCAGAGGAACAGATAGAGTAGACAGTCAGAAACTTTTTCTCCGGGTGCAACAGAGTGTTACAAGGGGGCATAAATTTAAGGTGAAGGGTGGAAGGTATAGGGGAGATGTCAGGGGTGGGTTCTTTACCCAGAGAGTGGTGGGGGCATGGAATGCGCTGCCTGTGTGAGTGGTAGAGTCAGAATCTTTGGTGACCTTTAAGTGGCAATTGGATAGGTACATGGATGGGTGCTTAAGCTAGGACAAATGTTCGGCACAACATCGTGGGCCGAAGGGCCTGTTTTGTGCTGTATTGTTCTATGTTCTATGTTCTATGAGCCCAACTTGAGAAAGTGGGGTGGCGGGGTAAGACGTCAGACCCGAGAGGCCTATGAAGGAGACGGTCTGCTGTGGACACTACTCCAAAACTACGGCACTACAAGGGCAGGGGTGGAAATACAGAAACTGGCAGCTGCTCTTGAAATTTTAATTAAGATACCGCCGGCGCAATGGGAGAAACGCAATCCTAAATATCGGCAATGATCACTGGAATGATTGCCACAAGACTAACTTCTTTACAGAATCGAATGGCTTTAGACTATCTTTTGGCCGAAAAAGGGGGAACCTGTGCCCTGATTGGTAAGGAAAGCTGTACCTTCATCCCAGACACCTCTGCCATAGTGCAAGATAAGGCATAAATAATAAAGAAAAAGATAAGCAATATAAGAGAAATTGGGGATGAACTCCGAAAAGATGAAGGATGGGGTTGGGGTGACTGGAGATTGACAGGTTGGGGAAAATGGTTAGTTAACTTAGGCACTTATGTATTACTAATAATTGTAGGTCTACTGATAGGATTTAATGTGTTAAAGTGGATAATGAATAAGCTGGTAATGTCTTTGGGAGGACAACAATCAATAATGGTCATGACAATAGCACAAGTGCAAGAAAGAGAGAGTAGCAGATTACTCCTAGAATTTGAAAAAAGACAGACTTAGAAGTACAGAAATGGCAAGATTGTGAACCTCGGCACCACAGGGTGAAAAGAGGGCAGAAAAAAATGCAAAAACAACAAATGATAAAAAAAAGAGAAATGGGGGAGTTGTAAGAAATGTGGAAGTGTGTTGTTTTTGCAGAAATAGAAAAGCAAGAGTGTGCATATGCAGAAAAAGGGGTACAAGAAAAATATCAGTTAAGCAAGCATTCGGGAAATGTGTCTTTATCTTTAATGTTAAATTGTGGATAATTGAGTACTGACTTTAGTGCAGAATTATTAAAGCAAATAATTTATTTCATCATAATGTTTTAAATAATAGTTTCAGCAAAATAGCTGAAATAGCTGAAACGCATAAACTAGGCACGAAAAAATACATTGTTTAAACGTATATTCAAGAATGGAATGTACCGATGAGCAATGGAAGATGTTACAAGCAATGTAAAAAGAACATCAAGATACAAGTTTAGCAGAATCTTCCTTATGTCAGCACTTACAGAGGGAAGGGTCGCCAACTTGGAGAAGGGGTGGGGTGGGGAAATAATAAGACCAGATCGCAAGTTAATCAGAGAATAAATTTGATTGGGTAATTTAGGAGTCCGAAGAGGTGACCTCACGCAGCTCAAAAGTATATCTGTGTACGAGTTTGAATGTTCATTTCTCATTTGCTTCTGCAATTGATGCCCTTTCTTATAAGATCGTAGAATAAATTGTCTTGTTTCCGGTTTTGGTCGTCTATATTTTATTGATTTTGTTTCGAACAGGTTCAACGCGCCCATGCCGACCAATGTTTCGAAACCCATTTGCCAGTCGTGGGTCATATTCCCTTCAACTCTTTCTATTCATATTCCCTTCCAGATGCCTTTTAAAATTTGCAATTGATACAGCATCCACTACTTCATGTGGCAAATCATTCCATGCACGCACCATTCTCTGCGTGAAAACTTTGCCACTTAGCTCATTTCTGTTTTTCCCCTCGCACCCGAAACCTATTCCCTCTAGTTCTGCACTCCCCCACCCGAGGGAAAAGACTTTGTCTGTTTACTCTATCGACCACTCATGATTTTATAATCGTCCAGAAGGTCACCCTTCATCCTTCCATGTTTCAGGAAAAGCGGCCCCAGCCTATTCAACCTCTCCCTGTATCTCAAATCCTCCAACCCTGGCACCATCCTTATGAATCTCTTTTGAAACCTTTCAACTATCAAAACATTCTTCACATCGGAAGGGGACCAGAATGGCACACACTATTCCAAAATTGAACGAACCAACGTCATGTACAGCTGGAACATGACCTCCGAATTCCTATACTAAATACTCTGACCAATAAAGAAATCACAACAAACGCCTTCTTCGCCACCCTATTTACAAACGACTCTAATTTCAAGGAACAATATACCTGCACTCCAAGGTCTCTTTGTTTGGCAACACTTTCTAAGAACTCAACATGAAGTGTATATGTCGTGCTTTGATTTATTTTTCCAAAATGCAGCAAATGGCATTTATGTAAATTTAAAGCTACATCAGCCACTCGTCAGCCCATTGGCCCATCTGATCCAAATCCCCTTGTAATTTGAGGTAACATTCTTCATTGTCCGCTACACCTCCAATTTTAGTGTCATCGGCAAACTTCCTAACTGTACCTCTGATGTTCTCATCCAAATCATTTCTATAAATGATGAAAAGTAGAGGACCCTTGAGAGAATCCTTGATCCATAGCTGATCCTTGTGGCACGCCACTATTCACAGGCCTCCAGTCTGAAAAGCAACAATCCACCAGCACCCTCTGACTTCTACCAGTTCTTTATCTAAATGGCTAGCTCTCCTTGTATTTCGTGAGATCTAACCTTAATAGCCAATACCCCATGTCGAACCCTGTCGAACGATTTACTGAAGTCCAAAGCGATCACGTCCACCACACTGCCCTCATCAATCCACTTTGTTCCTTCTTCAAAAAATCAAGTATTTGAGACATGATTTCAAACGCACAAAGCCATATGGACCATTCTTTATACGTCCTTTCCTTTCCAAATACTTGTAAACCTTGTCCCTCAGTATTCCCTCCAACAATTTACCCACCACCGACGCCAGGTCAATCGTTTCCTGGCTTGTCCTTACCACCTTTCTTAAATACTTGTACTACGCTAGCCAACTCCAATCTTCTGGCATCTCACAAGACATTATCGCTGATAAAATTATCTCAGCAAGAGTCCCAGCAATCACCTGCCCAGTACTTTGATCATAATTGCTCCTATTGAGGGAATTCCAGCAACAGTGAGAGAGTGCTGATATATTTCAGAGTCAGGATGATGAGTTGTTGTGTAGAAGTGAAATATTGTGGTCCTCGTTTTCGAAGTGACATATGAGGATTTTTGGTGAATTCCTGGAATGAATCTTGAAGATGTTAGAGACTGTTGCTAATAATGTTGGTTGTGGAAAGGGCGCATACATGCGTATGTAATACCCGTCGATCCGCTTACTTACTGCTGGATGGTGTTGAGCTTCAAGAGTGTTGTTGAATATGAACTTGTTATGGACCATGTCAGGAAACATCCCAATATTACACGAAGTTAGCCCATACCACAGCTTTTTGAGTTATTTTCACGATATCTATAGTGAATATTTCAGAAGTGGCACATCTGGTAAAATCCCTCAGATTTATACAAAACAAAATGCGTTACAGTGTACTAAATGAAACACAAACAAACGAGAACGCAATGCAGAATGACTTAACCTATCCGAAAACCCAACAGACAACTTCAACTTAATACTTTTTCCCTCAAATCGGTGCAGTATTTCGAATAAACAGCCCTTAAGGTAAAATCAAACACAGAATATTGCAGGAGAGAGATGGCAGAGAGATTCAGCATGGAACACATTATTTCATTGCTGTGGTTCTGTTCGCCGAGCTGGAAGTTTTTGTTGCAAACGTTTCGTCCCCTGTCTCGGTGACATCCTCAGTGCTTGGTAGCCTCCTGTGAAGCGCTTCTGTGGTGTTTCCTCCGGCATTTATTGTGGCCTGTCCCTTCCGCTTCCGGTTGTCCGTTTCAGTTGTCCGCTGTAGTGGCCGGTATATTGGATCCAGGTCGATGTGTTTGTTGATGGAGTTTGTGGATGAGTGCCATGCTTCTATGAATTCCCTGGCTGTTCTTTGTTTGGCTTGCCCTATAATGGTAGTGTTGTCACAGTCAAATTCATGTTGCTTGTCGTCTGCGTGTGTGGCTACGAGAGATAGCTGGTCGTGTCGTTTCGTGGCTAGTTGATGTTCATGGATGCGGATCGTTGGCTGTCTTCCTGTTTGTCCTATATAGTGTTTTGTGCAGTCCTTGCATGGGATTTTGTACACTACATTAGTTTTGCTCATGCTGGGTATCGGGTCCTTCGTTCTGGTGAGTTGTTGTCTGAATGTGGCTGTTGGTTTGTGTGCTGTAATAAGTCCTAGTGGTCGCAGTAGTCTGGCTGTCAGTTCTGAAATGCTCCTGATGTATGGTAGTGTGGCTAGTCTTTTGGCTTGCGGCATGTCCTCGTTCCGTTGTCTTTCCCTTAAGCATCTGTTGATGAAATTGCGAGCTTCCAGCTCGGCGAACAGAACCACAGCAACGAGCACCCGAGCTACAAATCTTCTCACAAACTTTGAACCTTATTTCATGTCACTGTTCCTTTTACCAGCAGCCACACAAACCTGACTGCTTGCGAAAAGCAAACCAGATCGAAGAAAACTTAAGCTGAGAGGATTGGCTGCTCACCTTTCCGTGCAGAAGTGATTTTCTTTACACTTGAAAGCCTTTTTATCTTAGGCAGCATCTATTAGCTATAATCAAACCGGCCCTAAAACCTATCCAGACTTGAAATCCTGGACCTCTTCCAATACGACCTCTCTGAAACAAAACCCAATGACATCATAACCTTGTTAAAGGAGTAGCATCATCACAGCTCCTCCCTGATAAAACGAAACAACAGTATCTAAATATATCTTCATTTTAAAACACATTCATCTTAAATTCTCAATGCACTGCAACATTCATAGAGATGATATTGGCTTCAAACATGCAAGCATGCACACTAAATCCGATTACAATCTGCTGTACTCCTGTCATCGAAGTCTCATTCTCATCCAAGTCTGGAAAACACGTCCCCACTCACGGTTTCTAGTCCTCCACATGCGTAATCTTCGAATTGAATGACTGTAACAACAAGTTCCAAATAACCATTCTGGAAAGTTTGTCCCAAAGATTCTCCACAAAATTCAATGAGTTATGATTCGTGTATATGATTGTCTCAGATGCATTACACGTCGCATAAACTTTTAAAAATTTATGATGCCATCACCAAGCTAAAAGTCTCCTTCTCAACTGTCGAATATTTTTGCTGATGAATGTTCAACTTAGAACATAGAACATAGAAAGATACAGCGCAGTACAGGCCCTTTGGCCTCGATGTTGCGCCCGTACAAGCCCACTTAAACTACAATAGCCCACTATCCTCCAAATGCCTATCCAATGCCCGTTTAAATGGCCATAAAGAGGGAGAGCCCACCACTGCTACTGGCAGGGCATTCCATGAACTCACGACTCGCTGAGTAAAGAATCTCCCCCTAACATCTGTCCTATACCTACTACCTCTTAATTTCAAGCTATGCCCCCTCGTAATAGCTGACTCCATACGTGGAAAAAGTTCTCATGGTCAACCCTATCTAAACCCCTAATCATCTTGTACACCTCTATCAAGTCACCCCTAAACCTTCTTTTCTCAATGAAAACAGCCCCAAGTGCCTCCGCGTTTACGCATACGATCTTCCTACCATACCAGGCAACATCCTGGTAAACCTCCTCCGCACCCGTTCCAGTGCCTCCACATCCTTGCTGTCATATGGCGACCAAAACTGCATACAATACTCCAGATGCGGCCGCACCAGAGTCTTATACAACTGCAACATGACCTCAGGACTCCGGAACTCAATTCCTCTACCAATTAAAGCCAACACGGCATATGCCTTCTTCACAGCACTATTTACCTGGGTGGCAACTTTCAGAGATCTGTGTACATGGACACCAAGATCCCTCTGCGCATCCACACTATCAAGTATCCGACCATTAGCCCAGTACCCCATCTTCTTTTACTCTTACCAAAGTGAATCACTTCACACTTACCTACATTGAACTCCATTTGCCACGTTTCTGCCCAGTTCTGCAGCTTATCTGTATCCCGCTGTAACCTGCCACATCCTTCCTCACTGTCAACAACTCCACCGACTTTCGTATCATCCGCAAACTTGCTCACCCAACCTTCTAGCCCCTCCTCTCGGTCATTTATAAAAATGACAAACAGTAATGGTCCCAAAACAGATCCTTGCCAAACACCGTTAGTAACTGCACTCCAAGATGAATCTTTACCATCAACTACTACCCTCTGTCTTATTCCAGCCAGTCAATTCCTAATCCAAACCTCCAACTCACCCTCAATGCCATACCTCCCTATTTTTTGCAATAGCCTACTATGGGGAACCTTATCAAACGCCTTACTAAAATACATATACACCACATCTACCACTTTACACTCGTCCACCTCCTAAGTCACCTTCTCAAAGAATTCAATAAGGTTTGTGAGGCATGACCTGCCCTTCACAAAACCATACTGACTATCCTTGATCACATTATTCATATCCAGATTGCATAAATCCTATCCCTTACAATTCTCTCTAAGACTTTGCCCACAACAGAAGTGAGACTCACCGGCCTATAGTTACTAGGGTTATCCCTACTCCCATTCTTGAACAAGGGAACCACATTTGCTAGCCTCCAGTCTACTGGCACTATTCCTGTAGAAAACAGGGACATAAAAATCAAGGCCGATGGCTCTGCAATCTCCTCCCTTGCTTCCCCGAGAATCCTAGGATAAATGCTATCAGGCCCAGGGGACTTATCTATTTTCATCCTTTCCAGAATTTCCAACACCTCTTCCCTACATACCTCAAAGCCATCCATTCTAATTATTTGTGATTCCGTATTCACAACGCCAACAATGTCCTGTTCCTGAGTCAATACTGACGAAAAGTATTCATTCAGTGTCTCCCCAATCTCTTCAGCCTCCACACGCAACTTCCCACTACTATCCTTGATTGGACCTATTCCTAACCTCGTCATTCATTTATTCCTGAGAAATATCTGATAGGCCTTTTCTTTCTTTTCGTTGTCTTCTGGCGTGAACACAGCACTGAAACCCACAATACTCGCATCAATAGCTACCTTGAACGGCTTTGCATTAATATGTCTGGCTCAGACTGAGGCAGAGGTTCACACACCTTTTAGACTGTCAAATGCCTTCTAACTGTCCGCTTTTCGCTGAAACCCATTGCCATTCTTTTGCAATTCAGTGAGTGGAGCAGCCACATGACTAAAAGTTGGTATAAATTTTCAATGAAATCCAATCCGTTTCATTGCTCGATGGGATGGAAAACTCCCCACTTACCTTTAGTTTTCATCCTGTGGGTCCATTTGTCCATGAACAATAATATGGCCGAGGAAGATGCTTCACGCTTTGTAAAAAAATAATTTTTACCAAGGTGAAAACCAAAGAAGCAGCAGAATTCTCCTCCTTCCTGAAGAAGGGCTTATGCCCAAAACGTCGATTCTCCTTCTCCTTTGATGCTGCCTGACCTGCTGCGCTTTTCCAGCAACGCATTTTTAAGCTCTGATCCCCAGCATCTGCAGTCCTCACTTTCTCCAAGGTGAATACCAAGCATACCTAACGAAGTCAATCGAACAATTTTGGTAAATGTTACAAATGATTCTTCCATGTCTGACGAAAAGCTACCACATTATCTATATGTATGCGGCACAATTTGGTCATCCAGAAACGACATTATTGGTTAATCCATGAAGTATGTCAAGCACATTATTCGGTACCAAATAGCATAACTTTGAATTCATATAGTCTACAAAACCTGAAACTTAATTCAGTTTTTTGGAAAAGGTACTTGTCAATGTCCTTTGACCAAGTCCATCTGAGAAATATGATTGTCCAACCTTTTCAACCCTGTCTTCCAAACACAGAATCGGACATCCAACAGTCTTCGTAACTGCATTGACTTTGCGATCGTTCACTTATTACAGTCAGATACCATCTGATTTCGACACTATTAATGTGGATGAGTTCCAATCACTTTAACTCAATTGGATTATTCCGTCTTGGAGGATGAGTTCGATTTCTTTATGAAACTGTGCCATATTTAGTGGATTTTGCTGAATCAGAACAGTATCTCCTACATCCACACCATGCATAATCAGGTTCGTACATCCAAGCTTATTTCCACATCTTCCTATGCGACACTATGTACTCTTGCGGGGCATATCAAATTGTTGCTCTGGAAAGTAACTCAATATTTTATTCTAATTTTTGACATCTTCCTTATTGCCCAATTTAATTTGACGTATAGAACACAGAACATAGAGCAGTACAGCACAATACAGGGCTTTCGGTCATCGAAGTTATGATGACATTTTCTCCTACTAGCAGATCAAATTAGCTTACATACGCTTCATTGTACTTTCGTCCATGTGCATATCCAAGAGTCGATAAATATCCCTAATGTATCTGACACGAAGAATACAACTAGTAGTGGATTCAATGCACCCACCACTCCTTGTGTAAAGAACCGACATCTGACATCTCCTGTAAACATCTGTGCAATCACATTAAGTTATGTCCTCCAGTGATAGACATTTCCATCCGGGGAAGGAAATCTCTGACTATCAGTTTTATCTATGATTCTCATCATCTTACACACTTCCATCAGGCCAACGCTCATCCTTCTTCAATCTAGTGACAAACGATCCAGTTTCCTGAACCTTTCTTCATAAGACATGCACTACAGTTCGGACAGCTTCGCGGCAAAACTCCTCTGCACCAACTTTAAAGCTTCCACATCCTTACTATAATTCAGCGACCAGAACTTAACCCAGTATTGTTAGTGTGTTCTAACCAGGGCTTTACAGAGCTGGGGAATAACCTCATGTCACTTGAACCCGGTCCCTCTCGCTAGTGAAAGCCAACACACCATATGCCTTATTTGCAACTCGATCAACTTGACTGGCAACTTTGACATAGATACCAACGTCTCACTGTTACACCACACAGTCAAGTATCCTGCCCTTAACCGTAAATTCACCATTCAAATTCGTCCTTCCAAAATTAATCACTTCATACTTATCCAGGTTGAACTCCAAATGCCACTTATCAAACCAACTCTGGATCCTGTCAATGTCCCGTTGCAACTTACAAGAGGTTTTCAGACTATCAAACATTCCAACAACCATCGTTTTCTACGGCATCCTGGCTAACTCAACTTTTCAATTACTTATCCAAGTCATTTATAAATGTCACAATCAGCAGAGGTCCCAGAAACGACTCCTGAAGAACATCACTGGTTACCAACTCCAAGGCTGAATACTTTCAATTTACTACCACACTCTGTCTGCTATGAACCAGCCAATGATGATTTCCTTACATCGCATGCCCCCTTACTTTCTGAATGAGCCAACAAATGGGTACCTTTTCACACGCCTTCTTAAAATCAGCGGACGCCATATCCACTGCCCTACGTTCGTCAATGTGTTTTGTCACATCCTCAAAGAATTCAATAATGTTTGTGAGGCATGACCTGCCCCTCAAAAGGCCATGGCGACTATATCTGATCAAGTTATGGCTTTCTAAATAATCTAAATTCTTTCTCTCGAAATCGTCTCTATTAATTTGCCCACCACATGCATAAGGGTGATTGGTCTGTCATTCTCAAAATCATCTATTGCTTTTCTTGAACAAGGGATGTAATTTGCCACCCTCCAATCATCTGGAAATCCTCTCGTGAACAATGAGTATGAAAATATCAATGGCAAAGGTGTAGCAATCTCTTCCCTCGTATCCTGCAATAACCTCAGCTATATCCCGGCTGGCCCAGGGGACTTATGCATATCAAATTCACTATCCTCTGAACTTGGCTCTTCACTCTTTATTGTCATCAAAAGTTGAGAAAGTGTTGCTGGTAACCAATAATACATTCTCCTTTTGCCGTCATTCCCTATCAAAATGCCTTTAGGCCATATTCGTATGACTAACCCCGTAAGATTTATTGATGTTTGGAGTTCTTATGAAATGATTCATCTCACTGAATTTCCTTTCGAATTGATAAGATCCACAAACCCTTGCTTTTAAAGGCTCAGCTATCACTGTAAGTAGCACCAATACTTTATCGCCAATAACAAATTTGCAAATTTTTGATTTCTTGTCTGCTCCCTGTTTCATTGTGCGTTGTGATACGTTTAAATAATGTGAAGTCAACTCCTCGCCACTATTTGATCACTTCCAAAAATATGACATATGTCCAAGTATGTGGTTTCTGAATTATGACTTATCAATGTCTCCTCAATCAATTTTAGCAGTTCTCTCACTTCATGCCCCGAAACGAATTCAAATGGACTGAACTTGTTCGCTTCATTTGATGCACCCAATCATTTGGATATTCTTGACTGTAAGCTCTCGACACATTCTTTAGTGTCTGATGCCACATTTGTATCGTTCCCTGCGATTCATGCCGGTATCCATAACTTCCTTGAATACTCGTGTTGTGAAGTGTGATCCTTGTTCTGATTAAATCTACTGCGTATACCGTAAAATAAAACAGTAACTCGTTTACAATCGTTTTAGTGATGATATTGAAAAAAAGGAATGGTCCGTGGAATTCTCGTGAGCACATCCATTATTGTTAACAATAACTGATTCCCGTATTTTTGTTGAAGGTCGCAGTTCGACGCAACGAATTCGGAGTCTCGAAAAAGACACTCAAATGCAACAATTCGTATTATATCTACCGGTTTATTGAGGCCTGTGGTTTTCAAATGACTTGACACGTTTCACATGCTTGGAAAACAAATCGTTTGCATCCCTGTGCAGTCGATGTTAGAAAAATGCTTTGGCATATTAGCTTGACTTTTTCTCACCACAAAATGAGCATCTACTAGTAGTCTGTTCACTACTCGCAACACGTCCTATCTATAAATCACCAACAGTACGACTTGATGAACGTTTATCCATTTCAAATCTGCCTGAATATGTGAAAGTATCCACTACTTCATTAAGATATCATTTTAAGATAGTAGCTTTCGAGGATTCATATAGATTCTGTTTTTTGTTTTGGGACAACTGGTTTAGTTTCTCATTTTCTGCTGTAACACAGGTATTTTCTCTGAAATAAAGATGTCTGTTTTGTCATTAATCTGCTCCTTGTTTGACTCAAATGTTTGAGTATCAGGGTCTCTGCTAATTTAACTTTGAGATGATGCTACCCCTTTATCACAGTAATGTTACCCTTGGTGTTTTTTTCAGAGTGTTTGTAAAGTTAAAGACTCCAAAAGATCTAGGTTTGATGGGTTTCGGTCTAGTTTGATGATAGACAACAGATAGATCCTCAGACAAAAGGCTTTCAAATTTGACAAACTGAGTACACTGTCCAATAAAAGGGTAGTGGCCAGTTTTCTGGTTTGGTTCGGCATTAGCAAACATTGTGCTGCAGTTGCTGGGCCACAAATAATCAGGTCCATGCTGATTCTATCTCTGCATCTCTGATGTAAGACATTTTTTTGATTTTCCCTTTTGCACCAAGGCGTGTTTCTGGGGACTGTTGCATGCATTTAGAACAGCATCATTTGGCCGGGATAACCTGTTGACTTTTCGGTTTCTGCATTGTGTTCTCTTTTGCTTATGTTTCATTCGGCAATCGTGCTATCAAGTTCTGTTTTGTTTAAAACTATGTGATTGCGCCAGTTTCATTACTCCTGGAACATCAAATGTACTTTGGCTTAAAATCATTATCAAAGTTAGGGTCCGAGCTACTTTCTTGGATTTGTTCTGAGGGTTCTGTGATAGTCCATGACAACTTCAACTTTGTTATCTATACTCTTTGACCTTTCGTGTTTCAACTGTTGACATTTAGACCTTGTTACCCCAGAGTCCGCAAAAAAGCATATATGTCCCTCAATATTTAGATTGCCTGAGTTTCCAATGGCTTTTCAACCACATTCTGTAGCACTCCTATCAGTGAAACCCCTATATCAGTAAGGACTAATTTTATTCGTGGAACTGAGTTTTCCCAGTACTCCTACCATGACATCTCCACTCTTTGCTGGAGACTCTGAAATCACTCGACATCATTTCAAGATTTTTTCTCTCACCGTAAGTTCCCATTACGACTACCTTTTCTTGACAATAGTCCGTCAGAGGTACCTATCTACTCATTTTTCAACATCAAAGAATAAACATCATAGTATCTTGTGTCTCTAGGTATTGTAAAATATTTACGTTGCTGGCCTATGCAAGCAAATTTCATCTTTGCGTGAGCTTTAAGCAGATTTGGCAGTCGCTCTTTAACTAATCTCCGTGTAGCATTTTAGCCGCCACTGTGTTTCGTCCCACCAAATTCACTGACATATCTTGTTTTCCTACATCAGGCGTCTCAGTTATTTTCTTAACACGCCAACATTGTGATTATACGTGACCTAGTTTATTGTAGTGAAAACACCCGAGCTTAGTAACATCTACAACTGTTTCAAAGACATCCTTTTTTCCCTTTGGTAAGATGTCCTATGTTTTTCACCAATATAGTTCTTTCCCTTTCAACGTGAGGATTTATGTTTTCTCCAATTTATATCCCTTACAGATTGAAAGTGATGTTTGAAGTGAAAATCTGACTTATGAGCTAGCTCATAAGCTCATCAGCTCTAATCATCAGCTCTTTCAGCTGCTAATCTTGTCATTTTCACTCTGCATCCTCTCACGTCAGTTCTTATTACTTCATGAAGTGTATTTTTGAACTCTTTCAAATTAATATTCTCTGTAAGAACGTTATAAGTGTGCTTTATTTTTAATGCGCTTGTCAACCTGTCAAGATCACTTCGCTTGAGCCTCTCAAACCCAATGTATGTTTGGCATGGGTGCCTCCTTAGATTTCTGAAACATTGTCTGTTGACTTCTGGCACAGGCTCATGTGCACTTTAAATGGTTTCCTTCATCTCCGTATACGCCTCAGATTCCTCCTCCGCAATGCTGCTAATACCTCACGAGTTCTACCTACAGTTTTGTGTGGATCAACAGAACCTGCGTGGTCTTGAGCCAGTGCATCAGTTTAACCACCTTCTCAAAAAAAAGGTTGTCTTCGTTCCTCTTGACAAATTTATGCAATGCGTAAATATATTCAAATAGATTCTCACTCGGCCTTTCGCTACTGTAGGTTTGCTCATTCTCCCGTTTTTCCTCACTAAGTTTACATTCAGCCTTCGTCTACCATTCTTTTAGATTAGATTAGATTAGATTAGATTACAGTGTCGAAACAGGCCCTTCGGCCCAACAAGTCGATACCGACCCAACGAAGCGTAACCCACCCATATCCCTACATTTACCCCTTACCTAACACTACGGGCAATTTAGCATGGCCAATTCACCTGACCTGCACATCTTTGGACTGTGGGAGGAAACCGAAGCACCCGGAGGAAACCCACGCAGACACGGAGAGAATGTGCAAACTCCACACAGTGAGTCGCCTGAGGCGGGAAATGAACCCGGGTCTCTGGCGCTGTGAGGCAGCAGTGCTAACCACTGTGCCACCGTGCCGCCCACTGTTAAAATGAATTTCCTATCTGGCAATTCCTGACACTCAAACTCCCCTGCTTTCTTCCTTTTCTCGGTCTGCTTTTCTCTCTCATCTCTCTTTCTTCCTGTCTCGCTCTCTCTCTTCCTTTTTCTTTTGAATATGCAAAAGCGATTCATTCTTGTTCTCTTTCCTCTGCTTTTAATCAGAATTCAAACAGTTCCATTTTTTTCCCACTTTCCTTCTATTGTCCTCTAACGCAATTCATTTTCAATTGAATTATCGTCGTCTCTAAACATTCTGATCATGTTTCCAGCAATTTTATATGCTGGGATTTCGTGAAAATATCTCTCACTTTCTCACGGAAGGAGACAACTCAAACTCCAAATTGTCCGCTATTTCCAGTAGCTTGACCTTATTCACATTTTGTATAGTACCCGGAATCATTTCTTCCACAGCCAGAAAACTCTTAGTATCTGAAACAGCCATTGCTATCCGAGCAATGTTGAAACCAAACGAATTCAACACACAACAAACGACATTAACACCTGACATTCGTTGCCTTTGAGATCAGCAACGCTAATCCCAATTGGAATTATGGAAAAATCTTCGAAACAGCCTCCAATCTGTTATGGATCATGTCAGGTACCCTCAATGCATTTCAACAAGGCAGCACAGATGCTGAATGTTCCAGTTGTTTTCATCAGGTGTACAGTGGAAATTTCAGGAGTGATACAGCTGTTCAAAATCTCTCAGCTTCAAACAAAACATAATTTATTTACAGACGACAGAATGAAGCACAAACAAAAGCAAAAATAATGCAGAATAACTTAACGTGTCCTAAAATAAACAAGGCTATCCCAACTTAACGATATTGATCCAAATGCCTGCAACAAGCCCCATAAACACCCCTTAAACAAAAAGGTAAAATCAAACTCATGGTCGTAGAGGGGAGCGAGAGATGCTGAGATTTAGCATGAAACATCTTTTTCCATCCATTTGTCTCTTTGATCAGCAGCCTCAGAAACCGACTGCTTGCTCAAACCAAATTTAAGCTGAGGTCGGAGAACTCGCCATTCCCCTTTCATGATACAAGATGTTTGTGTAATCGTGAAAGCTTTTTGCCTGAGTTAGTTTCTGATAGCTATAATCACATTGGCCCCGAAAACACATCCTGACTAGACACTGTGAAAACTCTGCATTTACGACAAGTCTGAAAAAGATGTGAATGTGAAAATATCTTTGTTAAAGGATCACCATCATTACATAACCATCCAGTTAATGGGTCATATTCCGTTACGCTCCTGACATTTGACTTGTGTATAGTGAATAGGCTTTGTTGTGTCAGGAGGTGTATTACTAAAAGCAATATTCCGAAGCACAGCAGCACTGTGCAACGCAGACACACACACACACACACACACACACACACACACACACACACACACACACACACACACACACACACACACACACACACACACACACACACACACACACACACACACACACACACACACACACACACACACACAAACAAGGGCAATCAGTTCATTTTAAGAAATACTTCTGAACCTCGCACCATTTAATAAATACCAAATGAGATGTGTACTATTTGGTCCAACCTCCAATTCATTAATATGTATTGCACGTTTCCATGGTCCAAATACTGACACAAATGATACTCCATGAGTAACGGCATTCGGTCTAGAAAAGGGTGCCACTTCCATTATTGTTTCCACGAACCAATTCTTAATCCATGGAGTATTTTCGCCCCTAACCCTTGGATTCTGACTTCCTTCTCTCATTGTTGAATAACATGTCAAAGGTCTTCTGCACACTCAAATACACCACTCCAATTGGCACTTACTTGCAGATGCTTTAATGACCATTACTTGTGGCACGGTTATCAAAGATGACTTATCTTCCCTAATTCTAGCCTGACAATATTTCCCCAAGTATCTAATGATAAAATTTCTTTGTAATGATTCTAATATTTCCGCAAAAATGAAATCAAGTTGTTCTATTTTGTTTTTCTTTCCCGGCGTACTACTTTCTCGATTTTTCAGATTAATAACAACTTTGAAGGATAATGAACAATTCTTTCTTGTTGTTACAACCCTCTGTATACATTTGGATAAATATATGAAGAGGGAATGTTTGGAGGGATTTGGAGGAAGATCAGGCAGTTGGAACTAGTTTAGACTGGGTGATGTTTGGCATGGACCAAAGGGTATGCTTCTATTCTGGATGACTCTATACCTATTTCACTAGCTCATTTGCCACCTTCCTGAATACTATGGAAAGGACTAGTCTGGTGCAGAATCATATCAACCTTCCATTGAATTAGGTTTTCCGAGTACTTCTCTTTATTAATTCTAATCTCACAAAGTTTCTCACTTTTATCAGTTACTCTGTCCAGTAAATTCTTCTGCAAAGATTCCCTTCAGTGGGGATAGAGACAACCTTCGTCACCGTGTGAATACATCGGGGCACTGCACTTGGGAGATGATGGACACGTCTCCCACTCTAGGAATCACACGTTCGAGCATCAAAAAGTTCCATAGAACCGTCATTTCATGGGCAATGATAGCACAGTCCTGTACCCAAGTATGATTTTCCCGGTTATGCAGAAAGAGGTGACAGAAATCTGTAACATCTCATTTTAGAGTCAAGGCGTCTTCATATTTTGCACCAGCACAATCCCAGGTAAAGAGAATAATAAGTTTATTATCAAATTATTTGGAGCTAGAGGAGTGATTGGAAGAGCACTGTCAACTCAAAGGTCAAGACGATGGTTTATTCAGAAAAACCACTGAAACAGAAGTGAAGACTGAGTGCATTATGGAGGTGCTAGTTGACAGGTTTAGTAAGAGAAGGAATATTGAAATAAAAATCAGCGTCGGGTAAAATGGGGCTTCCGTTGTTATAAAATGTTTTGTTCCTCCTCATATATTTGCTAGTGAAAGGTATGAAATCAAAGGAATAAAAATGAAGTTTGTGAATGTAAGTGAATACAATGGTTCACATCTTCCCCAACTATAGATAACAGAAAACGCGATTTTGTTCACAATGGTTTAACAATTGGACAGAGACAAACTTACCAGGAACGCCAACAATAGCGAAGATTGGATAGTAACGTGCCTGAATAATCATGAGTACACCTTCTATCCGCGACATGATCCATTTCCAAAAATGAAAAACCAAAAACAAACCATAGGGTAAGCTTCTGTCGATTGTTTGAACATTGAGATCCTGATCCATATTTGGAACATTCCAGTCTATGGTTCTCAGATTCTGATCCATTTTTGTTATATTCCAATCTGTCGTTCTCACATTCTGATCCATTCTTGTAATGTTCTACTCTATTATTGTCAGATTCTTACAGATTATTCGAACATCCCAATTGTTGTTCTCAGATTCTGATCTTTCCCTCTCGGCTAATCCTGATCATGATGATGATGATGATGCGACCGCTGAGACAATGATACAACACATTGAAATAAGTTGTTTATCCACACAACAAAAGAAACCCTCTGTTGACACAGTTCGGATCCATGAAGACTGACATCATTCAGTCTCTGCACAACCATGTCCTGTTAACTCCTTTCACGACAGCCTTTATATGTCACAACAGCACTTCTTCTGGCTGGAATGTTGACATCACCTGCTATTGGCCTTATCGCCCATCGCCAATTAATCTATCAATGTTAGGGTTGAAAGAGAAAGTTAATGCTCCACTTCACAGGCTTAATGATTGTGCTGTGTAATCCACATACAATGCTCTCTGTAACCACGTTCCATGTAGATAATAGAGAGGTTCTTACGCCACTGAAGTCTCCGGAGCCAACTACCAAACTAAAAATTGAAAATCTGACAGCATGGAAGAAGTGTGTATTTCTTCAGAATTTCCTCCCCCTGCTCTAATAAGACAACATTTATATGAAACACAAAGCAGTTCATTTTTTATAAACCAAAGCTGAAAACAACGTTTTGCACAGTTTTTGTGATTTGAATTTATAATTTGTCTGTCTTTTTCTTTGGCCTTAGTCCAAACGTATATGATATATTTACAGTTATCTTCTTTATTGAAACCATAGATTAAAGGATCAGAGACAGGGCACATTTGTCTTTGGTTAAGAAACGAAAAAAAAAACTGCATAGTGACGCCAGCCACGAATATTGTTTATTTCACAGACAGAGTAAAAGTTAATGCGTAGAAAGAAACCGAATCCATTTGAAAGAAGAAACTACGAGTGACAATGTCAATAAAACAGGATAATGTAAATGTTTGGTAGAAAAATGATTTCATATACATTGTTTAATCAGTGTGTTCCTGAAGGCGGAAAATATTATTCATGTGTGCACAAATAACAAGAATTAACAACAGAGACAAAGTTCACAAAATAATGCATGCACTGTACAAGAACATGAAATATTATTTGATCCTCAGTATATCCTCGTTTTTCAATAACGATCCTCCATCAGCGCCTTTTTGGGATTCCTTGCTCCAGCCTCTCATTCGTATCTGGATGTGTGTTATAAATTCCTGTATTTGGTATCCCGCCTTATTTCAATGAATCACTTTTTACCAGTAAATAAATAACTTGACCTGCTAGGTTCTGCCAATAGCTAGTGCCTGTCATATTATTAGAGTTATAAGTTTTTCATAACACCTTGAATGTGAATATATTGCTCTGTTATGCACAGACAGTAGAAAGGACCAAAGCACATGGGAATTGACCCATAAAAGGGAAATATATCTTCTTCTGTCTTCAATGTATGTTTTTTTCTATTTTATTCTTCTCCTCATCCATATTGTCTCACTCTCTTTCTCCCCGATGGTTTTTCATGTTCCACATCACAATATCACGATTTTTCAGTTCACCACTATTGCTTACATTTGTATGTGACACAATTATAATTGAATAACGTAACTACAAAGACATGAGGGAGGACTTGGTCAGAGTTGACTGAGTGGGAAGCCGAGCAAGGAAGATTATGGAGCAGTATTGACAGGAGTTTCTCGGATGACTCGGTTTTCCAGCTGAAAGTCATCCCAAGGATGAATAACCACACTGAAGTGAGGACAACACAACAAAGCCTTATAAGAACAGTAATGGACAGGATTAAAACAAAGGGGGAAGCATACAATGGCGTGAAATTGATAGGAATCCAAAGGATTGAGAAGCCTTTAAAAGCCAGTGAACATCAAACAAAACACCTCAATAGCGAGGATAAGGTAAAATATGATAGCAAGTTTGTTAATAGCATTAAAAAGACTGCAAGACGTTTCTCAATACTGAACGGGCTAGTGTTATGAAGTTAAAGGCGTGTTCTGTACCTTTATGAGAGAGCGAAATTTGTTTTGCACCGCGAGTTTGCAAGCACATGTCAAGGGACTGACAAGATGTCTCAGAGTGTACTGGAAAATTGAAAATAAGTAACTTTGGGCTTTTTTCACAATAGTTTGAATTTAACTGATCAACTTAAATTATGCTTATGGCTGTTGTCCCTGACGGAGTGGGAGGGGGAGTTGAAGTGTTCCGCCAATGGAGAATGTTTGGTGTTTGTTTGTGTCTCATAGATGGTCTCTGAAAATCGTCTGCAAGAAGGTGTCTTGTCTCCTCAATGTAGAGGAGATCACATACGGTGAGACGGATGCAGTAAATGACATTGGTAGAGGTTCAGGTACATTTCTGACGGATCAAAAGTCTTCTAAAAATTCAAATATACCACTCCCACGTACTTGCAGATGTTTTGACTAACCCAAATTGCAGCAGAGTTATCAAAGTTAATTTCTCTCTGAATCTTGACTGACTCCCCAAGTGTCTAGTGATGACATTCTGTTGTGAAGATTCTAATATTTTCAACAAAAATGATATCAAGCTGGCCTATCGTTAGCATTTGTGCTGTTTCCTAAAAGTTACAACCCGACGCCTGGAGGAAGAGCGCCTCATTTTCGCCTTTGTTACCCTGAAACCACACGGGATAAATGTGGATTTCAACATTTTCCTCATTTCCCCACCCGACGCATTATGCCAATCCCAAGTACCCAACTCGGCACCGCCCTGCGGACCCGTCCATCACTCTCCCCCCTGACCTTTCACCTTCTCCCATACCTTCTTAGAACTATTGATTTCCCAGATAGCTGCTTCCAAACCAAACCGCTCCAATTATTTATCTCTGATCTCCAACACACAAGCCTCGGCCCTGATGAAGGTCTTACGGCCGAAACTTCGATTATTCTGGTTCTCAGATTCTGCCCGACCTGCTGTGTTTTTCCAGCATTATACTCTAGAATTTAAATTATGCTCCAGAGTACAACAAATTTGAATTTATTATTTCTTACAACATAGAACAAACGAGACAATCCAATGTTTGCTGTCTACTGTAGTCGGCATTTTGGGTCTAACATAAAGAGACCAACTGCCATCGTCTGAGTATGTGTCAAGCTAACACTCTCTATGAAACGTCTCTTTTTCAAAGGAAACATCTATGCAGCAAAACACTAAAGATGACCAGGGAGACCTGAAGCTGAAAAAATACAGACCGATGAAATTGGTGGGCGGTTTAGAAGATGTAATTGATGTAATTTTAATAGGGTTTTTTTATTGGTTTATCATATTGTTCCAGAATGGGAGGGAGATAAGAAAAATTATGAGAAAGTAGGCTTAGAGTTCAAACAGTTGTTGTCTAATGTTAATGTTTTTATAGTTGAAAAATGCATTGATATTTTTCCTTTAAATGGTGGAATTTGTGGAGTGGTCTCTCACTCATACTTTAACAGATGACGAGGCGAGGTGAGTTTTCTTGGGTATTTGCTTCAATTAGCAGAAGATTTCACCACCGCGTCGTAACAGTTTGAAGGCAATGAAAAGTAAGAGAGAGAAGATTCTTTGATGATCATATAGAGAGAGACAGAGGAAAGAGAGGGGAAGAGAGACAGTTTGAATTTCAATAGTTGCGACTTAATAACGAAATTAAAGGTCGTAGGAAGGAGATTAAGCTGACGCTATTACAGATTGAAGAGAAAGATGTCGATACCTTCTGTATTTCATTTGGAAAATTAGCTTGGAGCGGTACAGTTGTTCAGTGGTTAGCACTGCTGCCGCACAGCACCAGTGTCCGAGGTTCGATTCCAGTCCCGGATGACTGTCTGTGTGGAGTTTTCACTCTTTCCCTGTGTTTGCATGGGTTTCGTCCGTGTGCTCCGGTTTCCTTCCACAGTCCAAAGATGTACAGGTTAGGTGAATTCGGCCACGCAAAATTGCCCACAATGTTAGGTGCATTAGTCAGAGGGAAATGGATCTGGGTGGGTTACTCTTCGGAAGGTCGGTGTGGGCTGGTTAGGCTGAAGGGCCTGTTCCACAACTTAAGGAATCTAATTTAGATAGAGTGGTCAGATGACCGGGTAAATATACTTCAGGCGAAACTAGTAGGCAGAGCGAGTGAGATATTTGCATTTCTGTCAGATGAGGGGTTAAGAGATAATGTTGAGGTCAAGCTGGCTATTTTGGATTGTACCAGAGTTTATAAATTTCACCAGAAGCGAAATGATAGAGGTACAGAAACGTAAAGAAGGAAACAGGTCAGACATATTTTGAGTTCGAAAAAACTAAACAGTAATTTTGATAGACGGGTGCAGCCTTATAAATATATCATACCTTTCGCGTTCTAAGAGAGTTGATTCTGCTGAAAGAGTTCAAAATCTCACTTTTGGAGATGATAAGAATTCGCGTGGAACTTTCAGAAGTGAGAAGAGCAGCAAGATCGCAGATGAACATATATGATTGCAAACGGCAATGCTGAGCTTTAGGCAAACATGCAATCCTAAGAAGGATAGAAATTAGGAGAAGTGGGCATGACACACTACAAATTAAGGAAGAGGGAGCATCGGTTATTACTTACCTTAAAAATAAGGATAATGGGGTGAAAGAGAGGTATAAAGCCTCAGTTGTTTCCATTGAGGTAAAGTGGGATATAAAACTCAAGTGCTTTTTGTTAAAGATAACCACTGTTCAGAAAGATGCGATAGAAGAAACGAAACCAGTGGAATTAGTGAAAGGAGCAAACAAAGCCGAGGAGACGCAGGAGAGTGCACAGCCGAGACAGGTGTTCGGTCTGGTGTTACGTCCTGATCTCTATGAGGAACTTACGGACTTCATTACTCGGATGGAAAGGAGCAGAAGGGAAATTAGGTTTAATTTTCAGAAATACAGGGGATAACCAGGCTCTAATAATAATAGATGACCGTATTTGTGCTCTTTCTGGCTTATTACCCGAGAGAGAGGGAATTTGTGGAATAGATGGACAGTAATTTAGCTTTCCCAAATGTCAGAAAATGAGTGAGTGCCAACTCAAATGCGGAGAAGTAACAATGGGAATGATGAACAGAGTGTCAATTAAAGGAATACAGTTTGTTCTAAGGTGAAATCCAGCAGGATCCAAAGAGGGAGTGAGACCCTCTCTGGTGGAGTGCACAGGGAAGACCAGGGAAATGAGGAATTGAAAGAAAATTGCTGTGGAATTTTCGAAGACTGTGTCGTAACGATGTCGAACCATTATAAGTCACATTACGACACAAAAACTAAAGATAAAGATTTAGGAGTCAAAATTCAGTTCGGGGTTGAACTATTCAACGTAGCAGTGCAGGAAAGCCCTGAACAGGCAGACGGTCAGGCACTGGTCTTTAATCCTGAATGTCAAATGGACGTATAACAGATAAATGAGAACATAAAACATATTTATGCTGATGGGTACTCTGAAAATAAAGTAGTGAATATTCCAGAGGGTTGATAGTTTAAAGGTAGAATCCAACGACGAAAATGGAGACCAAGGCAGGTTAGTGCAGAGGAGAAATTGGCAGAAATGCACCAGATTTTGATGCCGGAATGTTCAGGAATCAATCTAGATTTTGGGGCGTTGGATGAGCCTCTATATACGTTAAACAATGAGGAAATCTTGGGGCTTGGGTTAGGTTTGTGAAATATGTGTCTGAGGAGCAAAGAATCCAATGAAACCTTTTGTTGCAGCAGTATGAGAACATATTCAGGACTAAGGTCGTGAGGACTAATACTATTGCCCTTGAGATCGACGTAGGGAATGCTGGTCTGATAAAACAATACCCCGACAGAACCAGAAGCAAGCGAATGCGAGGCGTAACAAAGATATGATCAAACCGAGTCAAAGTGAGTGGAGTTCGCAGATCCTGTTAGTTTCTAAAAATGGTGGGAGTCAACGATTTTGTGGACTATCGAAAGGTCAGCGCATCACAAAAGTCGGACTCATACCCAATATCAAGATTGGAGAACTGTAGAGAGAAAGTTGGTTAATCCAGTTACATCAGAACGTTGTTCTTACTGCGTGGTTATTGGCAATTATCATTATCAGAGAAAGCGAGAGTAAATGCTGTAGTTGCAACCAGAAATGGGCTATATCAATTTTAACAGATGCCCTTTGGACTGAAGAATGCACCACCCACATTCCAAAGACTCATGAACACAGTTATGGCTGGGTTAACAAACTGTGCCCTCGGATTGCATGATGTAGTGATATTTTGTGAGCCCTGGAAAGATCTGTTGGTTTCCTTGGCAGAATTCCTTGCACGATTAAGAGAAGCAAAACTGGTCATAAAGTTGAAGAAAACAGAATTAGTGAAAGCAGAAGTGACGCTCTTGGGACATAACATCCGTCAAGGAATGTTGACCACAAAGAACACAAAGAGGAAGGCCATTGAGGAACTTCCATGAATGAACTCAAAGAAGGAGGTGCTTCACTTTTTGGCAGCTGAACAGATTCTACCAGAGGGTTGTTCCCAACAGCAAACAGATTTACTCAGAACAACACAAAATTTCGGTGGTCAGAACAATGCCAGTAGGCATTTGAGAATTTAAAAACAGCATTAATCACCGCACCAGCTTTAGCTACGCCAAAATTTTTAAAATCTCTTCACACTTGCAATCGAAACAAGCGACATAGGAGTTGGACCTGTACTGCTGCAGGAAGATGATGAAGGATTTGAACTGCCAATTGACTATTTTTCAAAGAAACTCAAAACTCAGCAGAGAAAATGCTCTGTGATAGATAGGTAATTACTAATGTTTACGTCATGAATAATGAGTCCAAGAAAGTTCTGTACACGAATCACAATCATTTTACGTCTTGAAACTATTTAAAGGCAAGAGCACGAGACTATTTCATTGGAGACTTATGCTACAGACTTCTGCATTAGAATAAATAAAAGTAAATGAAGTTATCTTTCCATTTTGAATGTTCATTTTTTCCTTCGGTGTGTGGTGTCATGAAGTTGTAATCGTGTAAGAGAGAATGAATGCTGTTTGCATTGAACACTTGCAAGCAATTGTCTTGTGACTGATTGCCTACCTCTGAGTGAATTGTTGAAATTATGTAACATTTTTTCTGTTTTACACCATTTTGACTTCAACAGTAACTTCAAGTTATGCCCCAGAATACGAAAACCCCATAGAACTTGAAATTATTGTCGAAAGAAGTTAATATTTTGACAGTTAGTCAGACAGTGACCAACTGCCATCTTGCAGCACAAGATCAAAGACGACCCAGGGACATATTCATCTGATGGAAGACAGACCACGGACGACAGCCGTTTCTAATTGATCGGAATATTGTTATAGAGTGGGAGGCAGATCAAAATAAATACCTTGAAGAGAAAGGAGGCTTAGAGGTGCAAATAGTTGTTGTTTCATTTTCACTTTTGGAATTAAAGAAAAATATGCTTATTTTTCCATTAAGTAGTGGAATTTGGGGAGTTCTCTCTCCCTCATACTTGAGCAGATTACGAGGCGAGGTGAGCTTTTCTGGGTGTTGTGTTACTGAGCAGAAGTATTCACCACCGTGATGTAACATTAGAGAGAGGCAAGTGCAAACATTTGAATGTTGAAAAATGAGACTAAAGAAGTAATTATGGGAAACAAAGAAAGTGTAGAGGAATTAAATAGCTACTTTGCATCAATTTTCATGGTGGCAGACAACAGCAGCTCGCCAGAAATTCAAGAGAGTAAGAGGGCAGAAGTCAGAGGAGAATTTGAAAGGACAAAAGATAAATAAACATCCAAGGTCAGATGGTATACCCCTCATAGTTCGATGGAGATAGCGTAGCAGATTGTTCAGGCATTGTTGGCGATTATTCAGAAATCACTACAATCAGAACGTTCAGAAAGGATTGGAAAAAATATCATCCCAGTTTAGAGAGCGAGGGACAGCGTAGGTAGGAAATTAAAGGTGGCCAGGCAAGGTACACAAGTTGGTAAGAAGGTTAAATGGATCCGAGGGTTTATAAATCATATAAACCAGCGGAAATGATGCTACATATTTACAAATAATTGGTCAAACTATATTTGGCATATCGTGCGCAACTATGGAAACTTTACATAAGGAAGAATTTTAAATCCCGAGAGATATGGAAATGGTTTGACGAGAATGAAAATCAGAATGATGTATTTCAGACACAAGGAAAGATTCGAGAAGTTGGACTTCCTCTTCTCAGAGCAGGAGAGATTAAGAAGTGCACTACTTGTTTTAAACTATCAACAAATGTGATAGGCTAATTTGACTTTTCTATTTACATTGGTTCGTTTGTCAGTAATCATGGTCAAAACTTCTGGATTGTCAGCAAGATAGCGCGAGCGAGGAACAAAATGAGGTGCATCGTCTTCAGGCAGAAACTGTTTAGGATTTGAAATGTGCTGCCAGGCAGGATCGTGGAAGTGGAATGCAAAGGAGGTTTCAAAGGATAACTAGATGTTTATTTAGCTTCAGAGATAGGGATGAAGAATGGGAGCAGCTGGTGAGAGCCTTCTGGAGCAGAAAGGACATGTTGTGTTGAATAGCCCATTACCGTTACTTTAACATTATCTAAATCAAAGCTTCTTTGATTACAACTGTCATTTCCTTGATCTAAGCACCACTTTTACACTTGCCGCAACCAACTTAGAGGTGTCAATTTTAGGAACTCATCACACTCGGGCCTGGCTAGTTGGGCCAGCATTTATTGTGTATTCGAAGCTACCCTTGACAAGTGGTAGTGAACTACGTTCTTGGATCGCTGCAGTCTGTGTGCTCTGATCGACCCAGAACGCCCTCGTGGAAAGGAATTCCAGGATTTTAGCCCAGAGAGCGTGATAGAAACGAACAATATTTCTAAATCAGAATCGTGAACAGGTCTGAGTAGGAATTGATGTTCCCATGAGTCTCCTGCCAATCTCGTTCTAGAGGGAACTTTTTGTGGATTTGGAAGTCACTGTCCAAGGATCTTGGGTGCAATTATGGCGGGCCGATTTCCTTAATAGCCAATTTTGCTTGAAGTTTCAACGTAATCCTCTTCCAGAGTTTCACAATGCCTGTTAGAAATTTATAATCAAGATTCAGCCTGTAACTAGCCTCCTGTCCTGGACTCTCAAACAAACAAAGCTTGTTTGGGCTGCTCCTTCGTTTTTAACAAAAAACTGCCACCAATCACCCCCAGCTCATAATAAAGAAAACTATAAAAATAATAAGCAATCATCGAGCGTTTTCACAGAAGTGATAATGTTGCGATTTCTTGTTCATTAAATTTCCTCCCGGGATGTGAATGTTGCTGGCTGGGCCAGTACTTATTGTCTGTCCCTAGTTTCTCTTCGAACGATGGTAATGAGCAGCCTTCTTGAATTCCACAGTTTCTGTCTCTTTCCTGGGGAATTGATGAGAGAGTGAAGTTTGGTTACAGATAGAACAGGACACTCAGGCTCTGGGTGTGGCTATTTTGCTTTTTGTTGTTCTCCCTACAATGAGAAATGTTTCAGAGCGAAGGCTGAACAATGTAGGAGCCATGGTAGTTGTGGGGGAAGAGATGGTCGGACTGGCAGTCAATAGAGAGGCACGCACATCGAGGGACTCGGGAGTGAAGATGGGGTGGTGGTAAGATAGAAAGATAGAAACATACAGGGACAGAGAGAGACTGAGCAAAGAGAGACACAGATAAAGAAAGAGAGAGACTGTTAGAGACTGACAGGGTCCGAGAGAAAGGGAGATGGGGATATAGAGAGCGAGCGAGCGAGAGAAATAGTATTACAACGACAATGCTTCCTTCATTCACAGGGAAGAGATTGACTGGAAAATAACGGAGATGGTGAGAGAGATTGACACGATGTCATGTGACAGGCTACAACGCTTGACAGGGAGCACATGGAAAATACTCAGACGGGTTTGGGAAGAGAGAAATGGAAAGATAAAGGGAATATATCAGGGGAGCAGGAGAACGGGAGAGAGTCTCAGGGGAAGGTACTGTGAATAGGGCAGGATGTTATTGTTTCTCTCTTCAAGTAAAACAGATTAGGCCATTCAGGAGCATTAGGCGGATATTATTAGCCAGGAGCTGTTTTTCTCTTTTGGATTTCTAATTCTCCTTTTCTGTGACGTACATGGGAGACCAGAAAATCTACACCGCAGACCCCCGGTTGTACACGGATGGAGATAGAGAGAGGCCATTACACACATTGGTTCGCAATGGAGGGGCCAGAGAGTGTGGTATTTCAGTGGGTGGTGAAGACGCACAGAGAGGCAAATTAGATAGTGGCTCGTTCCTATTCCTGAGGAATTGATTATTTGAAAAGAATTCAAAGCAATGTTATGAGAGTGACAGAGACAGAGCGGGAGAGCGATTGTGAGCGAGGAGTGATAGTACAAGAGGCGAAGTAACATGGAATTGGAATCTCACAGGGTAAATGAGCTTTCCCTCTCCTTAGAAATTTTGAAAGGAATAGAATTCCAAAGTTGGAAACAGGCTAATCTGCCCAATAAATTTCAATTGTCCAAGCTACCCACACTCATGTGTAAGCCTGCAGTCCCATGGCTAATACATCTAACCAACCCACCAAGAGAAATATGGCATACACATTCTTCGACTGTGTGATGAAAGTAGTGTACCTGCGGAATACCCACGCGGAAACAGGGAGAATCAGCAAATTCCACACAGACATTCGCCCGAGTCTGGATTTAAGACGGGTCCATGGCGCGGTGAGGCAGCAGTGTTAACCACTCCACTGCTGTGCTGTCCTTCTCTACCGACATTTCGAACCTTCTGATTCTGTTTGGTTTTCACTCAGTCTTTCTTTCTTTTTCCCGCTATGTTTACATTTTTATATATACAGGCATGTTCTAACCGTCCGTTATGTCTTTTGCCGCGAATCTGTCTGCTCTGTCCCATTAACTGTTGTAAATATGGACTGATTGTCACAGGATGTCTGTACTGTTAACAGTGGGATCTTCCTGTTCACAAATACTCTTGACTTTGATACCTAAGCTTTCCAAACTGAACAACGATGGGTCGTACAGATAAACTCTTTCTCAATGAAGGATATGCAGACGTTTTCTAAGGAGTGGGACATTAGATTAGATTGGATTCGCTACAGTGTGGAAACAGGCCCTTTGGCCCTCCCAATCCGCAACGACCCTCCGAAGAGTAACCCACCCAGACACACTTCCCTCCGATTAATGCAACTAACACTCTGGGCAATTTAGCATGGCCAATTCACCTGAACTGCATATCTTAGGACTGTGGGAAGAAATCGAAGAACCTGGAGGAAATCCACGTAGACACGGGAGGACGTGTAAACTCCACCAGACAGTCGCCCGCAATTGTCACTGAGCATGTTCAATGTGTCCTCCGAACCAGGGTCTGGAACTGAGCGAGGTATGAAGGTCATTGTAAACGGATGAGATTCCAAGGGGCTTCATACACATGAGTGCGCAATGCTGCAGCAATGGGGTGGGAGTGAGGGTACAGTTTTGTACAGAATTGAGACAGGGCAATGACGGGAGTAGGAGATGGGTGACTGGGATTCTTCAACATTTCATGGGAGTAAAACGCTGAGCTGTCCCTGGCCTTGGGGTGTTTGATCAGGACAGTGCAGAGTGAGAATCATTCTGTATCTAAATCTGTGCTGTATCTGTCCTGGGATTGTTGGCAGGGGACACAGTCATTGATGATTTAATCAATATCAAACCCATGGCCAGTGTGGCAGGATCATTACTCTGCATTTAAACCTGCCTGACAACTATTCAAAATGAGCTGTCAGTGCAGAATGAATTAATCCTGTGTCTAACCCCGAACTGTCCCTGCCCTCACAAGGTTTGACTGATACAGTGTGCGGACGATTTAATCAATATGATCTGTTTATTTGACAAGGGTAATTTTAGGAGGATTTTTGCTTCGTGTATAATCCTGTGCGATGTTTTTACTCGCACAGTGAGCTACACTGTGTATTCAACGCTGTGCTCTTTTTTTCTGGCAATGTCTGATGGATGGCAATGTGGGGAAGGTTTTGCTTTGTGACCTTGTGACCATGCTGCCTACCAGGGCTTGATGAGGACAGTGCATAATGAGTTGGAATCTGTTTGTGGTGATGTAATTAAATTGATGGCGACAATATGGGGTGGTTCTTTAATGAATATCGAAACCCACAGCCTAGGAATTTGAACGGGCAAGCATCGAGAAGCTATATTCTGTGTTACATCCCATGATGTGTCTGCCCTTCATTGTTTGATGAGTCAGTGCAGCGTGAGGATTTTTCAGCGATGGACTCTAACTGATGCATTGCGAGTGACCATGAGAATAACTGCAATATGCCTGGTCAACTTTAGGAGAAGGCCAATATTTGAGGGGCAATGGTGAGGTGCACGAGCGTTGCGTCTGAATTCAGACTTTCTTGAAAGTCATTTTCAACGGCTGTGCTGACTGCAAGATGGCATGACCACCGACCTGAACATGAATCAGCTGTTTACTACAGTTCGTACATTGTGTAATAAGCCCATTTGTACTCTGGTGACTTAATTACTGTTCAATAATTTTCAACTGAAAAACGAGAACGCCTGTTTTATTTCAAAATATGTAAGAACTAAGGTTATGTTAACTCTTCCTTGTTAAAGAAAGATCATAAAGGTGACCTACATTATATTTCTTGCAGTATAATCAAACAGCAGTTAGATAAAGTCATATTCACAGAATTCTGTTTTACAGACAATGTTCCAGGCGACATCACCATCCTTTCTGGTAGGTCTTATCCCACTGACAGGACTGTGTGAGGCAGAAGCTATTGCTGCTTGGTAAATAGTCAATTTCGTGCTGGGCATTGATGCTGGATCCTATGGCTGCGAGATTACTGTGTGGTAGATTATGGGAGAATCAATAGCAGGAAAACACACATTTGACCACATCGTCACCAATCTGCCTACTGCTGCTGCTGATCTTCATTTAAGACATCATGTGCGAACCGCATCGTCCTTGTGGGTCGTAAGGGCCATCCTCTCGTGTTTTAGTAGTCAAGTAGCCCCCGTTTGCTGTATGAAACAGAATTAAAACGGATCGATCAATTAACGACGAGGCACCTGTGAGGTGCAGTGGTGCATCAGTATCTGTAGATTCATGTTCTTTACAACTCATGCAGTCTGTAACTTTACAGCCTCGCATATCTCCCACTTTCCATTTACTATCGAGTCGGGAATCCACACTGATTCAATAAAGAGTGCAGGAGGCCATGCCAGGAGCAAAACAAGTCAGAACTAATTAGGAGGTGATTGCCCAGAGAAACTGTTGTCAGAAACAAAACAGGCCGTCTCGCCTGTCAAACTGCAAGATTAGCAAGTGATCGGAAGAGCTGAGTGATCTCGCAATCAATGCAGCAGACAGAAGCTCTGTGGTCCTCCCCATATTTATTCGTAAAAGAGGGTGGGCCATGAAACAGACTTACTGGAGGAGGAGGCTTCTCCAAAAACGACATCCTTAGTTATGGAGGAAAACAAAATTTCAGAGCAAGATTAATGTTGAAGCATTTGGAACAGGGACTCATTTCATTATCATCTTGTGGTCTCACTGTCAACATAGTGGTTCCCTTCCAAGGTTACTGTGCCCTTGATTTTATTTCAAGAAGTATCTTGAAACAGCCAAAGCTCAGAAACGGCTGCATTGGTACAGAGATGAATGGTTTATTGGGGTCCTCGTTGTTTGCCCCTAAGCAGATGACACCGCAGGCAAAAAACATTCCCGTTATGGAAATAGTTTGAATACTGAAAGAGGACTGGCCAATCGTGGCAGCTGAGAGTTTTTTGGGAAGTTCAGCAGCTGTGCGTGTGAACAAAGGCTGCGGGAGTCATTCACAGTTGAGCCTGGAACTTCCCTGTTTCCTTCTGCCCTTCTAACTTCGACCTGTAAGTCCGAAATTCGAAACTGTATTTTCCCTTTTTGTTTAAGTGGATTGTTTATTGGGTCTGCTGCACGTATTTTTGGAACAGAATAATTAATCCTGGTTTGGATTGACAATAGACAATACAAACAATAGATGATAGATGCAGGAGAAGGCCATTCTGCCCTTTGAGCCTGCACCACCATTCATTATGATCATGGCTGATCATAGGATAAATTAGGTTGTATTTTGTTTTCTGTACTTTGTCATTCATTCCATAATTTTATAAATGCATCTTGTTTGTTTAAAACCCGGCAGAAGACTCAGCTAATTTACACTGGGAGTATCCACGCTAAACCTGGCTAAATAAATCTATCTGCTATCTATGGGCTATCTGCTTAAAATATTTTGAGTCGTCTGGTCTCGTCCATAACACGAGCATCACAGATGCCAATTTTGGACAATTAGATTTACTCGACACGGTATCAAGAAATGGCTGGGAACATTGGAAACTGTGATGGTTGTCGGCCTTCGTAGCATCCAACTCTAGAAATTGGCACATGCCTCGCCAAGGTGGTCCAGTACATCAAGAGCACAGACATTTACCAACAACATTATTAATTACCAAATATATCTTGTACATAGTAAGAAGTATCACTTTACTGTCCGTCACCGACTGGTTGGTGTACAGCCTGCCACATAAATGAGAAGCAAGTTGTCAACAATAATGTTATCATTCAGCAATAACTTGCTGAGTGACGCTCAATTAGTGTTCAGTCAGGGTCACGCATCTCCTGATCATATTACGAGCTCAGTTCAAACGAGTGCAATTCCCAAAGCGAAGCGAAGCAATTACTCTGAATATTAAGGCACCATTTGATAGACTCAGACAATGAAAATTAAGTAAAATTATAGTTAATCGGAATCTGGGGGGAAAAAATCTGCTGGTTGGAGTAATCATTGCGATAAAAAGGTTGTTGTTAGTGTCATTAATTAATAATCCATTGCATCTCTGCAGCCATTCCTCAGGAGACAGAGTATTGGAGCGTCAACCATCCTCAACGGGCTTTAGTGATCTCCCTTCCATCATCAGGTCAGACATGGGAATGTTCGCTGATAATATGACTCAACAGATCCTGAAACAGTCCCGATTCGAATGCAACAAACCCTGGTACATTTTCAGGCTTGGAACAACAAGTAATAAATAACAGGTTAGACAAAAGCCAAGCAAATTAAGAATCAAACCACCTCCCCCTTAATATTCAATGCGATTATCATTACTGCATCCCCAACAGGTTTCTTACAGTATACTGGAGGAATTACCATTAACCAGAAACTGTATTAACGAGACATATACATAAATGTAGCTTCAGGGGTAAGTAAGAGTTTTGCAATCCAACTGTGATAAACTCAACTCCTGCCTCTTCAAAGCCTGTCCACCATCTGTAACATGGGTGTCAAAAGTATGTTGGAAAATCTGCAGAAAATACCCACACAAAAACAGGCCATTTGATTGCCATTACATTCACAGAAATCAAACCGTTCCACCACTTATGCTTCTTTTTTTGCAGAAACACTTCAGAAGATTACCACGGCATATTAGACAGCAGCTTCCAAACCCATCTAGATAGGCAAAGGCAGCAGGTAAACGAAAGAAAAACACAATTTGTAAGCTCCCTCCCTCTCACGGTCAGTTGTGATATGCAAGTACGTGTGAATTACAATTCTCAATTCCTCAATCACAAGTCAGTCCAGGTCCAAATGCATCAAGTCTTGACAGCCAGCCAGGCTTGGCCTGACAAGGGTCAAGTAACATTTGCATCACAAATGGTGCGAGCAATAGCCATCTCTGTTGAAAGCGACTTTGGTGCCTTGACATTCAAAAAACAATGCAATCAGTAAATTGCTGGCAAACAACATATCGGGCATTACCATTGACCAGAAGCTGAGCTTAACTCACAAAATAAATACGATGGTTTCACGAGAATTTCAAAGACTAAGTATCCTGGAGTATAAGAATAATCTCCCGGTTGATTCGAGCAGATGCGGCAGAGTTGGAGGAATTGGAAGAACGGGATAGAGATCTTGCAGGATATTGTCCGGAAGGAATTGTACTCCAGTTCGTTGTAAAAATCTGTGTGTTTGTAGTAAACTTCTGCATGGAGACTGTTGCCAGAGATGGAAAGGGAGAGGACAAGAAATGGGTGGGTGGTGTCCAAGAAGGACCATATTTATTTGAAGGAAGGGTGGAATTTGTGGGCGATGTGGATGAACTGCTCCATATCACCCTGCGTGTAGGATGCAGCACCGATGCCGTCATCAATGTAACGGCGGAAGAGTGGGGTACACTGTTGGTATTGGAAGAGAAGAGGGACTGTTCGATATAGCTGACAATGAGTTAGGCAAAGCTAGGCATATCTGGGAGTCCATGATCACCCCCTTGGATTTGGAGAAAATGGGAGGAGTTAAAGGAAAGGTTATTAAGGGTGAGGACTATTTCGGTGGAATGGCGGATGATGCTAGTGGAGTGGAGCTGGATGTGTCTGTTGGAGAAGAATAAGCTGAAGGCTTGAAGGCCATCCTCGTGTCATATGGACTTTATAAGGAGTGCACGTCCATAATAACGACAAAACGCCAGGGACTGGGGAACTGAAAGTTACTGAAGAGATGGAGGGCGACTTTGGTGTCTCAGATGTAGGTGCGATTTGCCTGACTTAGGGAGCGATGATGGAGTCGAGATAGGGCGAGATGTCCACCTATTTGGAAAACCGAGATCACTCCGCGATATCATCCAGACAGCGATCGATCACACCATATCAATTCCTGTCCCGATGCTCTAATCACCCACTCTGAATGTAATAATGGCAGAGAACACTTGTCCTCTCCAGTCATCCCAACAATATCTGCGACCAGTACGGTATCCTGCTAACATGTCTGCCAACTCTAACTAGACCCTTCCACTAAGTACATCTCCCTCCACCACTCCTATGTGCCTTCCACAATGTTCATTCCTTGCTTTGCACCACTTTCCCCAACAACACGGTTCTAATCACCCACCGAACTCCCAAGTACCATAACCTGTAACCGCAAAAGATGAAATACCTGCCGGCCTACCAAGAACCAGGGCAATAGAGAGGGCCCCAGACAACCCTTGCAGATGATACAGAGTTTCGGATGTCTCTCTTTCAATCTCATTAATTCATCAACGGTTTCCAATGTGGTCTTGTCTCCATCGGGGAGACCAAACATGTTAAAAGCGAATGTTTTCCTGAACGTTTCAGCTGGGCACACGGAGGTCGGCTGGACCTCCAAGTTGCCGTCCATTTTAATTCCTCTTCCCACTCTGTTTCCGATACTACCATTCTTTGCCTGCTCTATTGTCACAACGAACAAAACCACAGGAACACCTCTTCCGCCTGGGCAGCCTATAGCCAGAAAACTCAACATTGTGTTCTCCAATGTTGATTTTTTATTTATACGCCAAACATCCTATCGGCTCATTGGTTACAGTTTGGCAAAAGCAATACATTCAAACTCGATTGCGTTTTAGTATTCTGTGGGATAATTGAAACTGATTCGTTAAATTTGAATTGATGCAAAACTGCAAACAAACGCATGCATCTATTTCACCCAGACGATGCATATCTTCAGTTTTCTCTTGCACTCTGAGAATGCTAGTCATATTACATTTGCTTGAAAACAGTCCCTTAAATGTACAGTACACGCCTTCAACTTAAAGCACCCCCATCTTAAGAAAAGAATGAACCATTTTAAGTAAAAAAAGCTTTAATTTTTGTTTTAATTTTTAAACCCCCACTAGCATGGCATACATTGAACATTAATCAAAGTTCATATTAATTTTTTGCATACATACATAAAATATTGGGATCTGTTCATTATTATCGATATTTTATCCGTTAAATCCACGATAATGCCTCGGCCATCACAATTTTATGTTGCGCAATATGTACAATTTGGAAATTAAAATTCTGTAATATTTAACTCCATTGGAATAGTCTCATGTTCTTGTCTTTAAATCGTTCCAAGAAAGTAAGAGGATTCTGGTCATTCTACACAACTGTATCTGACACATTTATTATCACAATTATTAAAATGTTGTAAGGTCAATACCAATTCAACAATTCATTTTCGATGATGGAGTATTTTCTCTAAATAGTAGCCAATAGGCCGTTCGATTGCATTATCATCTTCGAGTAGCAGGACACCTCTGATTCCTATATCTCTAGCAGCAATTGCAAAATTTAAGGATTTCAAAATAATTGGTTTAATTCAAACTGGTGCGGTGTTTCATACTGCTTTTAAATTCTCAAGTAGTTCCTCGCATTGTTCTGTCCACCAATTTTTTGTATTTTTTCTCAGTAAATCTGCTAATAATGCCACAACGCCTCTGAAGATTTTACATTCGTCAAGTAGAATCCGCTTAGTCCCAAAATTCCAAACGGCTCTTTCTTTAAGAATGGTTGCGGAAATTATTCGATGATCTTTACCTTGGCATTTCCTGGGGTCACAATTATATAACCAATGTTATGTACCAAGAATGTCACCTCTGCTTTTGCGACTTTTGTTTACTTTCAGTTTATTACCAATTTTGTTTCTCACATTGATCATAGATCTCTGCTAACATTACCATGTATTATTTCCATGTTTCGCTAAAGATCACTACATCACCCAGATAAAGTGTGCATTATCATAACGCAGCCACAACTCTGCTCATGAGTCATTGGAATACTGCTGGCGTGGTCTTCATTCCAAAGTGCACCACTTTATAGCCCATTTTGTGTTCCAACATCAGAAACTCCTTTTGCTTTCTCTGATAAAGATACACGCCAATAGCCACACAGTAAGTCAAACGTTTTGAAGTAAATGGCTTATCCAACTTTCTCTGTATAGTCCTCAAATCTTAGTATCCTGTTTGAGTCCGATTTTGATATGACGTCGATCTTCTAATAGTCCACAAAATATCAGTGAGTCCGTCAGGTTTGGGGACTATCGCGATGGGGTAACTCCACTCACTCTGAATCGGTTCGGTAATATCTTCATTGAGAATCACATTCACTTCCTTCTCGACCTGTCTGGCTTTGAGAGAATTAAACCCGTGGGGGTGTTGTTTCATCACAACAGCATTCCCTACCTCGACTCATGCGCAATAGACTTTGTCCTCCCCACCTTATTACTGCGTATATCCTGAAACAAAATTTTCACATCTGCTCTTTGCTCCTGAGACAGATAGTCCATCAGCCTATCCCATTCCTTAATGAATGAATTCCGAGTTGGATTCATGCAGTCAGTTGATTTGCACGCCTTCAGGCGGAGAGGTTCGTGAAATGTACAGTGCTGGAGGCAGTCATTGTCGTGTTAAAGTGTTATAATTATTGTACTATTTCAGTAAACTATATGATGAAAATGTTTACGTATACTCTGCTATCATTTGTGTTCGCCAAAGTGCTGTTTTTAGTTCGATTATTAGTGATGCTTTTGATAGTTTTCCATAACCTATTTCTTTCCCCCTGCTTAGGCCACATTTATTATATTGCGTGATTTTTGATAACATGGTGTCCCATGGGAACACAACTACCACATGAAAACTAGCTGGTTCCAAAGACATTTCTTGAACAGTACAGAGGTTTTGCAGGTTTTCTTAACAGAGAGATAAGGAAGTAAATTGGTTATATCAGACAACATAGAATAAAAAATCATAGAACATTACAGTGCATTACAGGCCCTTCGGCCATTGATGTTGTGCCCAACTGTGAAACCAATCTGAAGCTCACCCTAATTAAGCTACTCCAGTTTCATCCATATGTTTATCTAATGGCCATTTAAATGACCTTAAAGTTGGTGAGTCTACGACTGTTGCAGACAAGGCATTCCACGTACCTACTACTCACTGAGTAAAGAAGCAACCTCTGAAATATGTCCTCTATAACTCCGCAGTGTAAAACTATGTGCCCTAGTGATTGCCACCACCATCCGAGGATAACGGCTCTCACTAAACCTCTGATTTTCTCATATGTCTCAACTTAGTCACAAATAAACCTTCTTCTCTATCGTGATAACAGCCTCAAGTCCCTCAACCTTCCCTCATTAGACCTTCCCTCCATACCAGGCAACTTTTTAGTACATTTCCTCTGAACCTTCACTAAAGCCTTAAAAACCTTACTGTAATGTGGTGACCAGACATGCACGCAATACTCACAAGTGTGGCTGCACCAGAGTTTTGTAGAGCTGTAACATGACTTCGTGGCTCCAAAACTCAATTCCTCTACGAATAAAAGCCAACATACGCATGCCTTCTCAACAACCCTGTCAACCTGGGTGGCACATTTCGGGGATCATTGCACAAGGATACCATGATATCTCTGCTCATCTGCACTAACAAGAATCTTACTTTGGAGATGCCGGTATTGGACTGGGGTGTACAAATTTAAAAATAGCACAACACCAGGTTATAGTCCAGCAGGTTTAATTGGAAGCACACTAGCTTTCGGAGCGACACTCCTTCATCAGGTGATAGTGGAGGGCTCGATTGTAACACAGAATTTATAGCAAAAATTGACAGTGTGATGTAAAGTCCTCCTCTATCACCTGATGAAGGAGCGTCGCTCCGAAAGCTAGTGTGCTTCCAATTAAACCTGTTGGACTATAACCTGGTGTTGTGTGATTTTTAAGAATCTTACTATTAGCCTCGTACACGATCCTCCTTTTGCTCCTTTCAAATTAAATCACCGCAGACTTTTGCACATTAAACTCCATTTGCTGTCAACTAGCCCACCTCCACAGTGTACCTATGTCGCTCTGTAACCTGCAATATCCTTCCGCACTACCCACAAATCCACCGAGCTTCATGTCAAGCGCCCCTTCTCTCACCCATCCTTCCATTCCCTGATCCAGAACATTTATTAAAACGACAAACAGCGTTAGACCCAAAGCATATCCTTGTGGTACACCACTGTAACTGATCTACAGGATGAATATGTCCCTTCAATCACCATCCTCTGTCTTCGTTCAGCCAGACAACTTTCGATCCAAAATTCCAAACAATCCTAACTCAAATCCTTCTGCATTTATTGCTTAAGCCTACCACGAGGAACATTGTCATACACTTTATTGAAATCCATATTCAACAGATCAACAGCTTTTTCGTCGAGTACTTGTTTGTTCACCTTCTGAAAAAACTCAATAAGGTTTGTGAGGTAAGACCTCCCCTTCAAAAAAACCGTTTTGAATAGCCCTAATCAACCTATTCATTTCTGGATGATTGTAAATCGTAATTCTGGTAACACTTTCAAAAACTTTACCAACAAAGTCAGGCTCACTGATTCTATAATTAGCATAGTTGTCTCTATTCCTCTTCTTGAACAAGGGGAACATTTGCTATATTCCAGTCATCTGGCCAAATTGCTGGAGACACTGACGACGTACAGATCAAAGCCAAAGGCTCTACAATATCATCCCAGGCTTCCCAGAGAATCCTAGGATAAATCCAATTCGGCAAATAGGACTAATTTAGTTTCACGCTTTCCAGAAATGCTAACACCTCCGCTTTGGCAGCCTCAACCCAATATAATCTAGGAACCTGTATCACATTATACTCCTCGATGGAAATGTGCTTTTCCCGTGTGAATACTGACATAAATGTTCATTTAGCGCTTTTCATATCTCCTCTGACTCCACACACACCTTCCACGACTGTCCTTGATTGGTCCGAATCTTACTCCAGTCATTCTTTTATACCTGATTTACTCTTACGTAACTTTAGGTTTTTCCTTGATCGGATCCGCCAAAGACATCGGATGTCCCTTCCTCGTTCTTCTTCGCGCTCTCTTTACGTCCTTTCTGGTGAACTTATCACCCTCAAGCGCCCTAACCGAGCCTTCACATCTCCTCTCTCCAAAGCCATCTTCTTCTTCTTGACGTGAAATTCAACTTTTTTTAGTAAACCACGAGACCATGGCTCGAGCACTTCCTGCGTGCCTGACAAGCACATACTTGTCAATGATATGCAGTAAATGTTCCTCGAATAAACTCCACATTTCAATCGTGCCTATCCCCTGCAGTTCGCTTCCCCATTCCATCCTAAACTTTTCCTAATAGCATTGCAATTGTCTTTGCCACATTTCAGTTCACAGCAGAAGGAAGAGCGGGAGCTTCGACAAGGAGTGTGTCGGGAAAGATAAGTCCCTGTTTTGAAACTTTAAAGCTCACCAGGAGCTTCAGAGGCCTTCAATTCAGTTGACAGCAGCAGGAGCAGTGGGAAATTCAACCGGGGGTCTGTCGGGAAAAGCGCTTCACTGATTTAAAACTTTAAAAGCTTACCTCGAGCGTCGGAGCCCTGTATGTCAGTTGCCAGCAGCACAAATAGCGGGATCTTGGAACAGGTGACTGTCGGGAATTTGAGTCACTAATTTATTCTTTAAAAGCTTACCTCGAGCGTCAGCAGCGGAATCACATCGGAGTGAATAGATTTATGGGAAATGAGGGACGTTTTTTGCCCCTCAGCTATAAAAGTAAGTGTTTTCTAAACCCGATATCCCACCCACGTAGGGCCTCCCACCCATCCACGTTCTTTCACCTTTACACCAGTGACAGATCTCCTAAGCTTTCTGGGAAGGTAACTAGCAAGACTGACAGTGCAGGGAGAGGAATGTACCTCCTGCATAATGTTCGAGGCTAGGTATGCCATTAGTGTCCCATTCAAGTACATCTGGAGAAAGTGCACACAACTCTTGCTTGTCCAAGACCAAGTTAGAGAACTGTAGCGGAAGCTGCATAAACTTCAGATCATTCTGGAGGCAGGGTCTGTGATAGATAAGAGTTACAGGCTCCTAGGCATGAAGAAAGTTGGGTCAATTTTAGAAGAGGGTATAACAGTCAGTACAGGGATCTCCTGTGGTCGTTTCCCTGGAAATCAAGTATAACGTTTTGGATAAATTTGGGTAGGCAACGACTTACCGATGGCATGCACTGGGGTGCAGGTCTTTGGCACACAGTCTTTTCCTGTTGCACTGAAGGGAAGTGGGGAAAGAAGGAGCGTGTTAATCAATTGGGACTCAGTATTGGAAAGGTCAGACAGAAGGTATGTTGGGAATGAAGTAGACTTACGTTTGGTGTGTTGCCTCGCAGTTGCTAGGTTCCGTGATACCTAGTATCTTCTCTTTGGGGTCCTGAAGGGAGTGGGTGACCAGCTCCAAGTAGTGGTCCACATAGATACCAAATACACAGATAGAAAGAGGGGCGGGGTGGAAAGGCAGGATTTCAGGGAACTAGTGTGGAAACTTAGAAGAGTATTGTTATCTCTGGATTTTATCTGTGCCATATAATAGTGAAGTGAAAAGCAGGGAGAGATACCAGCTTAATACATGATGGCAAAGGGTGGTGCAGGGTGTGTGGATTTCAGAATTATGGATGATTGGGGTTCATTCTGGGGAAGGTGCGACCTCTACAAACGGGACGGTCTTCACCTGAACCAGAATGTTATGAAAATCATGGGTGTGAAATTTGCTTTTGCTATTTGCATGAGTTTCAACTCGCTCAGCAGGATTGTGGGAACCTATGTTCTAGTTCCTGTACACAA
This sequence comes from Chiloscyllium plagiosum, assembly GCF_037043375.1. NCBI lineage: Eukaryota > Metazoa > Chordata > Chondrichthyes > Orectolobiformes > Hemiscylliidae > Chiloscyllium > Chiloscyllium plagiosum. The sequence continues at coordinate 37,116,207 of NW_028270188.1, read as the reverse complement.
GCGGATGAGAGTAGGCAGGACATGTACTGGATGTCAGGGTCACAGGAGTGTGCTGGCAGACAACAAGCTGGCTTGACGTGTGTCAACGTCAACGCCAGGAGTATCCGGAAAAACATAGGTGAACTTCCACCATGTGGCCATTACTGAGACATGGATTGAGCAAAGTCAGGAATTGAAGGTGCAGGTTCCAGGTTTCGGTTTTTCATCAATATCAGGGATGGTGGTAAATGCGGGGTGGGGGGGGGAGGTGTGGCTTTGTTGGTCAAGGACGGTATAACGGTGACTGAAAGAACACTTGACAATGACTCATCTGCTGACGTGGTATCGGTTGAGTTCACAAACAGGAGAGGAGTTGTCAGACTGCTGGGAGTTTTCACAAGCATCCATAAAGCTCCAGGGATGTGAGGAGAGGATAGCCAAATGGATTCTGGGCCGAAGCGAATGGAACAGGCTGGTCATTATGGGGGAAATTAGCTTCCCCAACATTGACTGGAAATGCTATATCTCTTGTACGTCGGATGGATCACTTTTTGCCCAATGTGTGTAGGAGGGTTTCCTGACTCAGTATATCGACGGTCTGACATGAGGGGAGGCCACAACGTATGTGGTATTTGGAAATGAACCAGACCAGGAGTCTAATTTAGTTTTAGGTGAGCACTTTGGAGAGAGTGACCACAATTCAATTACGTTTAGTTTCGTGATAGACAAGGGTATGAACATGCCACATGGGAAGAGTAATGGATGGAGGAAGGGTTATTATAATGCCATAAGAAAGACTGAGGAGGCATAGAATGGGGCAGCAAAATGCAGGGGATAAAGACAATCGAAATGTGGAGCCGGTTTAAAGAACAGATATTACATGTCTTTGATAAGTATGTCTCCGTCAGGCAAGGCACAAGGGAACCATGGTTTACTAAAGAAATTTTATCTCTTGTTCAGCGGCAGAGGGAGGCTTATGTACATTCAGGCGAGATGGTTCGGACAAGGCGATGACAAGTTACAGAGTATCTAGAAATTATTTAAAGAGAGAGTTAAGAAGAGCAAGTAATGGACACGAGGAGTGTTCAGCAGGTCGAATAAAGGAGATCCCGAAAGCTTTCCATACATATGTAAAGAATAAAAGCATGACGAAGATAGGAATACGGCCTGTCAAAGACAGAAGTGGGAAGTTGCGTGTGGACACTGTGAAGATTAGAATGGTGCTAAACGAATATTTCTCATCTGCTTTCAGTCAGGAAAAGAAGAGTATTGTAGAGGAGAAACCTTAGTCATGGGCTATTAGACTTGAAAAGATTGAGGTTAATAAGGAGGAGGCGTTGTCATTTTAGAAGGTGTGAAAGTAGATAAGTCATCTGGGCTGAATGGACTTTTTCAGGGAATTCTATGGGTAGCTAGAAAGAATTTGGCCGAGACTTTGGCCTCTATCTTTGAGCTCTCATTGTCTACAGGTTTACTATCAGAGGACTCAGGATTGCAAATTCTGTGCCCTTATTCAAGAAGGGCAGTGGAAATAACCCAGGTAATTATAGACCAGTGTGCCTTATGTTTGTTGTAGGAAATGTTTTGGAAAGGATTATAAGGGATTGGATATATAATCGTCCAGCAAGCAACAACTTGATTAGAAATAGTCAACATGGATTCGTCAAGGGCAGGTCGTGTCTCACAAACCTCATTGGGATTTTTGAGAAGGTGATTGAGCATGTGGATGAGGGTAGGGCAGTTGACATGTTGTGCATGGACTTCAACAAAGCCTTTGAAAATATTCCACATACAAGGCTTCTGGACAAAATGTGGAGGCATGGGATTGAATGTGATCTAGCAGTTGGAATTCGAAACTGGCTTTCTGTAAGAAGGCAACGAGAGTTGGTTGAAGGAAAATATTCAGCCTGACGCCTGGTTCCCAGTGCTGTGCAACAAGGATCTCTTTTGGCAGCTTTTCTGTTTGTAACTTTTCGAAACGACTTGGATGCTAGCATAAGTGGATGTTTTAGCAAGTTTGTAGATGATATTCAAGTCGGTGGAGTGGTGGAGAGTGTGGAAGATTGTTGCAGGTTGCAGGAAGACTTGGATAAACTGCAGAACTGAGGTTAAAATTGACAAATGGAAATCAAATCGGATAACTCTGAGGCGATTCACTTGGAGAAGAATAACAGAAAAGCAGAATATTGCGTCAATGGAAAGATTTTTTGGAGTGTGGATCTGCAGAGTGATCTTGGTGTCCATTTTCATAGATTCCTGAAAGTTGCCACTAAAGTTGACAGTGCACTTCAGAAGACTGTTCTGCGATGTATTCGATGTTTTATCCATCCTGCCCTCCAGTATTTCCCTATCCCTTTCCGATGGTAAAATAAACAGAAGCGAATTGTGGTCACTATCACCGAAGCGCTCACCTACCTCCAAATCTCACACCTAGCCTGGTTCATGACTCACTACCAAATCCAAAGTGACCTCGTTCCTTGTATCTCTTTCCACATACTGTGTCAGGAAACCTTCCTGCACGCATTGGACAAAAAAAAACTGACCAATTTAAAGTACTTGAACTATCGTATTTCCCGTCGAAATTTTGAAAGTTAAAGTCCCTCATAACAACTGTCGTGCTACTATCACGCCTACCCATAATGCTTTATGCTATCCTTCCCTTTACATCTCTGGAATTATTCGGAGGCTGAGAGAAAACTACCAATAGTGTGTCTTCTCCTTTCCTGTTACCATTCTCAGCCTATATTTCCTCAGTGGATGTGTTATCAAATGCCATTTCTGCCACTCTGATATAGTCATTGAGTAACAATACCCCACCTCCCACTTTTTTACCACCTTACCTGTTCTTTCTGAAACATCTATATCCCGGAAGCTGTAACAACCATTGGTGGCCAAGGTCGATCCATGTCACGGAAATGGCAACAACATCGAAATCTAAGATACCAACCATGCTGCAAGTTCACTCACCTTTTTTTAAATGCTCATAGCATTGAAAGTGGCACACTTCAAACAACACTTCAGCTTTCATTGCACTCTTGCGAACTAAAAACCATATTTATGCCCGCACTATTCTCACCCTCCTCGATACTGGTGTTAATTTTAAGTGCACAATCCCCTGTTTACCTCGTTTAAACCTGAGGAAGACCATTTGAACATTTTCAAAGAGGACATTTTTACCCTTCCGGTTGAGGTATTGGCCATCATGTTTGTTTTGGTCCTGCCTATCCCAGAATGAGCCCAACTGTGCTGGTATCTAAATCCCTTCCTCCTTCACCATCCCTGCAGACATTCGTTCACTCCACTCTCCCTATTCCTCCCCTCGTTAGCACGGGGCACGGGAAACAAACCAGGCATAATAATTCTTTTGTTCTGGCTCTGAGCTTCCACCCTACCTCCCTGAATGTCAGAATTAAATCCCCATCACATTTCCTACCTATTTTGTTGGTGGCTATGTAATCATCACTTGGCGCTGGTCCCCTTCCCAAATAAGGACCCTCAAAACACGATCTGAAGCATCACAAACCGAGGACCTGTGAGGCAACATACCAATCGTTCCCACAGAACACGCTATGTGCCTCCCTAACTATGAAGCCGCTAATGACTAATGCTCTGCTCCTCACTCCCTTCCATTCCGAGCAACAGGGACAGAATCGGTGCCAGAGACCCATACCACATGGCTTACCCCTGGTAAGTTGTCATCCCCAAAAGTATCTGAAACGGTATACTTGTTGTTCTGGGAAATGGCCTGAATGATGCAGCATCATTTGGGAATGTTGGGATGACTGCTTCTGTAGTTCAATATTTGGTTCGTACGGGATGTTTCATTGTAAGGAGCAAATAGCTCTGCCAAACATCCAACCCAAACTTTGGATTGGGAACCAATCATCCCAATATTTGCAAACGAAGCTGCATCAGAACCATATTCCAACCAGCAACCACAGACTGCAGCACAGAGGAACTACGCAGAGTAGACGAAAATCGCCTATACCATGTGTTCAAAAAGGATGCTAATTCAATGAAGGCAGTTCGAAAATTGCTCAGCAACAAACAGAAACAAGCAGACAAAACACGTCCCAAATCCCTATCCACTCCCCCGTACATCAAATACATCTCAGAAATGACTGCGAGACTACTCAGACCCCTTGACATCATGGTAGCCCACAAACATACCAAAAAATCTAAAACTACAGCTAATGAAATTGAATGACGCTGTGCAGACAACAAGCAAAACTAATGTCATTTACAAAATGCCATTCAAACACTACGTTGTACAAACGGACAGAAAGCTAGTCACCAGGATGCATGAACATCAACTAGCCACAAAACGACATGACCCTCTCTGACGGATATCCATACATACAGATAATGAAGGACACCACATCGACTGGGACAGCACATCCATCTTAGGACAAGCCAAACAGAGACACTCAAAAGAATTCCGAGAAGCATGGCATTCCAACCAGAACTGTATGGACAAACACATTGACTTGGTCCCGATTTACAAACTCCTGAGAAAAAGAACATGAAATGACATCACCGCAGGAAATGATATGACAACAGTAAATGACATGACCAACCCAAAACACCCCAAACATATAAATAGAAAGCAGGAATCATCAGCAATGCTTCGTGCGATGGCTTACTGAAAACGTTACGTAGTATGCTGACGAAACATCTGAAGATGAACCGTCCAGCTCAGCGAATAAACCTCCGTCCAGAACTTCAAACTGAGGGACAAACCTTCTCAAATCACGCTAATGACTAGGGGCGCGATATGCTAAAACTGGCCCGAAAGCGGGAAACGAGCGCCACCAGCGAATGTCTGTACCTCCTGCACGAATATCTAGGAAGACACGTGCTTCCTAAATGCCTTAAAAGCAAACCTCCCCTTACCCCCCACCAGATAAAGGAATAACAGAAAACAAAGCGGCCGGAGAATGCTTAGAGAGATTCTTAATGAGGCCTACAACAGACTCAGTAAATACAAATGGGAAATTTTGCACCCAAAATCACTACTCACTCATGCAACAGACCATGAATGGGTAGATACAGTACAACAAGCTATAGATATTAGACAGTGATAAACGCAGAAAGTGAAAAAAAACTAAACCTGCGAAAAAACCTCGTAAATTTACACAAAGTAACAACATTGACAACACAGAAGCATTAAAAAATAACCTTTACCTGTCCGACCCTTAATGGACACTGAAAAAGCCGTCTGAGTAAAAGGTTTAAATTTCATCTTCCCGAATGCGGACAAGAAAGGTTTCTTCACAGCATTAGAAACAACACTGAAAGACAATTAACTCACAGAAAAAAAAACATCCAGCTAACTACCAGACAGTTAGACGCACCAGCGTAAACCAAAATAAGGAAGGAAACACATTGACTACACGTGAAAGAAAAGCAGTAGAAAGACAAAATAACGAAGAAAAAAGCATTGTTATCCAACCTGTAGACTAAGGACGCTTGACAATCATTTTAAACCAAAGAGACTACATTGTAAAAGCAAAAACACTACTTGCAGATATCAAATTGATTAGCAAGTGGCTATGGACCTGACCCCACAACAAGTGAACCGAATCACAGCCCTTAACAAAAAACTTCAAGAAAGCTGTAGAAATAAATAAGACCGATTTTAAAAAAAACGCAAACGGATCCAACACACCACGCTTCGACGGATTACCCAAAATTCACAAACCTGCAGCCCCCCCCCCCCCCCCCCCCCTTAGACCCATTGTCTCGTTAACTGGAAAAGATTGGCCAAGGGGCCACATCAGAGTCTAAATACTTAGTAGAAGCCTCACGCCACTCCATCCACTCCACCCAAGAATTTTTGAAGACCATCAAAACGTGCAGAGAGAAGAGGATGTTACAGCCCTGTTCACACCAATCAAAATAAACCTGGCCAAGGAAACACTGACGACACTATTAGAAGATCGAAAGACACATACTTCAAACAACACCAACTTCATCAGCAAGGACAGTATCGTCAAGATTGTGGACCTATGCCTTACCACTCACTTCACCTTCAACAACAAAACCGACAGATAAATCAATGGAACACCAATGTAATCGCCGATATCAGGGTTGTGAGCAAAGGCAGTAATACTGACACTCGAACATAAAGCTCTGCCAACCATGTAACACAAACGTTTGGTCCGGTACGTGGATGAAAACTTTGATATTACTAAACAAAACAAGTTAGAAGAAACCTTCAAGACCTGTAATAATACCCTTACTGATATAAAACTCACCAAAGAGGAGGGAAGCAACAAGAAACTGTCATTACTAGATGTCACAGTAGAGTGAACAGCCAATGGTGACATCACACTAGCGTCTCCAGGAAAACATATTGACCAAATATTGAACTATAGAACCATTCATCCCAACATCCACAAACGAAGCTGCGTCAGAACATTATTCCAACGGCCAAACACACACTTCAGCACAGAGAGGCAATGCAGAACAAAGGAAAAACAAAGAGAATGTATTCAAACAGAATGGCTACACAATGACCACAGTTCGCAGATTTCTCAGCGACAAACTCAAACAAGCAGACAAAACACGTCCAGAAACCCTAGACACTCTCCCCTACATCAAAAACATCTCGGATATGATTGTCAATCTACTCAGACTCCTTGGCATCATGATAGCACACAAACCCACCAACACACAAAGAAAGCAGGTAATGAACTTGAAAGTCCGTGTACAAATAACAAGCAAAACTAATGTCATTTACAAAATGCAGTGCAAGGACTGTAACAAATACAACATTGAACAAAGAGGCAGAAGACTAGCCACCAGAATATATGAACATGAACTAGCCACAAACTGACATGACTCGTTCTCATTAATATCCATACATACAGATAAGGAAGGACACCACTTCCATTCGGGGAAAAAAAAAAACAGCCATCTTCGGGCAAGCTCAACAAAGACACGCTAAAGAATTCCTCGAAGAATGGCATTCTAACGGGTAATCTATCAACAAACACATTAACATGGACCTTACTTACCACCCCCGAGATAACGAACAGGAGATGACATCACCTCAGGCCCAAAGAAATCTAAATATATAAATAGAAAGCAGGAATCAAAGCTATGGTTCGTCCGGAAGTTTACTGAAAGTTTACCTTGTATGGTGATGAAACGTCTGAAAATGAACCTTCCAAAACTGCGAGCAAACCTACATCCAGAACCTCAGTCTGAGCTGCAAATCTTCCCAAACCTCGCTAAAACATATGGACACAATACACTAAAAATTGCCCGAAAATGGGAAATGAATGCCATCCGACAGAGTGCCACCCACGAACAGCTGTAATTCCTGCACGAATGCCTAAGAAAACAGATACTACCTAAATGTCTTCATTACAAACTTCCCCTTAACATACAACTAGCTAAAAGACTAGCAGAGCAAAAGGTCGCAGATTGCTTAGCGAATATTTTAATGATGCCCACAACAGACTCCGTGAATACAACTGGGAAATCTTGCACCAAAATTCTTTGTTCACTAATGTAACAGACCATGAATGTACAGACACACCGCAACAAGCTATATGTATTAGACAGCGTCAAACTTAGCGAAAATAAAAAAAGAACTTCCAAAAAATTCTAGGCAAACTTATACAGAGTAACAACACTGAAAACGCAGACACATTGATAAAAAACGTATCGGTCCAACCATTAACAGTCACTGAAAAAGCCATCTTAGCAAGAGGATTAAATTACAGCTTCCAGGATGCGAGCAAGAAAGATTTCTTCGTATCATTAGAAACAACACTGAAAGACAACCATCTCATTGAAGAAACTTAGCAAACTATCAGACAGTTAGTCGCACTAACGGTAAGCAGAAAAAACGGAAGGAAACAGAGTCAGTACAACAGAAGAGAAAGCACTAGAAAGACCAAAAGAAAGATAAAAGCATGGTTATCCTAACTGCAGAAAAAAAGACGCTTGACAATCATTTCAAACCAGAGAATACATTGAAAAGTGTACACACTACTTGCAGATGCCAACACTTACCGACAAGTGGTGATACGCCCGACCCTTCAACTTGAGAACTCTTACCTATCAACAAACACATTGACTTCGACGCGATTTAACATTCTCTAAGAAAAAGAACAGAAAATGATATCATCAAGGAAAATGACATCACCACAGGAAATGATATCAATAACGCAAATTAACCCAAGCTTATAAAGTGAAGGCAAGAATCATGAGCAATGCTTCATCTGGAGGCTGGCTGAAGATAATACCTGGTATGTTGACGAAACGTCTGAAAACGAACCTTCCAGCGCAACGAGCAAACCTACATCCAGAACCTCATAATAAGCTTCAAATCTTCTCAAAACTCGCCAAAGGAGAAGTTGTTTATTGACAAAAGAGGAAACAAGAGGAAGAGAGACAGAAAGGCATTAATTGTAATCTCCGTTGTGAGTCATATTTTAAAACCTTTGCAGGAGAATCACTTCTCTTAATCAAATCCTGAAGGGAGTTCCTGTTTGTAAGTTTAAGGTATAATGGTAGCACGTCTGATTTCGGAACAGGAGATTTCATATTTAAATTTTGTCAGGTACACGGTTCTTAACGAAAGCTCATCTTCATTGCTTTTAGATCGTAACAAAGTTTGTTCTCTGTTTGTAGCTGTTCTTTCATAATTGAAGTGTGTTCCAAAGGCAGAACACTCATCAAAATCATAATCTGGACTTCTCTTATAAATGTTGCTTTACTCAGCATTGTTTTGCATCAATTTTATATGTGTATAGTGTGTCTGGGAAATCAGATCATTGGGGATGCATTGTGGTGACTTGAATGTTGCTCCTGTAAAATGAGGGAGGTAAGTGTCACTACTAGTGTCTCTGCTGTCTGCATCTGCAGGAAGTGTAGACAACTCTACCTAATCGGAAAGAGCTTTAGGGGACTGGAGCTGGAGTTCGGATCATTCAGGAGTCCAAGGGCGTAATTGAGAGTAGTTGCAGGGAGACAGTAACACGTTCGGTACAGGGGAAAGATAGATGGGTTACAGACGTCGGAGGAAAGGGGGACCGAGAGGCAGTACAGGGATCCAATGTGATTGTCTCCTTCAATAACAATACAACTTTTTTGCATACTGTTGGGGGAGATGATTCAGCAGGGGTACGCCACGGGGTACAGGTGTCTGGAACAGAGGTTGTCGCTGTTGCTCAGACTCGAAGCGGAGAGAGGAGTAGTGGAGCGTTCGTCATTGGGGACAGATATGAGATTCTGTGGGAATGAGACTGACTCGTCCTGGTGTGTTACCTCCCAGGTGCCAGCATTCCTGATGTCTTGTATCGTTTTCGGGATAGGGGAGCTGCCCCAAAGTTGTGGTCCATATATGTACCTCTGACATAGGTAGTTAAAAACGGAGGCAAAAATTCCGGGAGCTAAGGTGGAAATGTAGAGCCAGAATACACAAAGTTATTATCTCTGATTGCTTGCTCATGTTATGTGCCAGTGAAGCGAGGAATAGGGAGAGAGGAGTTGAACAGGTTGCTACAGTGATTTTGCGGGAGGGAGGGATTCTGGTACTTGCATAATTGGTGCTTATTCTAGGGTAGATGGGACCTCAACACAAAGGATGGTCTTCACCTGAACCCCAGCAGACCCAATATTCTGGGAGGGGAAGCGGGAATTTGCGAATGCCCTTCGTGAGGGTTTAAATGAATTCAGAGGGAACATGTATTAGAGCGTCAGTTTACAGGAGGTTGTGATTAGTGAGGTCATAAATAAGGTTTCAAGGTCGCAAGAGTGCACCAGCAAGCAGCAGGTGGTTTGACGTGTGTCTACACTAATGCCAGGAGCATCCAGAATATGGTGGATGAACTTGTTGCATGGGTTGCTACCTGGCATTTCGATGTTTTGGCCATTTTGGAGATTTGGATAGAGCAGGCACAGGAATGGTTATTGTAGGTTCCAGGATTTAGAGATTTCAGTAAGAACAGGGAAGATGGTAATAGTAGAAGAGATGTGGCATTGTTAGTCAAGCACAGTATTACGGTGGCAGAAAAGCGTTTGCTGAGGACTCGTTTACTGAGCCGATATTGTCTGAGATCAGTATCAGAAAAGGAGAGGTCACTTGATGGTGAGTTTTCGATGGGACACCAAAAAGATCCGAAGATGTCGAGGAAAGGATTGTAAAGACGATTCTGGAGAGGAGCGAAAACAACACGGCAGTTGTTCTGCAGAACTTTAACTTTCCTAATATTGGCTGGAAACGCTATAGTTCGAGTAACTTAGACTGGTCAGTTTTTGCCATGTGTGCAGGGGGTTTCGTGACACAGTTTGCACATAGGCCAAAAGAAGCGATGTTAAATTGGTTTTGGTACTTTGTAATGAATCCGGCCTGGTGTTCGATTTGGAGGTAAGTGAGCTCTTTGATGATCGTGAACACAATTCGTTTATATTTAGTTTAGTGATGGATAAGGATAGGTATATACCGCATGGAAAGAGTTATAGCTGGAGGAAAGGCAATTCCAATGCGATCAGGCAAGATATAGGATGCAGAGTTTGGGGAATGAAACTGCAGGGGTTGGTCACAATTCAGCTTTAGAGCTTGTTCAAGGAATAGCTACTACCTTGATAACTATGAATGCAACAGGCAGTGAGGTAGTGGTCGAGAAAGCGAGCTTTGATTTACCAAAGAAGTTGAATCTCTCATCGAGAGGAAGAACGAGTCTTCTGTAAGGATGAGACTTGAAGGCACAGTAAGAGTGCTTGAGAGTTAAACGTTGGCCAGAGTGGGCCTAAAGAGATAGTTAAGGAGAGCCAGGAGGGGACGTGAGAAGTCTTGCCGAGTAGAATCAATGAAAAATTAAAGCTTTCGATTGGTATGTCATGAATAAAAGAGTGACGAGGCTCAGATGAGGGCCAGTTGTGGACAGCGGTAGGAATTTATACGTCGAGTCCGAGGATAGGGGAGGCGTTGAAGGAAAATGTTACACATGACAAAGACAATGTTGTCGATAAGAATATTGAGATAAAACCTATTCGAGTAGATGGAATTGAGGTTCATTTGTAGGAAGTGCTACTGAAAGTTTTCACTCACGTTGATGGTTTTGTTTCAAAGGAGCATGGTGTGTGAGGTTTTATTGGTAGAGGGATTGAGGTTTGGAGGCAAGAGTTCAAGTTGCAGTTCTAGAAGTCTTCTAGTTTGGCCGCACTTGGAGTATTACATACAGTTCTGGTCTCCGTGTTATCGGAACGATGTGGATGGATTGGAAAGGATGAAGAGAAGCTTTACTAGGATGTTGCCTGGTATAGTACAAAGGACTAACGAGGAAATGTTGAGGGATGTGAGACTGTTCTTGCTCGGAGAAGAACTTTTAGAGGTGACTTAATAGCGACGTAAAAGATGATCAGAAGTTTCGGTAAGGTGGAGATTGAAGGCCTTTTTTCTTTGGACGAATGATATCTAGCAGAAGCGGACATAGCTTTAAATTAATTGGTGATAGATATAGGTCAGACGTCAGTGGTAGGTTCTTTACTCAGAGAGTGGCAAAGGTGTGAAACGCCTTGCCTTCAACAGTCGTAAATGCAGCAACATTTAGGGCATTTAAATCATCTTTGCGTAAACCCATGGATTGTACTGGAATAACGTAGTTAAGACGAACTTCAGATTTGAATCACAAGTCGGCACAACATCAGGTGCCAAAGGGCCTGTGTTGTGCTGCAATGTTCTATGTTCTAACTGTTCCTTAGCCTGATGTTCCATAATCTCTGGTCTTTGTCAGGAAAACTGCACCAGATAAAGATCGAAATCAAAACCGCAGCACGTCACGCATTTCTATACTGTCATATAGGTGCACCCACTAACCAATTGACCCATTCAAGCCCTGGGTAATCAGCCTGTCTGGAGTCCTGATTTTACCACTCAGTCCTTCAATCCAATTACACAATTTTTGCTGTGACTCTGAAATGAAATCTAACGCAGAGGAGGTTATCCTAACAATGGGCCAGCGATTATGGAGAATCAGATTCAGGAAAAGGACATAGAAAAATATTTTGGAAAAATGCATTTTTGAAAATGAGCTTAGTGTGCCTTCCTTTGTTGATTACAGACAATATTACACCTCCGCTGTCATGGACCTTTTCATTCCATCGGCTTCAATTCGCCACAGAATTCGATTCACTGACACTTCACCAACTTCCTTTCGAAAGCTCATCCAGACAACATGACCCACACGATACCCACCGTCAATAATCTTCACCATTATTACATACAAGTGATCAGTGCAATGTTTTTTTTATGAATATTGAAGACATCCGAATGCTATGCAAGATAAATTGATTTTGAGCTTAAATTGCAAAGGAGCAAGAATCCAGAGTAAGATTCAGAATGGCAGAAAATCATGTTCGTTACAGTGGCTGGAACTCCAGACTAGCAAATCGGAAATTTCTCCTTGATCCCCAATATCCACGCGATCATTTGTTCAAAGTGTCCAATTGCGAACATGTGTGAATGAGCGTGCAGTTTCATAGAACGCCTGTGAGAATCCTTCACTGTCTGATTTAAAGCTGCTTCACCAACTGTCTCTTCCAGTTGTTAGACCGGCGAGACAACGGTGAGGACCTTAATATTCCGTGGTGTAGATTCACTTTGTCCTCATTATGTTCTTGTTTAAAACCCTCTGACAGAAACAGCCCAGACACAGAGGGGAAGGGGAGGTCATTCACCCAACTGGCCCTGCCATTCGATATCGTCATGGCTGACCAAACAACTCAATGTTTTTTTTCCAACCAGTACACATCATCCTGTTCCCAACTGGGTAGCAGACATTTATCGAGCTCTACCTTTAATAGATATTGAAAATATGCGTCTGTGGGAGGGCAAAGTTGTGATTCAAGACAGTTGGTTTTCTGCACGAATCTTGAAGGTGAGCAAGCGATGCTCGTCTCATCACGTTTCAAACCATGAGCTAAAACCCGCCTCTGGTGGGACTGGAACCTCCTGGCTTTGAACATCAACCTTATTAACAATGGCGCAAAAATCCAAACCGCTTTCCTTTGCGCCACAGCCCAACACCAGCTCCCGTGTTACAGCACACAAAGTCGCCCTTGACACATTGTGTTCCGGACTCCCACCCAATATCTGTTTGCTCTGGCCCAACTTTCCAATACTTGGTCTTATCCACGTGTGCGCTGACTCTTCAAGAGCTCGACTACATACCGCTGAAATATTCTGTTGACTGAGTATTTCCACCTTCAGTTAGTGAATTTCATGTAAACAGCAAACTCTGGTGAAAGCATTCTTGCTAAATCTTTTCTAAACGTCTTCTCTCTTGCTTTTAATCTGTATCCCTTCTCATTAACCTTTCCGATAACACGCTTATTCCTGTCATAGGTATCTACCCGCTTCACAATATGTGCCGGTTACTCGGTTCCTCAGTCTTCTCTGCACTCAGATAAACAGCGCCAACCTAACTCTTCTATCTTCTCATTCGGAATTGTCTAGCCCAGGCAACGTACACACGGCTTATGCCCGAAACGTCGAGTCTCCTGTTCCTGGATGCTGCCTGACCTGCTGCGCTTTTACAGCAATACATTTTCAGCTCTGATCTTCAGCATCTGCAGACCTCACTTTCTCCCCAACATACACAGTTTCCTCTGAACACCTTCTCCTGAAAGCAGACGATTCCTGCAGAACGGAACAAAGTTCTCTGAAGAAAAGCAGAAGTATCTGAACAAAATCAGATGGTTTTGAACATCTGTGCAGAGAAAGGAGCGATATCGTTTCGAGTCCAGTTATCCATCTTCGCAAATGATGGGATGTGTAGGTGGATCAGAAAGGTGAAAGAAGGCGTCAGTTTCTCAAATGATAAAACTCGATTTTGGGTACTGAAGCCTGAATGGTCGCTTACTAGAAAATGAGGTGCTGCTCTTCCAGCTGCACATTGCGGGAGAACTGCCGCAGCCTGGAGAATGAGATGATGGCATGCGAACATAGTGGGTTGCTCAAGTGTCTGGAAACTGGAAGCTTCGGGTCATTTTTTTCCAGACAGAACATAGGTGTTCATAAATTTATTTTCCATCTGTTTACCTCTCGCTAGTGTAGAGATATCACATTGTCAGCCGGACATAAAGCGTAGGTGGAGGGAAGTACAGATAAATCACTGGAAGATCGGTCTGGAACATTGGACAGTTACGAAAAATATTGTAAACTGGCAGGTATTATGTCTTATGTGATTTCATGGATTGGTGCTGTGTAGGGATGTGCTGGAATTCAAGGAATATTCGACCAGGGTTTCCGGAGAGAAAGTTTCCTGCATTGTGCGGGCAAAAGGTGTTATTCATTGAGATTGGATATTGGATATTGGAAAGTGGGGTAGAATGAATATCTTCCTCAGGTTCCTGTTTCCAGTAAACATTTCAATCCGAAACAAATCTACGAAATGCTTTTCATTCCAACATGGGCACAAGGTGCAGCTTGCAAATATCACTGGCACTGACACTCGGTCCCCAGGAGGTGCTGTCCATCCCCATTCTTATTCAGACAGTATTGTCCTTCCTGTGACATGTCACATCAATAATGTAAGGAAGGCATTAATAACCCGAACTTAGGAACGAAATGTCCAATTTCCAAATCTTAAACATATCTCGTTTATTCATTCAGCTGCAGGTAGAATATTGCGTGCACTTTTGCAATTCACATTTTGGAGGGATTTCAAAAAAATGCAAACAAAAGACAAAAGCTCATAGAGTCAAAGATGATAGAATCCCTACAGTGCAGACAATGACCGTTTGGCCCATTGAATCTGTACCGCACCACCGAAGAGCAACACAATCCCCTACCCTTTCTTTCCAAAACCGCATTGAGTATTCACCGACGAAAATAGAAATTAGTAGCACAGCTCTGCGGTCTGACAGCGTCAGTGGGGAGAAAGCAGTGTCAATGCTTCAGTAGCGAGCTGTCCAGAAGAAGGCTCACTCAACCCCAAACATTAACTCCGAATCTTCTTGTACTGTAATTCTTAATTTTGTGTCTGATTTACAGCACTTAAATTTATTTTGGGGTTTATTTAGCATTAATCTAACATGCATGCGCTGAGACTGGGTGACGAAGCTGGAGGAGCTGGAATGAACCTGCGCGCGAGAACGTGCAACCTCCACACAGTTAGTCTCTCAAGGCTGAATTCGAATCCCTGTTCCTGGCACTGAAATACAACAGTGCTAACCACAGAGTTGCCCCAAAAGGCAAACTGTTTCCCCGATGGGGAAATAAACCTCTGACTCGTGCGGGGACGGACAGAGGTAGGACCCAGGACTTCTATGCAGAAAGATTTCCCTCAGTCTCTGTGTTGGTCCTGAACAATAACAACCGCAAAAGTATCCTAACGTCTCGTTTAAGTCACTTACCCGAGAGTCCTGTATAATTTGGCATCACAAATTCACATCTGAACAGTCCTTAAATTTAGGGGGGCTTTTGACCCTTGATGTTAGTTCCAGATTCCAAACACACCATAGCTGAAAACGTTACTCAAACCTTACTGCCTCTTAACTCAAATCTATGCTCCCAGGTGATTGATATATTCATCAACAAGAAACGTTTCTTTCAGTCTACCTCATTATTTTGTACACTTGAATCTTGTATCCTTTCAATCCCCTCTGCGTGAAGAAAAACAATCCCAGCCTGCCTAAACGCTCTTCATAACTGAAGCTCTTCAATTATACATTATCCTGATAAATCTCTTCTGCACGGTTCCCAGTGCTATCACATTCCTGCTGTGATGTGAATTGTAGAACTGCTCACAATACTCTAGCCAGAGGCGAACGAACAAATGAAATAAAAAAACGCAGAAAGCCACAGAAAACTTTCCAGTAAAATTGACTTTGCTCAATACTGCCCTATGTCCTTTTAATAAAATCATATAATCCCTACAGTGTGGACATAGAATGCGTGGCACAGCAGGTCCACACCGATCCTCCGAAGAGTAAACCTCCCTACGCAATCCCCTTCACTATTATCCGAAAATTACCTATAATTAATGCACCAAAGGTTTAGAAACGCCGGAAACGATTGGTACTTTAACATGGCCATTGCAGCTAACCTGTTAAAAATCACACAACACCAGGTTATAGTCCAACTGCCTTAATTGGAAGCACTAGATTTCGGAGCGCCGCTCCTACAACCACCTGGTGTTGTGTGATTTTTAACTTTGTACACTCCACTCCAAAACCTGCATCTCCAAATCAGCACCAAACCTGCACATCTTTGGATTTTCCTGAAACTAATGCCCAAGAATCTCTGGTCCAGTCAGTGAAAATCGCTACATGAGCTATGATCTCACAAACGTGGCATCGACATGGATTGGCTGGTTTGAATGCCAGATGGTGACATTGAGGAACGTTCACCAAGCAACAGTGTCTGCAGCAGCACAGACTGAACGGTGTCAATGTCAAAGTGAATGTTCGCTTGTGCAGTGCCTCAGGGAATTGTGAAAAATTATGTCAAGGAAAGTTGAAGATTGTGGGAGCAAGAACAAAAATCCAACAATGGTGGGGGTTTTCGAATCCTGATGTATGACGCACAGAAACTGTAACGTTTGAAGGAACAAAATCATCACCTTAGATAATATTTCCATTTGAAAATAATTAATGTCTTACTGCGTTTGGTTAACACGTGTCACATGGAGTAAAATGGGGAAAAAAACATTACTTGCTGTGACTTGGATTATAAAAGTGTTGCTGCGGACGCAAACCAAAATACTGACCACTGATTACTGAACACGATCATGGTGTCACGCAAACCTACACGCTTTAAAAACATTAATTATTACAGTTGCAGATGATATGTCAGAAACAGCGTCAGGAACAATTGAGGAACACTTTACAAAACTGTACTGAGATTTGGGGACACAAAAGGGTGTGAATCTTAAACTTCGATGTTCCCACATGCTGTGGAGTTTCCATAATTGAGTATGTTAAAGAATGAGGTTGATAGATTTCTAAAAAACACCAAAGGCTCAGACAATAGCGCAGGATATTTTTGAATGCATGTATGAATGGAAATGTAGTTTAATATCAGTTATTTCGCCAGTCCCCTGAACAAGCCAATACCCATTGCTGCAGACGCTCATATCATCCCAGTTTACAGGCCACTCAGAGAAACTGAGTGGCACAGTCGCGAAGACCCAAACGGAAATGTAAATGTAAATGAGTGCGCAGAATCACTCTGAGGCTCCAGTGATGAATGTATAGAGGGAGCGTGAAATGCCGAGGCTGGGAGCTGCAACCTCTCCTGGAGCAGCTTCTATTGACATGGAGCAGGGAGTATTGGGACATTAGGCTGGGAGTTCTAACCATACCTGGAGCAGTTCCAGTAGACATGGAGCATGGAGAATTTGGCCATCAAGCTGGGGGTAATTTTACTCAGCTATTTTAATTTGAAGCAGGACACATGTTAGTGGAATGGGGGGTATTAATTCCAAGGAAATGCCATAATTATAAAGAAAACTTTTACAAAAGCCCAACTTATGGTGGACGATCTCAGTAGAGAGAAACAGAAGCAATCTTTTTGATCTCCGACCTTCTCATATGGCTGAACATGGATAGGGATGAATTGCATAAAAGGCTTGTGAATTCGTTTCATGTTTTTCATTTTCCTGATTTGAATTCCTTGTTTGCAGGTATGAGAATTTTTTCTCACTTACAATTCCATAACATTAGTCTGTATCAGCAAGTTTGCAATGCTGGGATGTCTGAATTATCAATATAAACTCATATCCACCTTCAATCTATTGTTCAAATACAAGTGTTGTCGTCTGTGAAGATTTAATGCAGGTAATATATCGATCGATTATGTCGTAATAAAGTTGTTTGATAGAGTAGTTTTTTATCAGGGAGTTGATGTGGCCATAAATGCACTAAAGTGATCACTACAATTCCACAAGTAGATAAACAAAACTGATTTCTTCATGAGAAGCATCTTGCACGGCAAACAGTTTATCCTTTTTCCGAGATAGTTTTCTCAATATCTCTCCAAAAATCATTTTCTGAATACTTGAGGGCCATAACATATGAAAGGACTTTAACATGTTTGGGATTATTTGTGGTGCTTAGTAAAATAGCGATCGATGTCTCCTAATAATATATATTACGGAAAACATCAGGGTCAATAAGGCTACGCTGTCAGCGGAGGAGAAGATGAAATAGTCTTGCACGCTGCTCATTGGCACCTTAACATTTTCAAACC
The DNA here is from genome assembly GCF_037043375.1 of Chiloscyllium plagiosum. Lineage (NCBI taxonomy): Eukaryota > Metazoa > Chordata > Chondrichthyes > Orectolobiformes > Hemiscylliidae > Chiloscyllium > Chiloscyllium plagiosum. The sequence goes on along the minus strand of NW_028270188.1, from coordinate 37,098,017 downwards.
GACCAATCCAATCACTGTCGCTACCGGGGATGGAAAGAAAACAAATAAATGGAGACCAGCTTCAAATTCCCGAACCTTGAAAAATACTTTTGGACAGCAAATCAAAGGGGAATGAAAGGGGAACTATCCGTCTGTGCAGAGGCAGTCAAGGCATCTTCCCCTTCTTTCAGAGGCAGGGATATTGATACTGATGTTCTGGAGAACGAAATTATCCAATACATTAAAATGATTCCAGTCAGAGCTGTCTGCCCTTTGCTGTTATCACTGTCAGGAACAATAAATTCTGATTACTTGACCGAGGATCAAATCCCGGCTGCGACGTTGCAAGAGTCTTATCTTAACCACGAGATCAGCAATGCAGCCTCGCGATTGTTGGACTGTTTCTTAATGCCGCAGATTTTGGATTTTTTATTAAATCAGGAGATAACTTTGATCGAGTCACCGAGTTGTTCCAGCATAGAAAGAGGACGACTGTCCAAGTTTCTAGCAGTTGGCCTGAGCCTTGTCTGCTCAGACGTTTCAAGTGCTCATATCAACGCTATTATCCTGTCATGTTTAACTTTCCAAACTGCACAACAAATCTCGATTAAAGTTTGAAATGGAAAACCTGTGTTAACGCCCCTTCGTTGATTAAAACCTTATTTTAACTAATAGAGGGAAACACACAGTCAAAACTGGCCAAGAGTGACCGAGGCCTCAGAAGAGACCACACAGAAAATAGTATTTCGCCCAACTGGCTTACTTTGTCCCTTTCCAGAGTTCAACACCAGAGTCCAGTTACAACAAAAAAGAGGAAGCATTTGGTCTTTCTCCCGTCTATGTTCCTCCACCATCGAATTACTAAGCTACGGAGGCAGGACAGCACGCTCCGTGAGAAGGGTTCTCCTCCATTAGAAACTGCAATGTAATAGATATTTGGATAACTTGAGCATTAAAAATCAATGGTAACAAGACCATGACAGACCCGAGGGGATCACATGCAGAAGGAGGAATAATGCAGTGCTGAATCAGACAGTGTCCAGGGAGATAGAAATAGAGATATTCCCTGGAAGTCTATTCATTCAGATTCAGTGCTGTCACAGCCACGGCCGACACATCATGAACATTTATACTAATCAATTAGAAATATTGCCTTCCTTTTAGAAATAGTAATACGTCGTTGCCGTAGACACAGAAATTCAGGATCAGAAAATGGGTCGTTTCTGGGAGAACAAATGGGGAATGGGCTCACAGGTGCGTGCTAGAGGAACACTTTGACGATTGGTTCAGAGGCTGTTTTTCAGGGAAGAATATGTGGATTATTTATAGGCAGTTGCCACGAGAAGAGGGTGGGAATGGGTTCACAGACCGTGACGAGAGGAACAGAGCGTGGATGGGATCCAGTTCTACTGTTCAGTGAGCAGAGTGAGGAAGGGTTTGCAGGCAGTTACTATGACACATAGAGTGGCAATGGGTGTAGAAGCTGTTGCTAGGGCAACAGAGTGGTGTTGGATTCACAGGCAGTTGTTAGGAAAACAGAGTGGTGGACTTGCTCTGGACATCACTCACAGAACAGAGTGGGGATGGCGTCACCGGCTGTTGCTAGGGAACAGAGTGTAGGCGGTGCCAGGTCTTTCTGGAGGAACAGAGCGGGGAAGGGATGAAAGGATGCTACTCGAAGATTAGCATTGGAATTTGTTCACAGGCCATTGCTCGTTTAATAGGATGATAATGGGTTCACGCGCTGTTGCGAGGGAAGAGATCGGACATGGGTAAATTGTCTATTGCTCAGGAAATTGAGTAGGGCAGGAGGCATAGGCTTTTGCTAAGGGAACTCAACGGGGGTGCGTTCATTGTACATTGTAAGGAGTACAGCGAGGGGATGAGTTCACATTATGTTGGGTGTGAGTCTTCAGGCAGTTGCCAGGAGAACAGAGTGACGTTGAGTGCAGAGACCTTTCCTTCGAGAACAAACTGAGGATGAATGCACAGGTTTCAATTGATTAGATTCCTGACAGTGTGGAAACAGGTCTTCGGCCCAACAAGTCCACACCAATCCTCCGAAGAGTAATCGAAGTAGACCTGTTTCCCTCTGACTAAAGCACCTAACACTATGGACAATTTACCATGGGCAATCCACCCTAACCTACAAATCTTTGGATTGTGGGAGGACTCCGGAGAAAACCCATGCAGACACGAGGACAATGCGCAAACTCCACACAGACAATCGCCAGAGGCTGGAATTGGACCAAGGCCTCTGATGCTGTGAGGTAAAAGAGCTGACCACTGCGCCATTATGTTTTTCATGTGGAAGTGCAAAGCATTTGCTCCAAATAGCAAATTGCCACAGAGGCAAATGATGACATATCAGGTAGCCAGGGCAACAAGGTAACCAAGGCAATCAAGGTGGACATCAATAATCCAGCGGAGATGAGTTTGCGGACAGGCAGACACATAAAGAAAGCAAGTTTCATAACTATGCTGTATACAACAACGTAGGCAGTGGTAGAAAACTTCAAAATCTTTGCGTGGAATTAGAATCAATGGAAAAGAGAGTAAAGAGGGAACCGTTTGTAAACCTCGTAAGAGAAATAAAAAAATCCCTTTAAGAATTCAGCAGGTCTCACACTCTGTGTGGACCGACAAATATTGAGATTTTCAATACTCAAATATTCTGCGGATGTCCCATGTGCAACAGAGCTCTTGCAGACAACCTTGTCTTGTGTTTTTGCGAGTGATTTTCAGACGAACATATAGTACAATTGACGAGGGATACAAACTATTACAGAATCCCTACAGTGTAGGAACAGGCCACTTGTTCCAACAAGTCCACACTGATGTTCTCTCAGACTGGGATGTAAGAGACTGCAATTTGAGTCTGTTCTTTTTTCATTTTTATTGTTTCAATTTAGTAGCAAATGCTTAAGAATCTGTCCCTAGGTATCCTTTACCTAAGATGCCCTCAAAGTGAAGCCATTGTAACGTTTCCACTGCGCCCCATTGTAGTGCACGTGACAATAAAACCAATTCGAATCCAATGTGAGAGAGCCACTGTTTTTGATGTCTCTTCCAAACAATAATGCTGTTTCAGCAGTGGTGTGAGGTTTCCTGCAGAGGATTGTTCAAGTTACTTCAAACACAAGAAGGGGGAGGGAGAGAGGGAGAGCGAGAGAGACACATACATTTTGATTCACATTTCAATGGATTCACTTCCAAAACAACAGAAATCCAAAAGATCAAAGACACAGATGCTGAGATGCACATATTAATACACTAAAACACACAGACATACACAGATACACACCCACGCACACAAATACATACACACGCACAGACACAAACACACACGCACACACACACTCTCACACAGTCAAACACACACAGGCAGACACAAGCAAACACACAGACAGAGACACAGGACAATACGCTCGCACGTGCACACTCAAACACAATAATAAACACACAGACACGTAGAAATTTGGCCCTTCATGCTTGACTTGCTATTCAATAGGTACACGGCTGATCTGATTCTGGCCTCACCTTCGTTTCTTCTTTGGAAATAAGTTTGGGCAAGTAACTGTTCTATGATAGTGGGAAAACATTGAGGCCAGTGACCGTTATTCTCTAAGTTTGAAATTAGTTCTGGAAAAGGATAATTAACGTTACAAATTGGGTCAAGACCAATTGTGATGGTAAAAAGCAGTAACATTCAAAAGATTATAACGGCGAATCGGTTCATAGGGAAAATTACATCTGGCAAGTGGGAATTTCGCAGAAGTGAGAAAGCGGGAGTTCGGGGACAGCATGCTCCTGTTAGTGTGAAGGGCAATGCGACCAGGGGTAGGGAACAGGACATGGCAGGAGATAGTGAGGCGCTGTTCGAGGACAAAGAAGGCTGTACATGTCAGCTACACGCAGCTGCGATCATGTGAATCCCTTGAGCATATGGATCATAGCAGAACACTTATCAAGGAAATCAGGATTGAAAAAGCGGAAATGACAGAACTTTTGCTAATAAAGTTCAGGAAAATGGAACGAGAATGCACAAGTATATTAAAGGCAATAGAGAAATTAGTTAGAGAAATAGGTCTCTTAAAAGAAATTAAAAATATATATATGTAGTTCCACAGGAGATGAGTTATGCTTACGAGGTTTATTGTCACATGAACTCACACGAGGACAATGAAAAGTTTACAAGTCTCCATATTTGATGCAATCTTATGTTCTAAGTTATCTCCCTCTCCCTCACACAAAAGGTATTGAATCATTGCACAAAGCAGTAAAAGAATATAAAAAGTTAAAATGTAATAGTTTACAACCAGTTCTATCAAGCTGGAAAATGACAGAAACACATTTACCAGTTTAATAATACAGTCCATAAGCATTGATCTCCTGTCTCTACATTTTCTCTAACGGTCTACCATGTGTAACATTATCAAAGGCCTTACTGAAGCCCATATAAACTACATCAACTGCCATATCCTCATTCACATCCTTGGTCACCTTCTCAAAAAACTCAATGAGGTCTGAGAGACATGAGCTGTCCTTGACGAATCCATGTTGACTATCTCTAATCCAATTTTTGCTTGTTAGATGACTATAAATCCTATCTCTATTAATCCTTTCCAAAACTTTCGTACAATAGACGTACGGCTCACTGGTCTATTATTAACTCTGCCATCTCTACTGCCCTTCTTGATCAAGGGCACAACATTTGCTGTTATTCCATTCTCTGGCATTAGCGTGTAGATAATGACGACTGAAAGACCAAAGCCAAAGGCTCCAACATCAACTCCCTAGGTTCCCATAGAATCCTCAGATACACCCCATCCGGCCCAGGGGATTTGTCTACCTTCACTACTTCGATAATGATAACACCTCCTCCTTACTGACTTCGATCCTTTCTAGTCTAATATCTCACATCTCATTCTTGTTCTCGATAATATTATCCATTTACTGAGTGATAACTGATGAGAAATATTCGTTTAGCACCTCTATAATCTCCACCGACTCTAACCACAACATACCACTTCTGTCTTTGACTGTCCCAATTCTGATCCTCGTCATCCTTTCATTCCTCACATACCTAAACAAAGCTTAAGGGTTCTCCTTTATTCTACCTGCTAAAGTCTATTCATGTCCCCTCTTTGCTCTTCTTAATTCTCTCTTCAAATTCTTCCCAGCAAAACCTTAACTCTCCATCGCCTCCTGTGAACTATCCCATCTCATCGTCACATAAGTCTCCTTCTTCCATTTAAGAAGAGATGTAATTTCTTCAGGAAACTACAGTTCCCTTGCCTTATCACTTCCTCCCTGCCTGACCGGAACATTCCCATTCAGGACATGCAATATATTTTCCTGAAATCATCTCCACATTTCGATTGTCTTTGTCCCCTGCATTTTGTTACCCCAGTCTATGCATTTTATGTCTTGCCAAATCGCATTATAATTGCCCGTCTCCCATCGATAACTCTTGCTCTGTGGCATGTATCTATTCTTTTCCATCGCTAAACTAAACGTAATCGAATTGTGGTGACTTTCACCTAAGTGGTGACCTATGACTAAATCAAACACTTGGCTTGGTTCATTACTAAGCACCAGATCTCGTGTGGTATCCACTATTGTCGGTCCTTTGAAATATTGTGTCAGGAAACCCTCCTTAATAAATTGGACAAAAGCTGATTGATCCGACGTACTAATGGTACAGCATTTCCAGTCAACGTAGGGTAAGTTAATGTCCCCCATAATGACCACCCTGTTCCTTTCAAGTTGGACTGAAGGAAGCTGGACAACCTAGGCAAATAAATATTATTCTTTTGAAAACAGTTCACAGTGTAGTAGACGGGCTGGAGGTCTTAGAATATGTACAAAGGTGAATAAATCTTTGCTACGTGATTTAGCGTATCCATGATATTGTCAAAACTAACGGAGAAAATTCCTGGGCTCCTTGCTTGAATATCTGTATGTTGGTGAGGTTCTGGACGCCTGCAGAGCGATTAACGCTGTTCCTTAATTTAAGGAAGTTGGAAGAGAAGTGTAGGAACTATAGCCCTGTCTGTCCGACTTTGGTGTTGGGTACGTTTTTGGAGGTGTTTCTGAAAGATTGCATTTGGAGAGGCAAATGATGAGCAAGGATCGTCAGCATTGTCTTGCGCAAGGAAATAGAGTCTTACGAATTTGATTGAATTTTTGATGAAATAAACAAGATTAACGTGGCCAGAACATTGTTTACTTTGACTTTAGTAAAGGCTTTGACAAGGTTCTGCATGGTCGACTAATTATTAAAGCGAGATCACATTGGATTCCTGGTGAGCTTGACAATTGGATACAATATTCGTTTTACAACAATAGATGAGGTGTAACATGCAATAATTATTTAACCACTACTTACAATCGAGTGGTTCCACCCAGTGTTACATTCTTACCATTTCGTAGCGCAATCGGTGCAGGGTGCGGTGGTTCTGTTGCTTTAAAGTGTCTTAGAGTTATACTCACACCCTCATAAGTAAAGAGAGAGAGAGAGAGAGGAAGAGAGAAAGTGCGCGAAAGACAGAGAACAGAGAGATAGATGAGTAAAATTGATTTAACGTGAGCGTCACTGTGCCTCAGGCAAGGGACAATGTTAAGAATGTGGGTCCTTCATTGTGATCTTAGCCGGTACTGGGGTCCGGTACGTTCTGAACCACGCCCAATCATTACACAGTGCGCAGTTGACGATGGCCTGTCGATCCATTGCATATCATTCTGAATCCAAGAGTGCTTGGGCATTGTAGTATCAGACCTTGAAGGTGAGAGCATCATGTCAGGATTACCCGAATTGTTGGGATTAAGGTCTTCCATGCTTTGCCATTAGGGATGCCATAAAATAATCTATTCAGTTTACTCTCTTTAAGTTGACATTAGACATGAAGTTAGATGCCCTTTGAAATTAATGATAAATTGCCAGGAGCAAAGTCCCAGATTTCACACTTCGATTATGTGTCGGAGGTGAGAGAGAGATTAAACCGAGTAGGTTAGTTAGCTAAGAAGCAGCGGAGAAGGTGCAGTGTAGTATGAAGCAAGTGGCAATTAGAAGCTCTGCGACGCGGACGTTCTCCCAAGGGGAAAACGTGTACACAAAGTTATCTGCGATAAGAGATCCATTCAAAGCCAGAATTAGTGGTTCCTATCAAATTGAGGTAAAGTTGAGTCAGGTGAAATATTTAGTAAAAATGCCATCTGGAAAAAATGTTATCGGGTATATCGTGTGAACATGTTGAAACATTTTTATATGAGAGAGAAAGAACGGGAGGAACAGAGTCAGAAAACCAGTCCAAATAATATGCATTTTGAGATGTCTCAAAAATATTTCAAAATGAAAAAGTCCTTGAGGTGTAGGATAGATCAGTAAACTATTGGTCTCAGGAGCTCTGAACGACGTTGAAACAATTGTTACTACAGCACAAGGACATTTGTGAGGACCAGATGGGGAAGACTAATGCTATTGTACATAAAGTAGACGTAGTGTATAGTGCTCTGATAAAACAACACTCCTATCGAATTAATGCTTTCAAACCAGGCAGGTCCACTTGGAGGTGGAGGCCAAACTGGACGAGAACATTATTGAAACAAGCCAAAAGGAATGAAGCTCGTCGCTCATCTTCGTTCTCAAACTATTGAGTCTCAACGATTTTGCATACATGATCAGAAGATCAACACAATTCCAACATTGCACTCATACCGAATTGCGAGATTGGCGAACTGCATCTAGAAAGTTGGAGAAGCCAATTGTAACAGCAATTTAGACTTAATGCTTGGTTAATATACGTTACCTATATGAGAGTTGACAAATGAAAATTTCTGCGTTTGTAACTCCACATTTACGTTGTCTGATTTTAAAAAGATGAACTTTGGAATGATGAATGCGCTCAGCACATTCCAAAGGCTCATGAACAGAATTGTGGCTCGGCTAAGAAAGTGTGCAGTCTATTTGGACAACGTAGTGATCTTTAATAAGTTCTGGAAAGATCGATTGGTACAGTTGGCAAAACTCTTTGAACGACTATCAGAAACAAAAGTAGTGATAAACTTAATTGAAATGGAATTCGCGAAAAAGAAGTGACGTTTTTGTGACAGAATATTGGTCATGTAACCTTTAGCCCACGAAACACAAAGACGTATGCCATCGAGGAATTTCCTCGACCAATTTCGAAGAAAGAAGTGATTTGATTCTTAGGACTCAGCGGATGCTTTCAGAGGCTTGTTCCAAACTTCAGCAGTGTAGTGATACCGTTCACCTATTTGCCAAAGATGAACACAAAGTTTCGATGGACAGAACAATGTCAGGAGGCATTCATCCATTTGAAGTCGAACTTGACCGCAAAACCAGTTTTAGCTACAGCAAGCTTTTCAAAACGATTAAAGTCACCATCAATGTTCGTGACATTGGATTTGGAGCTGAACTTGTCCAGTAAAGTAAGGATGGGATTGAACTGCCAGTTGTTTACTATTTGAAGATCAACATCCACAAGTGCAAATACTCCACACCAGAAATGGAACTATTGTGCTTGGTTGACCTGAGAACATTTTAATGTGTATGTTATGAACAATGTGTCAGAAACGATTGTGTACACTGACCACAATCCGCTTCCATTCTTAGAACGTTTTAAGGATAAGAATATGAGACTATTTCGTTGGAGTCTTATGTGACAGACTTTTACTTTAAAAAGTGTGTATGTTACTGGTCAGAAGAATGTAACTGCAGACGCGTAATCAGGAATTCACCTGATAGAGTGTCGATGAGATTTGATTTATTTAAAGATTTGGCAAAAAAATTAAGGTGAACTTAAATGAAAGATTTGTATATGGTCGGTTTATGTGCTTAAAGTTAGAGAAAAAGAAGCCATTTTTCATTTTGATCTTCCTTATTTTCTTAAGGGGTGGATGTTCTCAAAATGAAGGTATACTTTAAGAGAGTTGAATGCAGCAGAACCACCGGACGCAGCACCAACTGTACTCAAGAAGGCAACAAAGCCACATCGGATTGAAGAATTCGATTAATTCGTTGCCTGGAGACAAATATGAACTCGAACGAGGCCAGTTTAAATTATACCCCGAAAAATACCAATTTGCTATCAAGTTTGAATTTTGCATATTGACAATTTGTTAAGCCAATTACACAATCCAATGCTCTGGGGTATTAGACTGTGAACATTTGAGAGGAGAAGTCAAATGTCTGAGCATGTAACACACGGCTTGAAAAAAATCCCTTAAAAGTACCGTTTCTATCAGTAAGCTGTGACGCAGAAATTCCTATCAAGGAAAAAGGAAGACACAGGAAAATCCAAAGACAACAAGCTACAGCTGCCTGGTTTTGAGATAAGAATTGATGTTTTGTAAATCGTAATGCAAATTTTGTTCGGCTAGTATTACAGAAGAGAAATAAAAGATATTCGAGAGGAAGAAACTATAAGTAGTGTCTACTTAATTATTCTCTGCTATCCTTTCAGAAATAAAGTTATTAATTTACATAGTTCTTGGCCACTTGATTTTTTTACACATGACGTCACTGGATAAATCGTCCTGCGATGTTGGTTTAAAGTTAAGCAGGATAGTTTACTGCAAGTCGTAACAGTAGTGGATTGTAAGAAAAACAGTTTGTGGAATGTCTACAAAATGGATTTCTGGAGCTTCTTGTCGTGCAGACCACGAGAGAACAGGCAATTCTGGATCTCGCGTTGTTTAATGATGCAGAGTAGACAAGGGAGCTTAAGTTGAAGGAACGTGTCGAAAGCAATAATCATAATATGATTGAATTTACTTTGCGATTTGAGAGGATGTAAAGAAAATCAGAGGTAACTATGTTTCAGTTGTCCAAAGACAACTACAGAAACATAGGCAAAAGCTGTTTTAAATTGACTAGGAAAGCATCCGAACAGGAAAGTTATTGGTGTTGCAATAGTTTTAGGAGTAATTCAGGAGGCACAACAGAGATTTATTACGAGGAAAAAGAGGCATGTTACATGGAGCATGGGGCAAAAATAGCTGACTCGAGAAGTCAGAGATAGAATAAAAGCAGAAGAGATTGTACACAATGTGGCAAAGGGCAGTGGAGAAACAGAGAATTGGGAAGTTTACAAAGACCAACAGAGGGCAACAAAAAAGGAGGGAGGAGACTAAATATGGGGGTAAGCTAGCCAGTAATATAGAGGAAGGCTGTTAGAGATTCTTCGGATATAAAAGCTGCAAAAGTGGAATTGGACGCTGGAAGATGATGCTGGAGAGACAGTAGTGGTCAACAAATACAACGATGAGGAACTTTGCATCACATTTCACGGTGGAAGATTTGAATATTTTCCCCAAAAAAACTCAAGAGAATGAGGAGGCAGAGTTGAGTATAATGGTTACTACCAAGGCGAACGTGATAGTAAACTGAATGACCTGAATGTGAATAAATAACATGGACCAGATGGACGAGACCGAGAGACCGAATGGAGACAGCTGAAGATGCGTCATAAGCGTTAATGCTAATCTTTTAGGAATTACGAGAATCAGTAAACGTACAAGGGGACTGGAAAATCGCGAACGTGACACCCCGTTTAACAATGGACTAAGGCAGAGATGCAAAATTGCAAACTAATTAGCCTAAACGTAGTCCTGGTAGCATCCTGGAAACCATCGTGAAGGATGCCATTTCTGAATACTTGGAAGTGTTTGGTAAAATTGAACAGAATCATCATTATTTAATCAAGGGAAGCCATGCTCCACATATTTGCTAGAATTACTTGTGGAAGTAACGAGCAGATTAGATCATGGAGGACCAATGGATGCCATTCACCGGGAAGTCAACAATCCTTTGTCAAGATGCCACACAGGGGCCCATGGTTTTAGAGGCAAGGCAATACCATGGATAGAAAGGTCGACGTCTGGCAGAAAGCAGAGAGTAGGGAAAAAGGGGTCCTTGTCAGAATGGCAACCGGTGACAGTGGTGTTCCACAAGACTTGTGTGGGGACCACAACTTTTCACTTTATGCATTGGTGATCTAGATTAATGAACTGAGGGCATTTTGGCTAAGTTTTCAGATAAGTCGAGGGACAAGTAACATTGAAGAGGGGGACAGCCTGCAGAAGGGTGCTCCAGCGCATGTCCTCAACTTCCCTCACCTCTGACCTCGCACAGCACCCTTCCAACCACAATAAGGGTTGGACAGCCCTAGTTCTCACCTTCCCTCCAACCCCAATCAAGCTCCTGATACAATGCATCACCCTCTGCTATTTCCGCCACCTACAGTAAGAATACCACCAGAGATACATTCCCCTCAACACCACTATCAGCATTCGGCAGAGAACATTCCATGGAAGACTCATGCCCTCCAAAAAGCTAGCCTTCACGATCGGCACTTGCCCCTCCCCCTCACGTCCATCCAAGACCCTAAAAGATCCTTACACATCCAGCAGAGATTTCCCTGTGCATCCAAACATCTCAAATACTGTGTGCGTTGTTCCCAATCTGCTCTACTTTGGGGAGACAGGACGTAAATTTACAGAACGGTTCAAGGAATACCTCTTGCACCGACTCACACCCAACAACCCCACTGTCCTGTGACAGCACAATATAACTCGCCCTCCCTGTCCGCCAATTTCTTACAGGTTCTTGACCTCCTCCACTAACAAAATTCTAGTCACCCAACGCCTGGAGTAAGAATGCCTTATCTTCCGCCTTGGGACTCTCGAACCACACGACATCAATGTCAATTTGGCAGATTTCCTCATTTGCCCTTCCCATCTTTTCCCAGATCTAACTCTCCAGCTCGGCACTGCTCTGTTGAACTGTCTTACCTGTCCATCTTCCTACCCACCGATCTACTCCACCTTCCACTCTGAACTATCACTTTCATCCCAACTTTCGCCTACCTTTCGCATTTCCAAGCTAACTTCTCCCTCATCCCCAACCCCTCACATTTATTTCTCATTCCCCTTTTGCCCACCTCCCCCGCTCATTCCTGATGAAACGCTTATGCCTGAAACGTCAAGTTCCCTGATCCTTGGCTGCCACCTGATCGGCTGTGCTTTTCTCGCACCACCACACTTTTTGACACTGACCTACAGCATCTGCAGCCCTCACTGTCTCCTGCAGAAGAATTTAGACGGCCAGGATAGTCGGCAAAGAAGTGGGAGATGGGATACAACGTGGGAACGTGTGAGATCATGTACATTGGTCGGAAGAATAGCGGCATGGACTGTTTTATAAATGAGGAATAAATTTAGTGGTCTGACATGCAAAGAGACATTTAAGTTTTATTCCAGGAATCTTGCAAGGTAAACTTGCAGGTTGTTAGTAGTTCGGAAGGCATTGCAATGGTGGTATTTATTTCAACAAAGCTTGGATATAAAAGCAGTGATCTACTTCTGATACTGTGTCGGGCTCTGACCGGGCCTACTTTAAGTGATGTGACTAGATTTGGGCCTTATATCTCAGGAAAGATCACTGGCCTTGTAGTGTATTCAGCGGAAATACAGGAGAATGTTCACAGGAATGAAAAGCTTACCATATGAGGAACATTTGAGGGTGCTGTGACCATATTTGATGGCTTTCGGAAGAATGTGGAGGGGAGGGGCTCGAGTCGAAACTTGCAGAATGTTGAATGACCAGGACAGAGCGGATATTGGGAAGATTTTTCCAGTGGTAGTAGAGTCTAGGACCCCATTGCTCAAAGTAAAGCTAAGATTTTTTAAACAATAGAAATAAGGAGGAACTTCTTCAGCTGGAGAGTGGGGAATCTATGGTTTTCACTACCTCAGAAGGCTGGAGACGCCAAATCATTGAGTGTATCAAAGACTGAGATTGTTAGATTCTTGATTTAAAGTGGATCAAGGGTTACTGGGGGAAATCATGAAATTGGGGTTGAAAAGCTTAACAGCCAGGATTGGATAGTGGAGTAGACTCGATGGGGTAAATGGCCAAATCTTTGCTCCTATGCCTTCCTGTCTTCTGGATAACATTGGTTGTCCACACTTCTCATTGTAGATGTATCTTAGAATCTGATCTTCATATGAATTACAAAGAGAAACATCCCAATACTGATGACTGGAAAATGCCATGTCACATCACTTAAGTCTCAGCAGCATGTCCCGAAACCTCTGTTTTCTTTTTATCTGACTCTTCCCCAATGTTGTAATCACACTGTAATTGAAGTTCAAGAAATGGTACTACATCACAATTAATTGACATCGGTAACATCAACAGCACGGCCCTCAATTTCCCTCTATGATCCTCGAATAACAATCTGAATTGTGTTTGTCATATACAATTCTCTGTTAACATGTCCATGCCGTTTGTTTGTTATGACCCATGTTTTCCAAGGCACATTTTCCCATCGGATTATGGACTATAAAAGTGACACCAATGTTTTACTGACATTATAATGACTGACCAGTGGTTACAGGCTGTATGTTTCCATTTTTTAACGGAGACACTTGTTAATGCTCTGTCAATTCTTGGCATTACTCGCATTTCCAAGGCAGATTGAATGATGGACGCACAACCGGTCTACCACCACCAACATTCCTTTCCCCAATCACCCCACATATCCCATGTGGGAGAGAGAAAAATTTTAAACGCTATTTTGATTAAAAAAAACAGGATTGAGTTATAAGTAGTTAGCTGGATCTATTTGTTCAGCGACTGTGATTAATGATAATCTCCGTGGATTCTAATTATCCTAAGGGAGGCTTTCCATCGTTTCATGATAAATGGGCTCCATTCAATGCGTCATCCCACATTATGAGCGGGCACATCACCGACATCACTAACGGGGCCAGTAGCTCCGGAAGGGGGGCGGGCGGTAGGCAGAAGAGTTCAGAGTCTGAGAACATTGGACCGGAACTTTCCAACAATGGATCACAATCTGAGAATAATAGTCTGGAATGGAACAATAACGGACAGGAGTTTATCCTGGGGTTTTTACTGGCTTTCTCGGCCATGGATCTCGTTAGCATCGCGGATCAAACACATCCTTTGGATTATTCGAGGTTGTTACTATCCCATCCTCGCTATATTTGGCGTTCAGAGTAAGTTATTCTATATGTGCATTAAACCCGTTAGAAATGAATTTCTGCTCATGACAGACAAATTATTGAAAGGTGAAAGTCAACGTCTTCAGTTCCAGACAAAAAATCCATCCATTATTAATTATAAGTTTGGGTGAAGATTTGTAGCTCGGGTACTCGTTGTTGTGGTTCTGTTCGCCAAGCTGGAAATTTTTGTTGCAAAAGTTTCGTCCCCTGTCCAGGTGACATCCTCAGTGCTTGGGAGCCTCCTGTGAAGCGCTTCTGTGGTGTTTCCTCCGGCATTTATAGTGGCCTGTCCCTGCCGCTTCCGGTTGTCAGTTTCAACTGTCCGCTGTAGTGGCCAGTATATTGGGTCCAGGTCTATGTGTTTGTTGATGGAGATTGTGGATGAGTGCCATGTTTCTAGGAATTCCCTGGCTGTTCTGTGATTGGCTTGCCCTATAATGGTAGTATTGTCCCAGTCGAATTCATGTTGCTTGTCGTCTGCTTGTGTGGCTACTAAGGATAGCTGGTCGTGGCGTTTCGTGGCTAGTTGATGTTCATGGATGCGGATCGTTAGCTGTCTTCCTGTTTGTCCTATATAGTGTTTTGTGCAGTCCTTGCATGGGATTTTGTACACTACATTAGTTTTGCTCATGCTGGGTTTAGGGTCCTTCGTTCTGGTGAGTTGTTGTCTGAGGGTGGCTGTTGGTTTGTGTGCTGTTATAAGTCCTAGTGGTCGCAGTAGTCTGGCTGTCAGTTCTGATATGCTCCTGATGTATGGTAGTGTTGCTAGTCCTTTGGGTTGTGGCATGTCCTCGTTTCGTTGTCTTTCTCCTAGGCATCTGTTGATGAAATTGCGTGGGTATCCGTATTTGGCGAATACCTTGCACAGGTGTTCCTCTTCATCTTTTTGCAGTTCTGATGTGCTGCAGTGTGTTGTGGCCCTTTTGAATTGTGTCTTAATGCAACTTCGTTTGTGTGTGTTTGGGTGGTTGCTTTCATAGTTCAGGACTTGGTCTATGTGTGTGGCATTACTGTATACCTGTGTGGTGAATTCTCCGTTCGGTGTTTTCTGTACCATCACGTCTAGGAATGGTACTTGGTTATCCCTTTCTTCTTCTCTCGTGAATCGAATTCCTGTTAGTGTGGCGTTGATGATCCGGTGTCTTTTCTCTATTTCTGTGTTTTTAATGATTATAAAGGTATCATCAACGTATCTGACCCAGAGTTTGGGTTGAATTTGTGGTAAGACTGTTTGTTCTAACCTTTGCATTACTGCTTCTGCTATGAGTCCAGAGATGGGTGTTCCGTTGATTTGTTCGTATATCTGGTTGTTGAATGTGAAGTGTGTTGTGAGGCTTAAGTCCAGTAGTTTAAGTATGCCGTCTTTGTTGATAGGTTCCACGTCCTGTTGTCTGTTCTGTATGTCCAGCAGGTTGACTATTGTTCCTTTGGCGAGGGTTTTGTCAATAGACGTGAACAGTGCCGTTACGTCGAAGGACACCATCGTTTCTTCCTTGTCTACGTTTATATTTCTGATAATGTCCAAGAATTCCTGTGTTGACTGTATAGAATGTCTTGATCCGCTGATCAGGTGTTTCAGTTTCTGCTGTATTCACACTTCACATTCAACAACCAGATATACGAACAAATCAACGGAACACCCATGGGCTCACCGATCTTTGGACTCATAGCAGAAGCAGTAATGCAAAGGTTAGAACAAACAGTCTTACCACAAATTCAACCCAAACTCTGGGTCAGATATGTGGATGACACGTTTGTAATCAATAAAAACACAGAAATAGAGAAAAGACACCGGATCATCAACGCCACACTAAAAGGAATCCGATTCACGAGAGAAGAAGAAAAGGATAACCAACTCCCATTCCTAGACGTGATGGTACGGAGAACACCGAACGGAGAATCCACCACAAAAGTATACAGGAAAGCCACACAGGCAAACCAAGTCCTGAACTATGAAAGCAACCACCCCAACACACACAAACGAAGTTGCATCAAGACACTATTCAAAAGGGCCACAACACCCTGCAGCACACCAGAACTGCAAAAAGAGGAAGAGGAACACCTGTACAAGGTATTCGCCAAAAACGGATACCCACGCAATTTCATCAACAGATGCCTCAGAGAAAGACAACAGAACGAGGACATGCCACAAACCAAATGACTAGCCACACTACCATACATCAGGAGCATATCAGAACTGACAGCCAGACTACTGCGACCACTAGGACTTATAACAGCACACAAACCAACAGCCACCCTCAGACAACAACTCACCAGAACGAAGGACCCTAAACCCAGCATGAGCAAAACTAATGTAGTGTACAAAATCCCATGCAAGGACTGCACAAAACACTATATAGGACAAACAGGAAGACAGCTAACGATCCGCATCCATGAACATCAACTAGCCACGAAACGCCACGACCAGCTATCCTTAGTAGCCACACAGGCAGACGACAAGCAACATGAATTCGACTGGGACTACACTACGATTATAGGGCAAGCCAAATAAAGAACAGCCAGGGAATTCCTAGAAGCATGGCACTCATCCACAAACTCGCTCAACAAACAAATCGACCTGGACCCAATATACTGGCCACTAAAACGGACAGCTGAAACTGACAACCGGAAGCGGCAGGGACAGGCCACAATAAATGTTGGAAAACACCACAGAAGCGCTTCACAGGAGGCTCCCAAACACTGAGGATATCACCTAGACAGGGGATGAAACGTTTGCATCCAAAATTTCCAGCTCGGCGAACAGAACCACAACATTATTAATTAAAACGAGCAAATTACTAATTAGAAATTACTCATTGATATGCGAGGAGGATGCACACTCTTCCCAAATACCATAACCTTTTTAGTCCTGCACAGATTTACATTGCCACACCCGCCCCACTCAACAATCCTGCCCAGTACCACCACTATCATATCTAAGGCTTCTCCTCAGCCTCAGTGCAACTTTTGAATACACCATAATCCAGTTCCTAAAACTGGATACATCTGTTTCAAATCCCCTTTAAACATGTGCCCATTAAAAATAATTGTACTTGAGGTGTTTACCTTGTTTGCTGCACAGACTCTGTCAGACAGGATGACAGCGTTATGTGCTCAAGTCATTTACACATAATTTGGATGCACAGAATAATAATCTGTTGACAATTGAAATGAAGCCATCATATTTGTGAGGAAAAAGCCCATCTGCTTGCCTCATATCTTTTATAGAAGGCAATGTGTCATCCCTCCATGGTCAGGTCTACATGTCACTACAAACCCACAGCAATTTGTTTTACTCTTTTCTGTCCTGTGAACTGGCTGAAACAGCCACTCAATTCAAGATAGGAATAACGTGCTCGCCTGACCCGGGCTGCACACATCCCGTGAACAAAAGCAAAGGCATCTCTCTTCTCTGCCTGTTTCCCATGTTTATACAGCTCACTTTCGTCCATTCTCGAGAGTGAAGGCCATCTCCATAGGCCGCTCCGGTGCTGGCGTTATTGATGCTGACATACAGATGTAAGGAACTTGTAAATTCCCCATCAGACATAGTTCATAGAGAAAGAATGGCTCTTCACACCATAAGAAAAACTGCAGTGGGTACTTGAGGGAAAAGAATTCCTATGATTAAAAACATGAAAGTATTGTTGAAGCAGTGTTTAGGGTTTTGTGGACAGATTTTCTCTCCTTTTTAAGATATAATCTTCCTGCCACAGAGAGAATGCAAAGAAGATTCATCAGACACATCCTGGAACGGTCGTACCATGAGGAGTTAATAAAGGTTAAACTGTCGTGCTGTGAGAGAATACGAGGTGATTGCATTGAAACTTGAGGGTGATGAACAATAGTTCATAATGATCTAAACAGACACTGAAAGATGATAAATTACATGTTTCGTTTTTTACTTGGGATACATGATTCTTGATAGGTTAAGTTCTTGTGAAGATACTTCCCTATCCCATCCCCACGCGCCATATCGATTGAGAGAGGTGGATGTCCACACTTGAATAAACTCTCACCACATTAATACAGTGCAGTTGATATCTAATCGTGCACCGAATGTCACGTTCTCCACAATCCTGACAGCAGCCACAATGCCTTCTTTTGAAAACAGCTTCTGACATTCTTGGAGAACATATGTCTCTCTTCTTTGAGATGGAATTTGCTTTTTTGAGATTTGAAACAAACATTTTGCTTCCTTCCCCACTGCCAGCACTTCAGTCAAAGTGTCACGTGTTCCACAGGAAATGGAGCCCAGAGGAACATTGTGGAGAGGTCTCTGATTGCAGTTTCTGCTCCATTGGTTTGTCATGTTGGAGTATCAGTGACATCCTCCTGTTCCTGGATAAATGTCTCAAGGGGCTGAATGACCACCTCCTGTTTCCATGAGACAGGTTCATGGGTCTGATTGGACGATTGGAATATGTTTAACAGCACAGTTTGCTGACCAGACGCCTTTTTTTCCTGGTTAGCTGGTAGCAGATCGGAATGGGCTGCCTTCTTCTTGTTCAGTAGTTTCGAAGGGCTGATCGATTTCCAGATATCCGTGTGAAGCCAGCTTGAGATGCCGAATGAGATCCTCTTTAAAATGCCCAGAGTAATTCAGTACTGCTACATGAATGATAACGATACTTTCTCAGCACAAACTGAATGTTGTCCATGTCTTACTGCACATAGGTACAGACTGGTGCAGGAGCTGGGGAGGGATGGTGGGCATCGTCATTGATGAAGCAGTTGAAGATATTTGTGCAGAGGAAGCTAACCAGAGGATCTCCTGAAGAGATGCCCAGGGACTGATAGTTTTCGGCCACCAACCACAACATCTTCTTTTGTGCTCTGCAAGACTCCAATCGAGTGGACGTTACATCTAGTCCCCACGAATCTCAAATAAGTTGGCGCTTCCGATGCCATCCTCACTCAAATGCTGCCTTAACATCAAGGGCATTCACTGTTTACTGAGCACTGATTTGAATTATTGTGTTCATATCATTATGTGACAGTTAATGTATATGGAGGTTTTTCTTCTCAAAGTGCGTAATGAACGTCAGGAAGTATCTGGTCTAGAGAGTTAGGGTAGCTAGGTCACTGAAGATATTTGAAGAGGAGGTAGATGGATTTTTGACCTGTCATAGAATTGAGTGGTTTGAAGAATTCAGCATTAAAGACGAGACGATGCCAACAATGGTTCAGCTATGGTCCTACATAACATCAAGACAGTCTTGACCTTTCATATTAGTGAGTTCTGCTTCTTATGTCTTTAAATGCTGTAATTGGAAAATTAAAGGAGGTATTTTTTGAGAACGTTCTGTTATTGAATGTAGCAATCAGAAAGAAAAAAATATTTTGTGAGCCATGCCTTGCTGAGGTATGGGGGCTGTATTCACACTGATTCTGTGTCTACATCATGACCAATAAATGAAGTAAAAGTTGTAGAGAGGAGGAGAACTTTAGATTCCAAATAACGTTGTCCCACACACACCAAACTGCGTGTGACAGTCTTGACGGACTGAATGATAACCTTTCTTACTGTAGACGAGTTATTTGGAGTAAGTGACCTCCATGTGCTCCTGTGAATGAAGATTAAGGGTTTGAATGAAACGTAGGAACATAGTTCTGAGGATCAGGAGTTGGTTATTAGACATTTGTTTCTTCTCTACACGGCACTAAGATTGTAGATGATCTGATTCTGGTCTCAGTAGTACTTTTCTGTCCGCATATCATTTTCGTACATTGACTTGTCTGTCAACTGTTTAAAAAACACAGCTTTGAATAAATGCAAACACCCAGGCACCACAAACTTCTTCAGGGTCGAATTCTGACTTGTACTTCTGACCAATGTTTGAGTGTCAACGATTTTTTTTTCCAGTCGCACTCCTCCACTGGTTACCACAAAGTTTAATTGTAAAAAAATTAGTGATTTGGCCAGTAATATAGGTCTCAGACTGGGTCATTTTCCAGTAACAAATGTGAGGCACAGATGGTTGAGCTCATAACAAATAGTAAAATGATTCACTGACCCAAATTCTATTCTGTCTTGGAGGTAATTCTGCTTAATCAAGCTACTGGTAATGGGATTTTGTCGCAGAACAGTTCAATTTCGCAGAATCCACTTTATTTCAAGAAATGGAGAGATTCCAATGAATCCTAATCAAGAATCCTTCACGAGTGATAAAGGTGACTGAGGGATTTTCTGCTCCCATACTTGCTTCTCAGGAAGGACGAAGAAAGGGAGAGGGATCAATAGGCTGCTGCTTCACAGGCATATAAGACCTTTCTCCCTCTCTGTGTTAGAATATACAATCATGTGAACTGGACACAAAACTGGACCATGTGTATTCTCCTTGAACATTCTCTGGAATATATGATTATGAAATATGTGCACATGCATCATTGCTGTTGTCCTTTCTAGTACCTTTCATTAGTCAAAATGTCCCCGCTTTATAATTTGAGACCATGCTTAAAAGCGTCATCATAATTTTTAAAAATGATTGATGTCTTCAGAATATGTGTGTTAATATCAATACTTCTTAATAATAAAACTTATTCGCTACATTTAGTCTCCCTTAGAAGAGAAAATATTGATCCAACTGATGCACTTTCAGAAATGTATTGATGAGTCAATAATGAGGCAGAAGTGCTAAATACTGAGCCACTGTGCCGCCCAAAAAAAAGAAGGTCGCCCGAGCTGGTACTCGAACCTTTGGCCCTCAGATCAAGAGTCTGATGATCTACCGACTGATAAACAGAAACCAATCCACCCTCTAAACCTGTCCCACATTGCCACTGACTCTTTCAATCAAGGATGTATCAAACTCGGCTTCCGTTCCTGGCTTGGGAAGGGAAAACCAGATCGCATAATACAACACGAGCATCGATATTCCGTTTAATTATTTGTTTTGTTTGTCAACATCATTCTCTTGCCTTCTCGCTAGAAACATTGATCCCCTAATACATCAAAAACGTGTCGATTGGTGTCTTAGCGATACTAACGTCTGTGTATCCGTGTGTGAATGCGTGTGTGTGTCTATGTGGATGTTGTCTATGTCTTTGTGTGTGAGCGTATTTCTGTCTGTATATCAGCCTGTGTGTTTCTATCTGTGTTTGGGTCTATTTCTGTGTGACTGTATGTGTATCTGTGTGCCTCTCTGTCCTTGAATGTATTGTGCATATTAGCATATGAGGTATTTTCCCCAATACGTCTGTGTATTTCTGTGTCTGCATCTCTGCAATGAGGTATCTGTTCTTTTTGGGGTGAGAGAGCTGACGTTGCAATAGACAGTGGTTTTAAAGCGAGAATTGCCCTCGTTTGACATTGCTCCTTACTTGGTCGGTCGGACGTGCATGTTTGAGAATGTCCACATTAATCATTCCAGTCTTCTCTGACTCGCGCTAGGGTCCTCCGCACACGGCGGGAAAAGGGGATGAAGGAACTGATTCTGGACAATCTAACACCCTGCTTGGCCATTTCTGTCCTCGTACAGGCTGTTTCTCCAGGAATGGGAGAAAGGGAGGGACGGTGAGGGTGCATGTGGATGACCCTGCTGTTAGTGCTTGCGTGGGTGCGTTGGGGGGGGGATGGTGAGATGTCTGGAAGTAGTCAGTGCACAGTGTTGTATCCATGCAGTGTTATTAGTGTGTGGTGCATACCACTGACTAATTACATCAGCTTGTACAGAATCGTTTTGAAACGATCTTACAAATAGCAAGGAGAAGATAACATTGGTGTTTTAAACATCCAAACCCAAACTGTTGCACAAAACCTGTGCATTATATGGTCTGCAAATTAGGTACGCAAGATTTGTGGGTGCTGTAGTAGTATTGAATGATCTCAAGTTGCATCTGAACTATGCTAATGCTGTGAAAAGTAGATTCCATAAACATGTATGATGCTGGTTGAAGATTATGCTGTAAACCAAACTACAGACTGAGCTATTTAGGATTTGTTGTTGCGTGGTCAAAAGCACTGATTACTTAACTTGCTCTAAAGTAATTTTTGAGAAAACGTGACATTAATTATTTGCATTTACATGGTGTCTGTATTCAACATAGAATTCTTAAACTTTATGGCCAAACATCATGGAAGTCCCGAAGCAAGAGGGTCAAGTTAGCTCCAGTGGATTATGAAAGTACAGTATAACATTTAGTAGTAGACAAACACTGGTTGTTAGAGTCATAGAGTCCAACAGCCCGTAGACATCCATAGTAAACTCATTTCTCTGCCATTGCCCATATCCTTCTGTACCTTTCGTATCCATGCATTTTTCCAAATGTCTTTTAAATGTTGTTAATGTACCCGCTCAAACCAGATCCGCTGGCAGCTCATTCCATATGCTTACCAGCCCCTGTGTAAAAAAAAACAAAATGCTCCTGAGGTTCCGTTTTGTTCTTTCTCCTCTGATCTTAAACAAATGCTCGCTCGTCCATGATTACCCAAACCGGGGAAAAAGATTGTATGCATTCACCGTATCCATGTCTGTCATGATGTGTACACTCCTATACGGTAATCCTCTGTCTCATACACTCGATGGTAAAAAAAAGGTCCTAGCTTGTGCAACCACTCCCTATAACTCAGACCGTTGAGTCCTTGGTATCATCTTTGTAAATGTCTCCTACACTCTTTCCAGTTTAATAACATCCTTCCCAGAACAAAGTGAACAAAACTAACTATAAAGCCGCAGGTTCAGCCTCACTAACATCCTGTACAACTGCAACATGACTAACACCAAAGGAAAGGAAAGTGATTTAATGATAGTTAGCAAAACAACTAAAACATTACATTAATCATCAGATGTGACTTGAGAAGAATTCCAGATATTATAGAAATCTGAAAATTCACAGAAGTTTAAGATTCAGAAATGGACAGCCATTAAACTGATAAGGAAACCAAAAAGAGGACATGCAAGCTAACAAACAGGAACACGAATGCTGCATAACTCTAGGATCAATATTGTAAGAAAAACAAAATTAAAGCAAAGTCAAATTTGGAAATATGTAATCGGGAGAGGAAAATTTGTTGTGGAGAACAGGGAAATGGCTAACAAAATAGCCATTTACTTTGCATCTGTCTTCATCGAGGAAGAACAAGGAAATCTCTGAGAAATACCACGTGACCATACAGGTCTTGTAGAACTAAAGACATAACGGTAATTTATATCAGTAACGAGGCAGCACTTGAAATTGTAGGTGCATTGAGCATTGCTAATTCTGACAAACTGGTTATAATTCAAATTAAAACGTCAGAAAAATGTCAGAAAAAGGAGTATTAATTACACTGTCGATGAATGTGTTTTATTTTCCTGTACATTCTGCAAAGGCCAGAGGGCAGTGTAGGCAAATAGAAGCTATTAAATATCATTTAAGCGTTGTAACTGTATTAGCTTACTTGCAGTGTGGAAACAGACCCTTCGAACCAACAAGTCCACACCGACCCTCCGAAGGAGGAGCAACTCATCCAGACCAATCCCTCTACATTTACCGGTTCACCTTACACTATGGGCAATTCACCCAACCTGCACGTCTTTGGACCGTGAAAGGAAACCGCAACACGTTGCGGATACTCACGCAGACACGGGGAGAACTTACAAACTCCACACACACAGTTGTTCGAGGCGGGCATTGAGCCCAGCTCTCTGGCGCTGTGAGATAGCAGTGCTAACCACTGTGCCACCGTGCCGACCAATTGACTGGAAGGAATACAAGCATTGACAAACGAAAGAACAGATCGTGTGTAGAATTGCAGACTACTTAAATTCAAATCCTTAGGAAACTGTTGGAATCTAAGAAATAACATGTGATATTGGATATTTAGCAGTTAAAAATCTCATTGAAGAGAATCAGTCTATATTTCCGAAAGCAAAATCATACATGATAAGCTCCAGATTTTTTAAAAGTTCTTTCTTGCAGCATAGACGATTAAGAACCAGCAGAAATGGCATTTTTGGATTTTCAGAAGGCTTTCTATGACAACCCCTGCAGGGAGTTCATAACTAAAATTAATGTGACGACTATTTGGAGGAATACATGTAAATGAAAGTTAACGTTAGTTTGGCCTTCTTTAAAGGGAGTCAGAATATACACGTGAAGACTGTTGAAGCAGTTGCATGGATTGCTTGTAGACTGGATCTGGAGTATTATGTATAGTCTTGGTGACTCGATCGAAGGAAGAATATCCTGACCACAGAGGAAGTGCAACGGCATTCTCCAAATCCCTCAAATGGCAAGATTGTTTGATGAGGAAACTCGGCCTCTTTTCTCGAGAGTTTCAAATAATGAGAGTGGTTCACAATTCATTAAGCATATGACAAGGTAGAAGCGGAACTGATGTCTCTCTGGAAGTTTAATTCACATTCAAGTAATGGCAGGATATGTGACAGAACATTTAAGAATGCAATAAGGAGGAAGTTCATCATACGGTGAGGACTGACCAACACAATAACATTGAAACCTGCTGGCAGGCATGTTTAAAGTGAATTCCTAGATATTCCACAGATATGTCAAGTGGAACAGAATAACAAGCGAACAGCGAGGACCAAATATTGACTTGCCAATTTGCATCCAAATCAACTTAGTGTGTCGAGACAGAGGATGGTGATAGAATGTCAGTGTCCAATGGTGAATCACAGGGATCTGTGCTGTGCCCTTTATTGTTTGTGATTCGGAGGTGATTGTGTTGAATTGGTGGGGAAATTGTTAAAACTCACACAACGCCATGTTATAGTCCTACAGGTTTTTTGGAAGGCAATAGCCTTCGGAGCGCACAACCAACTGATGATGAAGCAGCGCTGAGAAAGCTCTTGCCTCCGAACAAACCTTTTTGTCTATAACCTAGTGTTGTTGATTCTTAAACTTATTATTCTCGGTATTCATAAATGACGCAGATGTGAATGAGGAGGGGGGTGGGGGAGTGTGATAAATGAGTTTGTGTTCAATACAAAGATGGGCGGATAGTTGACACTGACGAGGAAGATCTGATTTTACAGGACGATACGGATGGAATGGTCAGATGGGCAGATCAATGGCAGATAGAACGTATCTCTGAAAATATGTGATGATGCACTTTAGAGGAGGAAACACACGGGTGGGGGGGGGGATGGAAATGAATGCCAGCACACGAGGAAGCTCAGAGGGTTCTTCTCCATAGTTTCCGAAATGTGAAGGATATGATTGCATTGAAAATGGTGCAGGAAAGATTCACCAGAATCTTCCCTTGGATGGAGCATACCAGGAATGAAGAGAAGTTGGATAAGTCTAGGTTTGTTTACGTTGGAGCAGAGAAGGATGGCACTCACGTGATTCAGAAGGTTAAGATTACGAGTGGCATGGATAGATGGATAGGCAGCAGATATGACTTATAGTCAATGGGCCAAGAACAAGAAAGCAAACGATTGAAGTGAACCCTTTGAGGTTTAGAGAGGATTTGAGGATTATTTTTTACTCAACGGTTGTTGGACTCCAGAATGCACTTCCTGAGAGGAAAGTTGTCTCGGGCATCTCACAACCATTAAGCAGAGATGTGGAAAAGGATTGGATGAAAAATGTTATTCGAGAAATGGATTTATGATCTTCTTTTTGTATTATTCTGTTCAAACCTCGAGGTCCATGCAAGGCAGTGAATTCTGAAGCCAGAAGTCATTACTGCAAATGATACCACATCAGCAGATTATGTTCGGAATGTCGACTCTCGCACGCCTCGGATGTTGCCTGACCAGCTGTGCTTTCCCAGCAACATACGTATTGACTTTGATTTCCAGCATCAGCAGCCCTTAGACATTGAATCTTTACAGTATGGAAGCAGGCCATTTGGCCCAACAAGACCACACCGACTCTCTGAAGAATATCACACTCAAACATATTCCCCAGCCCTATGACTTTGCATTTCGCCTGACTAATGCATCTAACCTTCACAACGTTAGACTGTGGGAGGAAGCAAGAGCACCCGGAGGAAATTTACAGAGACACGAGGAGGATGTGCAAACTCCACACAGACAGTTGTCCGTGGCTGGAAGCGAACCAACATCCATGACGCTCTGAGGCAGCAGTGCTAACCACTGAGCAACGTACCGCCCTTATTTGCTCCTAATACTGGAAATGGGATTGGCACAAAGGACAGTGTACATAGACTCACCACGTGGGTAGCTGTAACATTGAAAATGATCTGGATCTCCTTGTACACCAGTCACTAAGAGCAATATTACATGACCAGAAAACAGTAAGGAAGATAAATAATGTGTTAAGCATTAATTACGATTGATTTGAGTACAAGAGTATGGGTGTGTTACTACAGGTGAACAGGTTGGTGCGATCTCATCTCGAATATTGTGCACATGTTAGCAGTTTTTATCTCCTTACGTAATAAAGGGAAAACCTGTCATTAAGGGTGGGCTGTGAAGGATGACCAGAATGATCGCTGGGATGACAGGCTGGTTGTGGGAGCAGCGTTTGGGTCTTCTGGGTCTGTGTTCCATGGGGTTTAGAAAAATGAATGGAGATCTCAAGGTAATATATAGAATACTGACAGGGCGAGACAGATTGGAAGCTGGGATGATAGTTCTCCTGGCTGGGGCATCTAAAAAAACGGGCTACCGTGTTACCTACTGGCAGGCCACTCTGCATTGAGATGAGCATAAACGTCTGCACTCAGAGACGGTTAAACTGGGAAATTCGCACCACATAATGCTGTCAAAACAAGGCACTGAATATAAATAATATTTTTTAACTCCAAAGGAATGGGGAGAGAGCAAGAGTATGGTGTGGAGATAAAGGATCCGTCATCACAACATTGAATTGAACTGCAGTTCGTATTTTTATATTTTTCTGACAATTAATCACAATGACGGATATGTACACTGTGTGGAAAAAAGTCAATTGAGGGGATGTTTGGCATGTATTAGAATAGGAGAGGTTCAATATGTTGAATGACCTACACCTTTCCCGATGTTTCTCTGCAGTCTGTAGGAAAGCTCTGTTAATGTTGCCACAAGCTCTTAGATGTCGTGAAGGAGGTCTCTCACGGTTGACAGGACTATGTTTCCCAATCCCTTTTCCAATATTGAGGAAGGGGATGGGTGTGCTCTCCGGTTTCTTCCTTTAAAACCTTGGAGCAGTTTGATAAAATTAAATGCATTACTTGGCTGATTCTGAGACCATTAAGTGTTTATCACGCTGTGTGTCTGGTGTCACTTTCAGGTTAGACCAGGAAAGCACGTCAGATTTGCTTCCTGAAAGTTGGTGAAGCAAAGGTCCATGTTACTGATCCCAGATTTTAGATCTCAGCATTTTATTAACTGCTTTTAATTTCCACCAGCTGCCAGAGAATTAGCCGGGTCTGGATTAAAAATCCAGTGACATTCCCACGACAGCAACATCTCCTCATGGGGAGCTTACGGAAAGCATACTGAACAGTATTTTCTTTCTGCTGCTTGACAGTTCTGTAAAAAAAAAACAACTTAAACTAATTTGACTATCGTGATGAGACTGAAAGTTTGATAATTGGTCAGGTTGTAATTATTCTCTGCTTAGGGAACTCGACATTGTTCAGAAATGGTGATTGAGATTGTGCTGCCGGAAAAACACAGCAGGTCAGTTAGCATCTGAAGAGCAGGAAAATCGAGGTTTTGCGGCAGAGCCCTTAATCAGCAATAAGGCCACCTTCTCTTCCGTCCCACCTCAGAGTTTATCTCTCCAACCCGGGGCTCCCAGCCTTATTCTTGATGAAGGGCTCCGGCCCGAAACGTCAGCTTCCCTCCTCCTCAGATGCTTCACGACCTGCTGTGCTTTTCCAGCAACACACTCCCAAGGCTGATCTCCAACATTTGCCGTCCTCACTGTCTCCAGGTTGATTTTAACCTTACAGCTAAGCATGTTCCAAGGATGACTACCTTAATGAAGTTTTCCTCCTCTCTCTAAGTAGATCTCAGTGAGTCCCTCTCTCACTGTACTCCCCATGTCCTCTCCTCTGCCCTGAAGCCTCTCCGACCTATTAACTTTAACCCGACCTCCTACAAGCACTCTAAGCTAAATTGTTCCCAGCTCCATCCCCCTCCCATTTATCTCTCGTCCCCCAAAGAGGAGTGTGTTTCCCTCTGTTTCTCTCCCTGATCACGATTAAATGATCTGTAGTGTTAGTGATGCAAGTCTTATATAGTTTTCGTACCAAACAATTTCTGCATCTTGTGTTCGCGTTCTCATTCCGTGCATTGCAGAAGGGATTGGGTTTAAAAACAAGGAGTTCATGTTGCAGGTGTATAGGGTGCTAGTGAGACCACACCTGGAGTGCTGCGTACAATTCTGCTTGAGAAGATGTACTGGAATTAGAGAGGGTGCAGAGTATGTTTCCCACGTTGGTTCTGGTGCTGAGTGAGTTTGGTTATGAGGAGAGAGTTAGTAGACACTGATTATATTCACGGAAATTCAAAAGACTGAGGGGGAATCTTATACAAAATATAAAATTATGAATGGAAAATATAAGATAGATGCAGAGAGTATATTTCCTTTTGCAAGTAAAGCTATGACATGAACGCATAGACTCAAGATTCGAAGAGCATATTTAGGACTGTATTGAAAAGGGACTTCCTCGCCCACAGGATTGTTAATCATTGCCCAGTCAAGTAGTTGACATTACTTCAGTAAACGTTTTTAAAGCGATGATAGATACTTTTAAAACAATAAACGAATGAAGGGGTTAGGTGAGAGTGCGGGTAAGTGGATCTGAGTCCACGAAATGATTAGCCATGATCTTATTAAATGGTGTATCAGTCTCGAAGATAGAGATGGCCTGCGCTTAGTTCTTACGTATGGCGCTCCATGTTCGACAGCGTGATAGAGGGGCTTTGTCACAAAACTTTGTAACTCGTTCAAGAACAATTGTTGGCGAAACTAAATAGGTGTGGCGCATCCGTGAAGTAAAGACAGAGTTAATCTTTCAGGCACAAAGATAAATTTTTAATACTACTAGATTATCCTGCAATGTTTTGTTTTTCTTCAGAATTCCAGTATGCTCAGTTCTTTGCTTTATTAAAATATTGCTTTGTTTATTTCTGGAGGAACTCAGCAGGTCTGGCACCATCAGCGGAGACAGAGAAACAGAGAGTTATCGTTTGAAGTCTCGTGTAACTCTTGTTCAGAACTGGAAAGAATAGGAAAACGTGGTTTTTAATACCGTCACAGCAGCGGAGGAGGGAGTGATAGGAAACAGTGTTTGTGTATGTGCAGTACAAAAGTCAAACGGGTTTTTAATTGTGGTGACAGCGAGCAGATGTCAAATACGTGTAATGGGAGATGAGAATGGAGGAACTGGATTCATTCCATTGTAGGCAATATAAACAAGACAAGGTCACAGGGAGACCGCGAAGGAGAATGTGTGAAAGTGCACAAAAGTCTTGATGATGTCAGCCTGTGAAGTTATGAAATTTAATATAAACTTCTACAGGGTGTAACGTACCAAAGCGTAAAGTGAGGAGTTACTCGTGGTTGAGTTGTGCTTCATTGGAACATTGCAGCACCCCAGGAACGAAAATTTAGCTTCAGTGCAAGGTGAGTTATTGAAATGAGAAACAATACAAATGCCAGTGTTATTCCGACGGACAGAGTTGATGCGTTCCTAAATGCATTTTATGTTTGCTTTCCCCAATTCCTGCATTGTGAGCAGCAATGACAGGAGACTGGAATGAACGAATGCAAGCAAAATAATGCTTCATCTGGAAGATGTATGTTGGGTTGCTCAGAAATGTGGGATGAGTCAGCGATCTTTTCAAATATCTGGCGTTGTTTCGTCTTCGAAACGGACTACATAGGGGCCTCCCCAGCAACAACTTCAGTCGTGCTTTTTTAACAGTTTTAAAATCTATTTAGTCACAGTCATTTCCCCGCATCCGAACAACAGTTTCGAGTTAAATGTTCGTTTGTCACATATGCACATGCTTGCTCCAAACTGCTTTGCTTAATTTCAACTGCAATTTACAATATACTCAGTAACTTCCTTGTTTTCATACTCTATGCTTCTGTTCAGAAACACAAGAATCCACGAAGCCTTCACCACAGCAATTTCAATTTGCCTGGTCAACTGTAATTTTCTGTCTTCTGCATCCCTCGCTCCTTAACCGGGGCGTGGAGGTGGTACTGGTTACGTTTGCCATTCTTCTGAGGCCCCCGCTGACTACAGTGGTTTCTGAAATACCACTAACAATACCTCAACAACCTCCTCAGCTATATGCTTCGAACTAGGGGATGAAAACCATTTGGTCTGGGTCAATTATTCACATTCAGACTTCTCGGCTTCAACAGCACCTTCTCCGAAGTAGTGGTCTCTTCACTCTTCTCTGTGCCCTGTCCATCTTAAAGTTCTGGCAGGCTGCTGATATGTTCCACTGTGAAGCTTGATGCAAACTATCAATTCAAACCCTCTTGACATTTCTTTCTATCCCACGAACTACTCCAGGCACATTTTCTAGCAGTACAATATTTGATATTGTTTCCCTGTTTACATCTAAAAAAAATCTCTTGGAATATTCTGTTATGGTATTAACAAGCTGACCGTCCTATTGCCTCTTCTGATTCCTGTTGCATTCATTAGCTATCCTCCACCGTCATACCAATTGTATAAGTTGCGTGAAGTAGAAGATAAATTGTTGTGCCTTTGTAACCAGTGAGTTCACATGAAGAGTCCTTTCAGGCGCTGGTGCCTACACCGCCCGGGAATCTATAGAATCTTACCCAGGCGCGGGATCCCGGACGAACCTCTAAGTTTACTGTCCTGGAAAATAAACAGACTTGAATCAAATGCTAGCGAGAGCAAAGAAAAGATTTTATTTCGGACTCGGCAGGGTCGATTCAATGCATTTGGCAAAATGCCTCATGTAAGCGTTGCCTGAATAACTATCGCATACTCTCTTTATACTATACTTAACTTTTCCTTATCATAGTTCAAGGCCAAGAGCTTGGAACTTTCGAGCTCCTTTCCACATATGGAGTTGTGTTTCTCATTCATTGACTGTTGACATGATAGTTTACTGTCTTTGTAATTCCTTACTATCGGTTTAACCTTTACATTTTTTCTGTCTGTCTGTAATGCTTCGTAAAGTATTCTTTTCCGTATTTCACAATCGATGTTAATTTTGCATTACACCTGGCAACATCGTTCGAAATTGCTTCTGCACTATTTCCAGTTTAATAACATCTGACCTATATAGCAACGTGACCAATACTGAACCCGATTCTTCAAGTACAGCATCGCCGGAGTCTTATATAATTGCAAAATAACCTCCCAACTTCTGTACACCGTTCCCTGACTGATGAATGCCAGTGCGCCAAAATCATTCTTCACTGCCATGCCTACTGGTGAGTCCACTTTCAGTTAATGATGTATTTGATCGCCAACATACTTCTGCTCCACTCCTTGAGGCCCTACTATTTACCATGAAACTCCCACCTCGATTTTACTTCCCAAAATTCAAGATCTTACATTTACCTATATTGAACACCATTTGCTATTTCTCGGCCTACTTCCCCAACTCATCAAGGCTTGTTACAATATCACCTATTTTAGTGCCATCCGATAACTTACTAATCATGCCTTGTAACATTCACATCCAAATCATGGATATAGATCACAAGCAGCAATGGGACCAGCACCGATCCCTGAAACAATCCACTGGTAATAGGCCACCAGTCCGACAAGGAATCTCCCATTAGTACCCTCTGTTTCTTACCATGTCGACAATTGGGTGTCCAATTTGCCAGCTCCACCTCAATTCAATGTGAGCTATTGACAAAGGCCTGACTGAAATCCATAAAGACCAATCCTACCGCCCTGCCCTGGTAAATATTCTTTTTCACTTTATCAAAACCTCTAATAAATTTTAATGGCATGGTCTTCCACTCACAAACCATGCTGACGACTCCTTAACAAACCTTGCATAAGTAATGACAGCAGTAAATGGTTTGTTGTCCTTCAATGTAAGATGATTCAAGTACCTAAGTGAATTCATGTTCCTGCAATTGTAAAGTCGTGATGAAATAGTATTTGAGGCACTGTGCACTGATTTGATCTCCTTGATAAGGAACGATGTCCTCACTGCAGAAACGGATGATGGTACTATGAGGAGAGCGTGGAGAAACTGATTGTGTAATCTGTTATGCTTTGAGAGAAGACGATAAGCTTGCATTGAAACCTGAGGGTGAGACATGATCACTTATTTCCGAAAGAGATATTGATAGGGTGAGAAATTCGATACTTGACTGAATTATGTCATTTATTGTCACGTGTACCAATATATAGTGAGAAGGTTTTTTTGTGATAGGTACAGGCGTACCATAGTCAGCAATGACGTACAGATCATACAGAGAAAATAAACTTAGACAGAGGAAAGCAGATAGATGACATTGCACAAGATGTGCACAAGACGAGATTAACATGAGCAAGATCACCATTATTTGAAGTTAGATAGTCCATCCATCTGTCGTATAGGGCATTCCTAATAATTTATATGCCTCAATGAACTCTCCCCATTTGAATGTGCAATTGGTGCATGATACAGCAATGAACTTCATGTTGCTCACAGTCCCTGACTGCAGGCACGATATCTTCCTTCTGAAACAATTCGTCATTCCCACCAGCTTCTGACCTCCATACGGAACACCAGACTGATTTACCGGAAGTAGAAGATGCCTTCTTGAAACTTCATAGGAAACATTTGGCTTCCCTCCTCACTGCCAGAAAATCACGTGCAAGTCTCATGTACGTACTACGAGAAATGGAGGCATGAGGAAGAATGTAGAACTGTCTATCTGCGCAGCCTCTGCTCCAATCCTTTGTCATGTTGGGATATCAATTCCCTCATTCTTTCCTTGTACAAGTGATTGAAGGGAATGAAAGACTTCCTCCTGCTCCTGTGCCTGTGATTCAATTTACTGAACGGCTTGTTCCTTGTCCGTTTGCAAAGGGTGAATGTCCTCATTGAGTTAACACTGTTTCCTGTTTATCGGCTCGATGTGCTGGCTAGTGTGATGACGCTATAAGTTGTTATTTTTTCCTGGTTACTTTTAAGAGAGAGAGATTGAACGAGAGGTGTCAAGCTGGCTGGCTAACACTACTTGAGTAAACACCTTGTGAAGCCTTGGGTTTATTTTAACCCAAATTGAATGGATTTGGTCAGAGATCATAGATTAGTATTTCTGGGTTTTGGTTTGTCAGTAACGTCAGAGGTTATTGGAGTCTTAACAGAGTTGGCGGCTTAAGTGAATATCCCCTGGCTGCTACGCTATCTGAATTTTCTGTGGATGCTGTTTCGTTTTCCTTTTCATAGAGTCATAGACATGTACAGCATGGAAACAGACCCTTCGGTCCAACCCGTCCATGTCAACCAGGTATCCCAACCAAATCTAGTCCCACCTGCCAGCACCGGCACATATCCCTCCAAGCACTTCCTATTCATATACCCATCCAAATGCCTCTTAAATGTTGCTATTGTATCAGCCTCCACCACATCCTCTGGCAGTTCATTCCATACACGTACAATCCTCTGCGTGAAAAAGTTACCCCATTAGGCCTCTTTTATATCTTTCCCCTCTCACCCTAAACCATTTAGTTCTGGACTCCCCCACCTCAGGGAAAAGACTTTGTCTATTTATCCTATCCATGCCCCTCTTAATTTTGTAAACCTCTATAAGGTCACCCTTCAGCTTCCGGCGCTCCAGGGAAAACAGCCCCAGCCTGTTCAGCCTCTCCCGGTAGCTCAGATCCTCCAACCCTGGCAACATCCTTGTAAAT
Source organism: Chiloscyllium plagiosum (assembly GCF_037043375.1). Classification (NCBI taxonomy): domain Eukaryota; kingdom Metazoa; phylum Chordata; class Chondrichthyes; order Orectolobiformes; family Hemiscylliidae; genus Chiloscyllium; species Chiloscyllium plagiosum. The sequence goes on along the minus strand of NW_028270188.1, from coordinate 37,064,218 downwards.
CTTTTCTGAACCCTTGCGCCCACACCTCCCCCCTCACCTCCCTCCAAGGCCCCAAAGGAAACTTCCATATCCGCCATAGATTCACCTGCACCTCCACACACATCATCTATTGCATCCTCTGCACCAGATGTGGCCTCCTCTATATTGGGGAGACAGGCCGGCTACTTGCGGAGCGTTTCAGACAACACCTCTGGGACACCCGGACCAACCAACCCAAACACCCTGTGGCTCAACATTTCAACTCCCCCTCCCACTCCACCAAGGATATGCAGGTCTTTGGACTCCTCCATCGCCAGACCACAACAAAACGACGGTTGGAGGAAGAGCGCCTCATCTTCCGCCTAGGTACCCTCCAACCACAAGGGATGAACTCGGATTTCACCAGTTTCCTCATTTCCCCTCCCCCCACCTTGTTTCAGTCAAATCCATCGAATTCAGCACCGCCTTCCTAACCTGCAATCTTCTTCCTGTCCTCTCCGCCCCCACCCCAGTCTGACCTATCACCCTCACCTTGACCTCTTTCCACCTATCACATTTCCGACGCCCCTCCCCCAAGTCCCTCCTCCCTACCTTTTATCTTAGCCTGCTGGACAAACATTTCTGATTCCTGAAGAAGGGCTTATGCCCGAAAAATCGATTCTCCTGTTCCCTGGATGCTGCCTGACCTGCTGCGCTTTTCCAGCAACACATTTTCAGCTCTGATCTCCAGCATCTGCAGACCTCACTTTCTCCTCCGGTATTTGATAGGGTTGGTAAGAAGGCATATGGTCGGTTACTCTTAAAATCCAGAAGATTGAGGTTAAGAGCAATTAGGCTATGTTGCAACACTGCAGTGCACTGGTTAGACAACAATTGGAATTCTGTGTTCAGCTCTAGTCTCCTCATTATAGGAACGATTTGGAAACTTCAGAGAGCGTGCAGAATAGATTTACCAGGATGCTACGAGGACACGAGGGCAATTTCTTCGGAAGAAAGTTTGAGAGAGCTCGGGCTTTTCCTCATTTGACCGAAGAAGGATGAGAATGAGTAAACATAGGTGTAAAATATGATGAGTGGATAGCCAGAGACATTTTGTTTTCCTTCACAGGATATGGCAATTAAAAATGGGTATAAATTTATGGTCATTAGAGGAAGGTTTAAGGGATATTTCAGAGTTAGATTCTTCACAGAGAGATGAGAAAGTGAGGTCTGCAGATGCTGGAGATCAAAGTTGAAACTTTATTGCTGGAACAGCACAGCAGGTCAGGCAGCATCCAGGGAACAGGAGATTCGACGTTTCGGGCACAGGCCCTTCTTCAGGAATGAGCAGAGAGTGTTCAGCAGGAGAAGATAAAAGGTAGGGAGGAGGGATTTGGAGGAGGGGCGTTGGAAATGTGATAGGTGGAAAGAGGTCAAGGTGAGGGTGATAGGTCGGAGTAGGATGGAGGCGGAGAGGTCAAGAAGAAGACTGCAGGTCAGGAAGGCGGTGCCGGGCTGGAGGGATCCGGCTGAGACAAGGTGGGGGGAGGGGGGATGAAGAAACTGGTGAAGTCCAAGTTCATCCCCTGCGGTTGGAGGGTTCCCAGTCGGAAGATAAGACGCTCCTCCTCCGACCGTCGGGTTGTTGTGGTTTGGCGGTACAGACCCCAGCACCAAGGATATATTTCCCTCCCCTCCCCTATCAGCTTTCCGTAGAGACCACTCCCTCCGCGACTCCCTTGTCAGATCCACACCCCCCACCGACCCAACCTCCACTCCCGGCACCTTCCCTTGCAACCGCAGGAGGTGCAACACTTGCGCCCACACCTCCCCCCTCACTTCTCTCCAAGGCCCCAAAGGAAACTTCCATATCCGCCACAGATTCACCTGCACCTCCACCCACATCATCTACTGCATCCGCTGCAGCCGGTGTGGCCTCCTCTATATTGGGGAAACAGGCCGCCTACTTGCGGAGCGATTCAGAGAGCACCTCTGGGCCACCCGGACGAACCAACCCAACCAACCTGTAGCACAGCATTTCAACTCCCCCTCCCACTCCACCGAGGATATGCAGGTCATTGGACTCATCCACCGCCAAACCACAACAACCCGACGGTCGGAGGAGGAGCGTCTTATCTTCCGACTGGGAACCCTCCAACCGCAGGGGATGAACTTGGACTTCACCAGTTTCTTCATCCCCCCTCCCCCCACCTTGTCTCAGCCGGATCCCTCCAGCCCGGCACCGCCTTCCTGACCTGCAGTCTTCTTCTTGACCTCTCCGCCTCCATCCTACTCCGACCTATCACCCTCACCTTGACCTCTTTCCACCTATCACATTTCCAACGCCCCTCCTCCAAGTCCCTACTCCCTACCTTTTATCTTCTCCTGCTGAACACTCTCTGCTCATTCCTGAAGAAGGGCCTGTGCCCGAAACGTCGAATCTCCTGTTCCCTGGATGCTGCCTGACCTGCTGTGCTCTTCACAGAGAGAGTCATGTGTGCGTCGGCTAGACCACCCAGCATTTGTTGTAGATACATTAGCGACATTTAAATGACTCTAAAATTTCACAAAGAAGATAGAAACGAAGTGTGTGTACGTTAGTCGAATCATCGAGTAGGAAAGATGTCAGTACAGTATCGAAGGACGAAGGGCGTGTACTGTTCTATGTTCTATTAACATCTACAATTGTTTGGCTGTAAATTCTAGCTTAAAGAGCTATTATAAGTCGACTGCAATATTCGGAAAGAAATCCTGCAGATATGCTCTGTGCTTTGGAAGATCTCAAATAGATATTATAACTGAACACCAGAAAAGAGGAAAGGCAGCACTTTCTAGCCTCAAGCACTGATCACTGTTTTCCTCTTCTAAAGTGTGACTACGCACGTTATGACGCGTTTAAACGATATAAGTCAGATTTCGATTACGTTCCGGCTTTTCCCCCAAATTGAGTGGGCTTGCAATCCATCCCTTCCTCCTACGCCTAACTGCACAGCACAAGCCAAGCTCAGGGTCTTTGTGTCAAGCAAGACCCGAGTGTGTAAGCCTCCTTCAAGAGGTGGGGATGTCCTAAAACTGAAGGCGGAGTATGAGTGTCTGTAATATCCCTCACTGGGCTGTTGGAGACAGGTGGAATGTAGATTGTATTAATGTGTGTTGTTGGATAGTAACAAAACAAACAGGGTTATTACTTATTCAATTACAAATAGGGCATTTGATAGTGTTGTGAAACAGAGACCTCAGCCGTCAGGTATAATTCTTTAACGTTTGCATCACATATAGATAGTGGGTTATGAAGAAGTTTAGCATACTTAGTACACTCGAGTTCATTGCGCAGAACATTGAATTTCGGAGTTAGGAAGTCGCGTTGACATTGTACACGACATTGTTGAGGTCTATTCTGGAGTACTGTGTCCAGTTCTGCTCGGTCTCTAATAGGAAGAATGTTAAGTAGTTTGAAAAGAGATTTACCAGAATGTTTCTAGAAATAGAGGGACTGAGTTAAAGGGAGAGGCTGGATAGATTCGGGCATGTTTCAGTGGACATTGGGAAGTTTAGTAGTTACATTAAAGAGTTTTATAAAATCATGAAGGGTCCAGAGAAGGTGAATGGAAAGTGTATTTTACCTTTGGTAGGGGATTCAAGATTTGGGAGATGTTTTAAAGTTAGATAGGTAAAGATTTAAACAAGATATGAGGCGCAATTATTTTACACACTGACTGGCTTGTGTGAGGAATGAAATTCCAAAGAAAATGGAGAATGTGGGTAGAGTTACAACGTTTAAAAGACATATACGTCAGTACATGGATAACAAATCAATTTGATTAGTGTTGTGAGCTGTTTCCCTCCCCACTATCTCTCCAAATGAATCCCTGTTCGTTTCCACCCTCCGCTAATGCCCGTGACAGTGCGTGTTGCGGCCAGCAGAGGGTAGCATTGCATCAGTTTAAATAACACAGGGACTGTCAGACGTGCCCCACACAGACAAATAGATATGTACACATAAATATATTGATGCCAATGCAGTTAAGGGGAGCCTATCAGGATTCCTCTTGCGCCGTGGATTGTCAATATTTCATTCACTCTGTCTGGAATGTGTCAGGATGTGACTTGCTCCTTTGAAAGCATCTAGGAGATCGTGAGGACTGCAGATGCTGGAGATCAGTGCTGAAAATGTGTTGCTGGAAAAGTGCAGCAGGTCAGGCAGCATCCAAGGAGCAGGAGAATCGACAGTTCGGGCATGAGCCCTTCTTCAGGGCTTTCCTGAAGAAGAGCTTATGCCCAAAACGTCGATTCTTCTGCTTCTTGGATGTTGCATGACCTGCTGCGCTTTTCCAGCAACACATTTTCTCCTTTGAAAGCATGCCAATATTTGACTGACTCCGTGGGACGATATCATTATTTCACCTTCTTGCACGAGTGAGTGTGGCAGGAATTCAGTGGGTCAGTTTGGACTTTGACTCTCTGTCAATCTCAATGCTTTGAAGAATTGGAGAACAGTGTTGAACTCGAACAGGGCAGCGACAAGTTAGTTAAGTATTCAGGTATTCAATAGATGAAGATCAATGCACAGCAGTGTGAGATGGTGCACTTTGGTAAGAAGCCTATTGAAAAACAATTTAAGATACTCTGTACATTCGAAAAGGAGTTGCAGGAGCAGAGAATGTTGGTTGTATATGAGCACAGATGTGAAGGTATCAGGATAAGTGGTGGGAGCAGTAAATATAGCTGCTTAATGTCAGTACCTGAGCTGTTTACAGTAGAAGGTGCAGGAGGGAGCATCCGTGCTCCCTGCATGGGAAATGGTGAAGCCAATACGTTGTGACTCCACCCGCCTGGTTAACAAGACGGTGGAGATTCCAGTTGTTCCAGCTCAACACAAAACGTAGATTGCATTAGGGCTATAACTTTGAGGTTGTGCCCAGGAAAAGGAAAGTGCCTGTGTTAAATTGAGACATGTGTTTTACTGAACATTGCTCCTTACTCAGGTGGTGGGACGTTGATGTTTCAGAATCTCCAGAGAAGTCATTATGGTCCTCTCTGGCTCGTGGCGGTGTCTTCCCAACATGGCGGTGGGAGAGGGCGTGAGAGAAGAGATATTGCGTTATCAACCAAACGACTTGGTTCTTTCTAACCTTCAACGGATTGTTTCTTCTGGAATGGGTGAAAGGAGAGAGGGACTGAGGGTGAAAGTGGGTGTCCGTGCTGTTAGCACTGGTACAGGTGTTTCAAGGGGAAAGGTGAGGTGTCCAGAATGACACAGTGCGCAGTGTTGTGTGCATGCAGTGTTGTTAGTGTGCACGGTGCGGTGTTCGGTGGGTGGGGTGGATGGGCGGTGATGGAATATTGGAGAGTGAGAGATGCAAGGTGCTGCATGCAGTTGAGAGAACGGTGGAGCATGAGCCTTGTTTGGGGTTGGTGTTTTAACAGATATGCAATGAGTGTGAGAGAGCAGGGAAAATATGTTGATACTTATCCAGACAGAGCAGCAAAGGTTATTCGGACTTGTTCTGTATTGCTGGACATTTCTTCAGACCACAGATACTGCACTCCGTTGGGTGGTGAGCTCAGACCATGCTTGGCGGGTTTGGTGGTGTGGCTTCGTATGGGATTGTAATGGCCCTTCTCTGGGACCATCCGTTGAGACCTCTGTACACCTGTCAACAAATTGTGGTGTAATTGTTCCTTATCTGCGACACACGGACTGCGCTGTCCTCGGCAGCTCCGAACTAGAATGTCAACCGTGTGCCCATTGTGCTTTTAAAGATCGCACCAGTGCCAGGAATCACGTAATATCCAGGGGCATCCGGGAAATCGTAATGGTGAGTACCTCCATGATGGGTGGGAGAATTGGGCTGGCACTGAATGAGAGCGAGACCAAGGGGTTGGGTGGGTAGTTAATAACGAGGTAAGATAGTGCTTGGAATCTACCTCGGCCTCGTGCAGAACATCCGTCTGTCACACTCAATGAAAATGACATTGTAACAGATTATTGTTAGACTCAGCACAATGGACCAACATTTAACATCTCCACGTTTTATTTCCATTTTATATATTGATGGAAACTTTTGCTATCTGTCGTTGCATTCTGTGCTTTTTTCACGTTCCCTATAGGTCCTTTCGTGGTTTTCTGCTGATCTTTATCGTTTTTCAAGACTTCTTTTTTCCTGCTGCTCTTAGCCATTTTGTATGCGTCCTCTTTCAATTGGCAGCCTCCCTTCTTTCCTTTGAAATCCATGGCTGATGTTCCCTTTTCGTGTAGTCCTCCCTTTACAGTGGGAGATATTTTTGATGATTACTTAGAAAAAAGCTTGAAATTCCTCTACTGTCAACTGTCCCAACTTAAAATTTTTGTTTCCAATCTACCTTAGCTGTGTCCTCCCTCATTCTGTTGCCGTCTCCTTCATTTAAGCATTTGATCATGGTACTGCATATTATCTTCATACGCTCCAACTGTATTCTAAATTTAACCAGACTGAGATCGCTCCTTCCAAGAGGATCCTTAACCATGAGGAAACTAATTATTCCTATAGCATTACACAGGACCAGATTTAAGATAGCTTACTTTCTTGTTGGTTCCATTACACATTGTTCTAGAAAACTATCAACGATAAACTCAACACTCTCCTCCTCAAGACTACCCTGACCGAGCTTGTACGAACAATTGAAATGTAGATTAAAATCCCTCATGAAAGCAGCCGTGAAACTTTTACAAGCATAAGTTATTTCTTTGTTTGTTGCCGGCCCAAACGTGATGTTATTATTTAGTTGCTGAAAAACTATGCCTATCAGTGATTTTTCTTTGTTCAACGAAATTCTAATTTCCACCCAAATAGTTCCAAACTTATTGTCCATAGAACCTATATCATCTCTCAGCATCACTCTGGTGTCGTCCTTTTACATCAGAGGGACGCTACCTCCCTTGCCTTATTGTTTGCTTTTCCGAATTGACTGATTCCCCTCAATATTAAACTCCTGGTCATAACCATCCTGCAACCATGACTACGTAATGGCTACTAACTCATATTCATTCGCGATAATTTGACTGTTAACTCTTTGATCTTGTTGCAAATACTACGAACATTCAGTGAAAGTGTCCTTATGTTGTTTCCTTACCTCAATGATGTCTACATACTCAAGGAATATCTCACTAGTTATCACTCCTTTTTCCTTCTTTGGTAGTGTGCCTTGAACTTTAAGCATCCAGCACACACGCTCACCTGCTGCTTACCTTTTCATTTACCATCATATTTCGTGTGGTTTTCCCTTTCCCTTCCCCCAGCTCACGTGTTTAAAGTCCTGCTCACCGTGCAATTTATTGGTTTCGCTGGAACTCTGGTTCCACGTCGGTTCAGGCGGAAATCATGTATCAGTACAGGTCTCTACTGTTCCAAAACTGAAGCCAATGCCCAATGAAATGGAGCTTTAACTTTCCAACACTGCTCCTTTAGGCACGTTTGCATCCGGAATTTTCTTTACCATCAGCGAATTTTCACCCGGCTCGGGCAGTAATCTGGAGAATATAACCCTTGAGGACCTGTTCCTTGATTTTGCTCACAGTGCTTGATAATCCCCAAACTGATTCTCCTTCCCGGCCTTGTCTGTGTTGTTAGTCCCAACGTGGACCACAACAATTGATTCCACTCGGTCCCATTCCAATATCTTTCAAGCTGGAAGGAGATATGCTGCAACTTGGTACTGGGCAAGCAACACACTTTCTGGGTCTGAGTCTGCTTCAGCTTGCAAAGGATACTATCGATCCCACTAATTATCGCATCCCATTTAATTACCAGTTTTCTTTTTGCTCCCCCTCTTGAATGTCCTTACGCACCATGGTGCCGTGCTCAGCTGGTTCACCCTCCCCCAGCCCTCTTCGTTATCCACAAGGGAGCAAGCATTTCATACCTGGTGGATATGGTCAAGAAAAGATCCTCCTCCATTCCTGAACTCACGATCACCTTGCCTGCCTCACTTGCAATTACACAGAGTTATCCCTGATCACTAACTGATTTTGAATTATGTAATGTTCCACGTGTGACTGCCTCCTGAATCAAAGTGTCCAGTTAACGCTGCCTCGCCCTGGAGTGCCACATAATTTGAAGCTAATATTCTAGACTGTCAATTCCGAGCCGGATTACCTCCACCGACCAACACTTGCTGCAGATGTGGTCACTAAAGTTCATTATGTGATCAATCAGCTCCCACATCACACAGCTGCAGCACATCATCTGCCCAGATATCTTTACTTTATTAAGATTTTTATTTGTTTATGCAACATTATGAGGTTAATTAACTTCTAATACTTCTCTGATCTGCTTTATTTCAAATAATCACGTAAAACGTACACTAAAAAAGAAAATAAATGCAGTTTTTCACCAATCACAAAACAAAAACGACACAGAAAAGCTTTACTTTATCAGCACACCACCTTTTTTTGGTTACAAGAAGAGGATGGGTGGGAGATGAGACACGTGTAGTGTCTCGAGTCAGCTGCTGCCCAAATATATCACTACATTCAACCTTCCAGCAGCCCCCAGCCATCTCTGTCACCGGTCCCCCTGCTGCAGAAACTGAAGCAATGTTCACTGCACAACTGTCCATACTGAATAGATACCTTAACCCTGTTTTTAACGCAAGACAGTGGTGTGGTCTGCATATCTCCACATGCTGGACAGATCCTTGCTTCTGGGTTTAGAAATCAGTGCACCGGTGTGGTCTGAACTGCCCCCCATGTTGGACAGATAACTCGAGGACTGGTGAGGCCTGCACAGTAATGCGTCCTGGGCAGATTGCTGTGTTGCACTGAGCCTGGTCTGCACAGTGGTCCAGGCTGAGCCGATATCTCATTTGTGTTTATAGTTATCCTGTCCTGATCTGTGAGCTGGATTGAGTATCCGATATAACTCTTGATATATCACAACTCCAGCTCGTCCTCTTCCACTGTCAAACACCGTATTTCCGCAATACGAAGTCCATTAAGTAATTATCGAAGGAAACCATAAATATCTATCCCTCTTGTAATGGATCAGGTAGACCTCCTCAAAATACATGATAAAGGTATTCACGATCTGATCGTTTTAATATGTTCAATCAAATGTGAGGTGATGTGTTTCCGATGCAATTCGGTTGGTCAAAATCTTTGACATGAAGCAAAACACAATTTAATCAAACACTGTAGAAAAACTACAACAAAAGTAAGATGTGCTTGGAATAAGGTAATTCCATTGGACAACTGCAGAGAATAATAGATTGTTTTACTACTAAACAGTAACTGATCCAATATGGTAACAACTTATAAACTTACAGCTGTGAAAATCAAATTCAGAAAACAGATTATCTCACGTGTATTGTTCCAGTCCAGGAGGGAAAAGCATCAAAGACAATTCTAAAAGAAATTACAGAGAGACAGTGTAGCAGCAGGAGAGATTTATTGCTTTCCAACAATAAGTGGACAAAGCTCAAAATACGAATCTTGGCTCTGCAAGAGTTTGACAATCCCTCCACTGAAACAGATCACGACTCCACATTGCCAAAACGCCCACAAAGACCGGACCATACCCACACTACCTACGTCACTGTAAGAACCTCTTAATAAAGGCCTACGCCCACATAAGCAATTAAATTCTGGTAAGATAAAAGTTAAAGCTAAACATGAATTAATAAAACATATGGACGATGAAGGCCTATTGATCAGACGCAGACCCCGTCGTGAGCCCAACACTTCCTGTCCTGCCAAAACGCAGTAGAAGCTTCGAGGTTTTTAAGAGAAAGCATCACCTCTCTCCGTCACCTCTAACTTTACAATTGCAGACATGCCATTAGCCTAATGTTCTGAGATATCAGCGTGCGGAGCAGACAAAATATTATAGAGATATATAAACTTTGTGGTAAAATGTGTGAACTGGAACTGTTTTTTCAGTGACTGCACCTGACGGTAGGCTCCAAGAATCCTAACCGCGACACTGAAGGTTTCCTCTTCTATTAATAAGGGACTTCCTTCAAACTGTTCTCCCATAGTAAAAGCGTCAGCGTCATCCTCAACACGATTGGTCTCAGCAGCTACACAGAGAGAGAGGAAGAGAATCATAGAACAACAGACTGGAAACTGATTACAGTGGATCAGAATCTGAGAATGATAGACTGGAATGTTCCAAAAATGGACAGGAGATTATACTGGGCTCTTTACGAGCTTTCTCTAGAAGGGACCTGGTTAGAGTGTCAGACGGAAGGTGGGTTATGAGCACATCCTCACCATTGTCCCTGTTCCTGCTAAGCTTATTTCCGTCAATTCTAAAAACGCTGGCTAAGTTTATTGCTGTTTTGTTTATTCGTTATTTAGCAAATACATAAACTGTTATCTTCATTTCCAGTCGCAAACTCCATTTCATTTCCATGCGCTTCAGCAGGCTCTAAGAAGGAACAAAACTGTTCAGAATCTTGAGTCTCCCTGAACTGTTTTACGTCTCCGTATTCTCTTTGTCACAAAGCGTGCCCACGCCCACACCAAAAATATCCCCAGTCTCCAGCTCGGCCTCACTCCTTTGCTGATATCACAATGATCTACCGCTTTGTTCACTTCGGACATTACGGCTCCAGTTCTCTTCTGACAACACTTGCAGTTATAATTATTTTAACAACAAACGTGTTCTTCACTCTACTGTTATTTCTCACGAGGGACTACGTATAAGAGTAGAAATGCCACTGGACGTGTAATACAGAGGGAGAAGCGATGACTTTAAAGGCATTGTTTTAAATTCTACCGCAGCCGATGACAGAGCGTACATTTAAATGAAAAAAATTGGAATGACATCTAATTTACGAAAGGAATCCATAAACCTTTCATGAATTCACTGATTGGCTTTGGTAAATGAAACAACATTATTGCCCAGTCTGGACGAAGTCTGACTTCAGACACACAACAATATGTTTGGCTCCATGATGTCTTGACAAATGGTCTCGCAGACAGGATCAATTTAGATGGAAAACAGAAGTTCCCCTTGCCAGTGATGCTGATATCCCGTGAAATAAACCAAGCAACTGTCAGTGCTGGAGATCTTCAGCGTCTGAACTGTTTGAGAATCTCAGCAGGGATGGCACCCTCTGTCAGGAGAAAAATATATAATGATTCCAGTCCAGTAAACCTTAAGTCAGAACAGAAATCACCGGGAAAACAACATTAGTTATGCAGGTATCAGGGATGGTTGGGTTGCAGAGGGGTGGGAGAGTTGTGGGGAAGGAAGTTTGAATTGAACGAAATGCGAAGTATCCAGCGAGAGAGAGATAGAGAGAGAGGGTGGTTAGAGAGCGTGAGGGAGATAGCGAGAGAGATGAAAAGCAAGCGAAGGGATTGGTGATGATGAACTGGAAGAAAAATAAACTGACAGGTTATTCCAACATTGCCGCTCTTCCCATATTCCAGAATATCATTTTCATTTAGGTACTTCCTTATTTAAAGTGAATTTTGTACACTCCCGATCTCTTCTCTGAATGTGGTGACCAAATCTATTGGAAATACTGGTGCTGCCTTTATAGATGTTGAGATGCAGAGTAAGGTAATGTTACATTGTCAACTGCTTCTTTTGAGAGAGGAATTGTTACTGTGGGAATGTGCAGAAGTGAAACGTCTTTCTCAGCCAGGCAGAAAATGGGTGCACAATGCGTTTGGGGAATTGACTTGTTCCTTTCATTGAAATGTCAATTAAGGCTCTGTGGATGGATTTCTCGGGTTTGTGTTGCCAGTTGCTGAGTTCATTCAGGGAGTCCCGAGGGTCTGGTCACCCCACTCTTGACACTGAATTTCCTGAGTGTTTGGCCCATGGTAAGCAAATGGAGCCAAGACTACACAGAAGGGGACCCCTGGAAATAGGGAAGAGCAGGGTAATTTACTTTCCGAACTGGGATTTGGAGGATCTTTTTTTTAATAAACTGGAACCATTAAGGTGTAAATTGCGAAGCCACTTTGTTTCAAAAACGATGTAGCAACTGAGCTGTGTTCACTCCTTCAGTTTAAACTGTGTTCATACACCAGGAACCGAGCTATGCTTACACTCGGAATGAAGTGAACTGTTTCATGTCTGGAACGTTCGTAGGCAGGAGTGGGTTACATGTCCACCGTCTCTGGAGAGCCGTCCTTCAATGTATTCACGGGCTGACAGAATCAATCTGAGAGGAATACATTGGTTCCACCTCCAAAGGAAAGGTTACAGAAACAATCTTCCAGAAATCATGGGTACTGATAAAAATAATGAACTGCAGGAAATTAGAATCAATGAAGTGTATATTTTTGAAAGTCTAACTGAACTGGACCTTGCTAAGTTGCTGCATTTGATGAGCTACTTTCCAGAGTATTGAGGAGGTGGCGATAGAGCTCTTGGAAGTATTACTGATTATTCTTCAAAGCTGGTTAGAGCCTGGAAAGGATTCTGCAGAATGGAAAGCAGCTATAGTGAACCTAACTATTTAAAACAGGGAGGGGAGTGAAAACAGTAAATTAAAGAGTGGAAACCTCGATGTAAACCTGTGAGTAAAATATTGGACAATTTCATAAAGGATTGTGTCGACTAGATATTAATAGAATAATGATATGATCTCGTATATTTGGCCTCGATTCAGGAAAGGGATATGATCTATGATACACACCTTGGAGTTTGTGGAGGTTGTCCATCGTGACATCAACAAGTTAGAACTAGTGGGAGTGGATTGTTTGCATTTTAAGAAGATGGGTGACAAGGTTGAGTAAAGGTGTGTGGAGAATTTTCGACTCGAAAGGTTAATTGGGGTGGAACATATACCATATGGATTAAAAATTGGATACTGTAGAAAATGAAGAGAGTAGTGCTTTATCTTCAGGATTGAAGGCGTGCTGGGCACCCAAAGGATCAGCGTTTGGGCAAAAGTTGTTGACAAGGTATAAAAACTGTTCACATGTTAACAACAAATATCATCATTCACATTTATTTTTATTATATTGTGAGAGGTTGGGAGTGCTATTGATGAAAAGTACATGGATGTCCTTGGTGAAAGTACACCAGCATCATTCTTATGGGTCAAGAAGTAAATGATATGTTGCTCTTCATGCAAAATGATTGAAATGCCGGCGTTAGCACATTTTTCTCAACGTTAGTGTTTGGAAAAAGTATTTGGTGTACTGTGTACTTTTTTGGTCAACTTTATATTTAAAAAATCTCATTGTCACCAAGGCAATGCTAAGGAGTTTCACCAGACTAAACCCTGGCATGATGGCACCACGAGGAAAGGGTGAATAAACTGCGTGTTTAATTTGTAGTACTGTGAGACATTGAGAAGTTGAAACTTCATTATTATGGATGGACATTCATTCTGTCCCAAACAGCTCAATAGGGTATAAATTCCATTCTTTTCATTAGTTTTTTGATTCCGTACAGTTTCTGTGCCACTGCAGAGCCCCCATGTCGATACACAGAGAGGTCTAGGCTTTGAAGGAAATCTGAACACTTTAATGTGCAGTTGCTGTGTGAACCTGCACTGAACACGTTCAAAACAGTCCTGTCAGCCGCAACAACATCTTCAATCTGAAACAGTTAGCCATTCCCCACCAGTTTCTGACCTCCGTGTAGGCCAAGGGACTGCCTTCGTGGGGATGGAAGACGCCTTGCAGAATGGTTAAAAAGATTGGATTCATTCCTACTGCCAGAAAACCATTCTAGATTAAAGCAATCTTACTACGAGTCATGAAGCAAAGAGGATGCAAGTGTACCAGCCTGCCTTTGCAGTTCATGCTCTATTTGTTTGTGACTTTGGACCATCTCTGACACCTTCCTGTTCCTATGTAAGTGACTTGAAGGGCTTAAAGGCCTCTTCCTCTTCCTAAGTGACTTCAGTTGCGAAATGGTCTCTTTCCGATCCTGTTTAAATGATATGTGGAGCTGATGAAATTCCTTCTCTTCCTGTGTAACAGGCAGAGTGTTTTAATGAGGTATGCTTTCTCTTGTCTAATAGTTTTGACGGGTTGAATTGCTTTCCTACATTCTTGTGAAAACTAGAATTATATGCTGAGCGAGTTCCTCCATTTACTATGAATACGTGTTACTCTGTTACACGAGTGTTGCCGACAATTTAACAGCATAATATTGAATGTTGTGTAAATGTTGTTGCACATGGACACAGACTACTTCAGTACTGAGGGATGACAATTTGTTCTGAAGTTTATGTGGTCCTCAGTACAAATCTCTCCTTCTGATCGCAGTGGACTCAATTGGTTGAATGGCCTATTTCCACTGACTGTAAGGATGGCCCGATGACAAACTGGAGATGCCTGGGGTGAGGAAGCTACCCTGAGGACCTCCTGCAGAGATGTTCCACGGATGAGATTATTGATGCGTACAGATGAAAACTTCTTCACTTGTGTTGTGAATTACTCGAAACAGTGGGGAGCTTACAATCGATTCGCGAGTAGTACAATTTGCTAATGGTTCTTGATGCATTTCTCAGTCAAATACTGCCTTGATATTAATGCCACCGGCTCTTAGTGAAGCCTAGTAGTCACCTCTTGTATTCGTATCAATAGGTCATGCTGTGGAAGCAGGGAATATTTTCTTCAAACAGGTGGTAGTGATTGTCAGGAATTCCTTATTCCACAGAATTAGTGAGCTAAATCACTGGAAGTATTTATAAAGTAATTTGACGGACTTCGACCTGTCAGCGTGGTGAGGGCTATGAAGAATTATGTATGAAAGAGGAATTGAGACAAACAGCAGATCAGCCACAATGTTAGTGAAGGGCAAGTCAGGCTTGAGGTGAAACGGGCTCCTGTTTCTGATCTTTTTCATTCTGTTTTTGTCAAGTTTTGAATTATATTTTACTGGAGGTGCTGTTTTTGAGTGTTGTAGTCAGAGGGACCAGAATATTTTGTAAGCCATCTCTGGGTGAAATATGGGGACTGCAGTAACAATGAATCTGGGTCTACACATGACCAAAGAAATAATGAAGCACATGTTGCAGAGAGGGGAAGCTCTGTAAAGAAAGATGAAGGGCCACATTTTTACAATATATTTCTTAAATTATACAAAGCATGTGTGACGGTCGTGAGGGGCTGAATGGTTTCATCTGTTTCTGTGCACTAGCCTGTAGGAGTATGTGGCCTCCAACTGCGCCAGTCTGCTGGTTTGAGGGGCTGAATGGAAAATTTGGATATAAGACTGACCAACAGAAGTAGGTCATGAGACACTTTTTAGCTTCTCCGTCAGACATTGAGATTGTGGCTGTTAGGCTTGTGGCCTCAACTCCACTTTCCTTTAAGTATCACATTATCACTCTCTGTCAGATATGTAACTAACACAGTTTTAAATAAATGTCAACAGAAGAGAGCACAAAATTCTGGTGAAGCAAATTCACACTCCAAAGTCCCTTTTAGAATTTCTACTCATCCATATAGAACAATTGAGCATAGAAACAGCCCCTGTGGTCCCACTAATTCACGCTGACAATAAATCCTAATCTGATCAAGTCCAATTTGCAAGCTGTATTCCATATCCTTCTAAATTCTTCCTATTCATATAAAAATTCAGATTATTTTAAATGCTTTAATTTTACCTGCCTCCACCACTTCTTCAACCAGCTCACTCCACACATGCACCACACACTGCTTCAAGTTGGTGCCAGTACCTATTAAATCTTTCTCTTCTTGCTGCAATACTTTGCCATCTATTTGTGGACTCCACTATTCTAGAAAATAGACCTTGGTTATTCATACGATCATGCCTCTGACGATGTTATCAACCTCTATAATGTCACCTTTCAGGCTGCTATGCTCCAGTGTAAAAACACCTCAGTTTGAAGTCTCTCCCTTTTTTCTATCCCTACAGTCCCAGCAACATCATTTCAAATCTTTTCTGCATCCTCCCAGATTTAACGACATTCTTCATATAACAGAGTGGAGCGAATTAAACGCAGTATTCTAAATGTGGTCTCACCAACGTCCTGTTCTGACGCAACGTGACGTCCCAACTCCCACACTCAATGCTGTAACCAATAAAGGCAAATATATCAAACACTTTCTGCGCCGCCCTGTCTACCTGCGATTCCATTTTCAACGAACTATCACCCTCCAACGTTTTGTTCAACAATAGTCTCCAGGACCCAAACATTAACTGTATAAGTCCTGCGCTGTTTCACCTTACCAAAATGTGACACCTCACAGTTATCTAAATCAAACGCATTTGGAACTACTTGGCCCATTGTCTCATCTGATCAAGGTCATCTGCACTTTGAGATAATAGCCTGACTTTATTTTAAGATATATATTTACATGTGCTTACGTAATTTAAAAATAAAACTTTTAATGTCTTCGCAATATCGTGTTAAAATGAATGTGCCTTCTTCTTAAATTACTTTTCCAGATTATTTCAATTCATCATTTACCAGCTGCACTCTACTCAATGCCTTGTATGGTTAATAAGAACATCCCTCATTCTTAGGCCTTAACTGTGAATCCTTCATAATATGATGCCTTCTCCGCAAGAATGAGTAAATATCTTTGAAAAGATTTGAAAGCAATTGTGTATCTTTCTTTCACTTTCGGGTATCAAAACTGCATCCAATACATCAGATGTTGTCTCCACGATGCCTTGTACAGAGGCAGTAAGATATCGCTCAGCTCATGCATAATCCAAGGTGGCTGTAATAGCTACTCATTTTTTGAGGTGTTTTACGTCATGGATGTGA
This sequence comes from Chiloscyllium plagiosum, assembly GCF_037043375.1. Taxonomy (NCBI): domain Eukaryota; kingdom Metazoa; phylum Chordata; class Chondrichthyes; order Orectolobiformes; family Hemiscylliidae; genus Chiloscyllium; species Chiloscyllium plagiosum. The sequence goes on along the minus strand of NW_028270188.1, from coordinate 37,047,562 downwards.
TTCGCTTGAATTCGAAGAGAAACAATTTTTGTTTGATATGTTGTTGCATTGGTTTGTAACGTTGGGGGAAAATGTCAAATCTGAAGCAATTTTAAAAGGGAGAAGAACACAAAATTCTTTGAGAAGGTGACTAAGGAGGTAGACGAGGGTGAAACGGTAGATGTCGTGTATATGGAATTTAGTAAGGCGTTTGATAAGGTTCCCCATGGTAGACTACTGCAAAAAATACGGAGGTATGGCATTGAGGGTGGGTTGGAGATTTGGATTAGGAATTGGCTGGCTGGAAGAAGACAGAGGGTAGTCGTTGATGGTAAAGGTTCATCTAGGAGTGCAGTTACTAGTGGTGTTCCGCAAGGATCTGTTTTGGGACCATTGCTGTTTGTCATTTTTATAAATGACCTGGAAGAGGAGCTAGAAGGTTGGCTGAGCAAGTTTGCAGATGATACGAAAGTCGGTGGAGTTGTTGACAGTGAGGAAGGATGTGTAAGGTTACAGTGGGATATAGATAAGCTGCAGAGCTGGGCAGAAAGGTGGCAAATGGAGTTCAATGTAGGTAAGTATGAGGTTATTCACTTTGGTAAGAGTAACAAAAAGATGGGGTACTGGGCTAATGGTCAGATATTTGGTAGTGTGGATGAGCAGAGGGATCTTAGTGTCCTTGTACACAGATCTCTGAAAGTTGCCACCCAGGTAAATAGTGCGGTGAAGAAGGCTTATGGCGTACTGGCTTTTATTGAGAGGAATTGAGTTCCGGAGTCCTGAGGTCATGTTGCAGTTGTATAAGACTCTGGTGCCGCATCTGGAGTATTGTGTGCAGTTTTGGTCGCCATACTATAGGAAGGATGTGGAGGCACTGGAACGGGTGCAGAGGAGGTTTACCAGGATGTTGCCTGGTATGGTAGGAAGATCGTATGAAGAAAGGCTGAGGCACTTGGGGCTGTTTTCGTTGGAGAAAAGAAGGTTTGGGGTGACTTGATAGAGGTGTACAAGATGATTTAGGGGTTTAGATAGGGTTGACCATAAGAACCTTTTTCCATGTATGGAGTCAGCTATTACGAGGGGGCATAGCCTTAAATTTAGGGGTGGTAGGTATAGGACAGATGTTAGGGGTAGATTCTTTACTCAGCGAGTCGTGAGTTCATGGAATGCCCTGCCAGTAGCAGTGGTGGACTCTCCCTGACAAATTGAACGTTATTTATTTCAATGCGAGGGGCCGAACAGGGAATTTTTGAATTCCCTACAGTGTGGAAACAGGCCCTACAGCCCAACAAGTCCACATCGACCCTCCAAAGAGCAACCCACCCAGACCCATTTCAAGTATATTTACAATTTACATTTGCATGGGTAGTTTATCATGGCCAATTCACCTAACGTGCACATCTTTGGATTTTGGGAGCAAACTGTCGCAACCGGAGGAAACCCACGCAGAGAATTTGTAATTCCACGCAGACAGTTGCCAGAGGTGAGAATTAAACCCGGGTCCTTGGCCCTATGAGGCAACAGTGCTAACCCTGAGCCACAGTGCTGCCCCGAAAGGCAGATGAACTCAGGGCATAGTTAGGAACAAAGAACATGGGATTGGGATATCATAGCATTTACAGAAACATGGTTCAGGGATGGACAGGACTGGTAGATTAAGGTTCCAGGACACAAATGCTACAGGAAGAATAGAAAGGGAGCCAAGACAGGAGAGGGAGTAGCTTATTTGATAAGGGATAGGATTACAGATGTAGTGAGGGCTGTTATTCCTGGAAATTCATCCACGGAAGTTATTTGGGTTAAACTGAGAAATAAGAAATGGATGATTACCTTATTGTGATTGTATTATTATGAACCCCCTAATAGTCAGAGGGAAATTGAGAAACAAATTTGTAAGGAGATATCTGTAATCTCTAAGAACAATTGGGTGGATATGGTAGGGTGATTTGTGTATGGAATAAGCTGCTAGACTAAGTGGTGGAGGCTCCTGCAATTGCAACATTTAAAAGGCATTTGGATGTACATATGCACAGGAATGATTTGGAGGGACATTGGCTCGGTGCTGGCAGGTGGGACTAGATTGGATTCGGATATCTGGAGATCAGACCAGCCACCATCTTATTGAATGAATCGGGCCGAGTCTTTCGAGGGCACGGGCCCGGTCTCCACACCGCACCAGGTCCAGTCGCCAAACTGCACTGGGCCCAGTCTCCCCGCTGTACCGGGCCAGTATCCAGATCATACCAACCACAATCTCCAGGTTGCACTGCGCACAGGCTCCAGAACACACCGGGTCGAGTCACTAGAGTACGCCAGGCCCACTCGCCAGACAGCACTGGACCCTGTCTCCAGAATCATTTTTCAGAACGCACTGGGCCCAGTCGCCAGGCAGCCCCAGGCAAATCTCCAGACTGCAAAGGGGCCAGTCTCCAAACCACATTGGGCCCAGTCAACAGAGCGTGCTGGGTCTAGCCTCGAGGCCGCACTTGCCCAGTGACCAGTACACACTGGCTACAGTCTCCAAGCTGCGCTATGCGCTGTCTCCAGTCGCAGTCTCCAGAGCACTCTTGGTTCAGTCTCCAGGCTGAAGCGGGCCCAGTCTCAAGAACACACTGGGTCCAGTTTGCAGACTACACTGGTCCCCGTCTTCAGACCACACGTTCCAGTCTCAAAACTGTTCTGGGCAGAGTCTCCAGACCATTGCAACCCCAGTAGCCAGGACGCACCTGGCCCAATCTCCAGACCGTGATGGACTGCTCCAGCGCGTGATGGGCCAGTATTGAGAGCACAATGGCCTCAGTCTCCAGGCCATATTAGCCACAGACTCCAGACCGTGCTTGGCCAACCGTTTTGACCAACCTAGACACAGTCATTAGACCTCACAATGCCGAGTCTCAAGATCACATCAGGACGAAACTCCAGGCTGTAACAGGCCCTGACCCCAGTGGCCCCACTGGACGCCTCAGGCTGGTGTCAAGAGCACACCAGCCCCAGTCGCCAGCGTGCACATGGCCTCGTCTCCAGACGATTCTGGGCCCAGTCTGCAGGCGCACCAGGCCCAGTGTCCTGTCTGCACCAGGTCCAGTCTCCTGGCAGCGCCAGCACGAGTCTCCAGGCAGATTCACTCCATTGTCCATATGAAAGAAGGTCTCTGTTTTCAGCCCCAGTCTCTACACCGCTTCGGGGCCCGTCTTCAGAACACAACAGGCCCAGCATCCTGGATGTATAGGGCCAAGTCTCCAGGCCCCAACAGGCAAAGTTTCCAGGCCGCAACTTGTCCAGTCTCCATCTGCTTCTGACCGAGTCTCCAGGCGACACTGGACACACTCTCCATGCAAGTGTCCGGATCACACTGGCCGCAGTCTGCAAACTGCAACTAGCCCAGACTCGAGAGGGCAATGGGCCCAGTCACAAAGTTGCACAGCACCACTCTCCAGAACGCGCCGAACCTAGTCTCCAGACTGCACTGGTCCCAGTCTGTATCGGGCCCAGTCTCCAGACCGCACATGGCCTAATCTCCAGGCCACAGTGGCCCAGTCCACAGACTGCAATGGGACGAGGCACCATACCCAGTCTCTCGACCCCACGCCATGCCCAGTTTTCAGACCTCACCGGGTCCAGCCTCCAGATCGCACTGGGCCCAGACTGCAGACCCCACCAGGTGCGTTCTCCAGGCTGCACCGGGCCGAGTTTCCAGACTGTATATTGCTCAAGTATCCAGGCTGCACCAGGCCAAGTCTCCAGACTGCAGCAATGCCAATCTCCAGATCACACCATGCCATGTCTCCAGAACGCACCAGACCCAGTTTCCAGACCACACTGGCATCCGTCTCCAGGTTTCACTAGGCCCAGTCTCCAGAGCACTTCGGGCTCAGTCACCAGGCCGCACTGTGCTCCAAATCCTGAGTCCTCACCTTCCAAAACCAAAGTCCTGTCTGGAACTGACCTCCTCCTAATCCCACTGGTGCAACGTTAAAACTTACATTTTGGGGATAAAATGCTTCCACTAAGTGTAAAAAAAAAGAAAAAGAAATAATGAGCTGAGAGATGCCGCCATCTGTAGAAATCACACAGCTCGTTCCCTGTTCAAAGAATGACTTTCGAGTCTCAGAGCAGATTTGTCCAATTTTTTGCAATGCTGTTCCTGAGATATTAACAAAACGAGATGACGATGCCCCTGTTTGCTGTCATTGGGTTTGCTTCAGGAGTTTACAATCCGTTCCCATTGTAAATTTGAATAGTACATCAAAGAAAGATTGAACGTTAGAGCAAGTGCCAGAAAATTCTAACTTAACCTCTTCCGTAGTGCTTTCCTAAGACTGTTCTGTATACAATTGCACTGCTGTGGTCTGCGCAGTTTCCTGTGCTGGACAGGTATGCAATCAGTGTTTACAGATCAACGCTCCTCTGGTCTGCATACCTCCCTCTGGTTGACAGATATGTCGTACGGGATTATAGATGATTGGACTGCTGAGGTCTGCATAGCTCCCAGTACTGGACAGATATCTAGTCCGGGTTTAAAGATCAATACACTGCTGTGGTCTGCATAGATTCCAGTACGGTGCAGATATCTAGTCCGGGTTTAGACCGGCACAGCTGTGGTCTGCGTAACCGCCGGTTCTGGGATTATATCTCGTCCAGGTTTATAGATCAATGCAGAGCTATGGTCCGCACAACATCCCGTGCTGGAGCTATTAAAAGTCAATGAGTCAGGCAGCATCCAAGTTTCACGAAAATCTTGGAGATTTTCCTGCACCTCGGAAGCTGCCTGACGTGCTGTGTTTTTCCAACGTCACACTCTCAACTCTGATCTCCGGCATCTGCAGACCTCACTCTCACCTTTATAATTTAATGCACTGGTGTAATCTTGACAGTTTTCTGCCCTCGACAGGTTGCTGGGTTTGGACTGAGCAGTGCGTGGGCTACACAATTCTCTGTGCTGAACATGTATCACCTCTGGGTTTATTGTGTCTGGGCTGGTTCTGTGAGGTGGTTTGAGAATGTGACAGAAGTAACGATTTCAGCTAATCTGGCAATGCCTTTATTTTAGGTTCTAATTCTTACAATTGGACCCTCCATCTCTGACTCCATTTATATATGCAGTAACCTGTCCTGGCAGCAACCACAACCTCTTCATTCAGAAGTAGATAGCCATTCCAATCGTCTTCCTGCCTCCATGTAGAAAGCATAGGTGGCCTCTCGGAAAAAGGGCATCCTCTTGTTGCACAGCTCAAAATACCCAACCCCTCTCCTTGCCACCGCCAAACAACCGCATCAAATTCTTCGTTGTGTCTAAAACGTTGATAGTGTTCGCAAATAGCTGAGACCCCAGCACTGGTCACTGTGTCACTGCAGTCGTTATTTTTTGCGAAACTGATAAAAACTCTCAGAATTGCAAAGGACCCACTCTGTACTACATCCTCAGGAGAATCCATACTCTCAACAAACAGTATTTCAATTCCATCTCAAACATCAAAAACTGTAAGTACAACAAACTTTTATCTACCCACCTCCATAACCAGCGCTCCTCGAACATTCCAGAAGATTCCCCTGGCCTCGGAAACACCATTAGCCATGCGGCTGATGCAGCTACCACCCCCACGCTGATTGATGGTGTCACTTCTGCACCCATCATGGCCACTCCCACAGCCACCTCCGGCCCTCACATCATCGCCGATGCCACACGCTCAGTGACTTCTGCCACCCCTACTGTCGTGTGTGCTACCACTTCCGCCCCCACCAGCGCCACTCACCTGCATTCTGCTGACACGCCCCCCACAGACCCCACTGTCACTATCCCCACACCCCAGAACCCCGAGGAAAACACTACCCCTGCTCATGACTCTACACCCATTCCCCCCACCATCACACCCACTCCAGGTACTGGCTCCGACCCCACTCCCAGCTCTACACCCACATCAGCTCCCAGCTCCCAGCCCTGCCGAGTTTTCACCATCCCTCCAGACCTCCCCCTCACTGAGGACGAACGATCAGTCCTCAGCAAAGGACTCACCTTTGTCCCCCTCCGTCCACGCATCAATGAATTTAATACACGCCGTGACATCGAACAATTCTTCCATCGCCTCCACCTCCGAGCTTACTTTCACAATCAGGATTCCCGCCCATCTTCCGAGGATCCCTTCGCCCACCTCCAAAACACTGCATCCACCTGGACACCCCGTGCTGGCCTATTACCTGCCCTCGACATCTTCATTTCCAACTGCCGCCGGGACATTAACCGCCTCAACCTGTCGACCCCCTCCCCCACTCCAACCTCTCACCCTCTCAACGCGCAACCTTCCAATCCTTCTGCTCCAATCCTGACCTCACCATCAAACCAGCGGACAAAGGGGGCGCAGTGGTAGTCTGGCGCACTGACCTCTACATCGCTGAAGCCAAACGCCAACTCGAGGACACCTCTTCCTACCGCCCCCTTGACCATGACCCCACCCCCCATCACCAAACCATCATCTCCCAGACCATACAGAACCTCATCACCTCAGGAGATCTCCCACCCACAGCTTCCAACCTCATCGTCCGGGAACCCCGCACTGCCCGGTTCTACCTCCTTCCCAAGCTCCACAAGCCTGACCACCCTGGCCGACCCATTGTCTCAGCATGCTCCTGCCCCACTGAACTCATCTCTACCTACCACGACACTGTCCTATTCCCCCCTAGTCCAGGAACTCCCCACATATGTTCGAGACTCCACCCACGCCCTCCACCTCCTCCAAAACTTCCGTTTCCCCGGCCCCCAACGCCTCATCTTCACCATGGATATCCAATCCCTCTACACCTCCATCCGCCATGACCAGGACCTCCAAGACCTCCGCTTTTTCCTCTCCAGACGTTCCCAACAGTACCCCTCCACCGACACACTTATTCGTTTGGCCGAACTGGTCCTCACCCTTCACAATTTCTCCTTTGAATCCTCCCACTTCCTCCAGACCAAAGGGGGAGCCATGGGCACACGTATGGGCCCCAGCTATGCCTGTCTCTTTGTTGGCTACGTAGAGCAGTTGATCTTCCGTAATTACACCGGCACCACTCCCCACCTCTTCCTCAGCTACATTGGAGACTGCATTGGCGCCACCTCGTGCTCCCGCGAGGAGGTTGAGCAATTCATCAACTTCACCAACACATTCCACCCCAACCTTAAATTTACCTGGACCATCTCTGACACCTCCCTCCCTTTCCTGGACCTCTCCATCTCCGTTAGTGACGACCGACTTGACACTGACATTTTCTACAAACCCACCGACTCCCACAGCTACCTGGATTACACCTCTTCCCACCCTCCCTCTTGCAAAAATTCCATCCCGTATTCCCAATTCCTCCGCCTCCGCCGTACCTGCTCCCAGGAGGAGCAGTTACACCATAGAACACACCAGATGGCCTCCTTCTTTAGAGACCGCAATTTCCATTCCCACGTGGTTAAAGATGCCCTCCAACGCATCACGTCCACATCTCGCACCTCCGCCCTCAGCCCCAACCCCTCCAACCGCAACAAGGACTGAACGCCCCTGGTGCTCACCTTCCACCGCACCAACCTTCGCATAAACCAAATCATCCGCTGGCATTTCCGCCACCTCCAAACAGACTCCACCACCAGGGATATATTTCCCTCCCCACCCCTCTCCGCCTTCCGCAAAGACCGTTCCCTCCGTGACTACCTGGTCAGGTGCACGCCCCCCTACGACCCACCCTCCCATCCTGGCACTTTCCCCTGCCACCGCAGGAACTGTAAAACCTGTGCCCACACCTCCTCCCTCAACTCCATCTAAGGCCCGAAAGGAGCCTTCCACATCCATCAAAGTTTTACCTGCGCATCCACTCATATCAGTTATTGTATCCGTTGCTCCCGATGCGGTCTCCTCTATATTGGGGAGACTGGGAGCCTCCTAGCAGAGCGCTTTTGGGAACATCTCCGAGACACCCGCACCAATCAACTAAACCACCCCGTGGCTCAACATTTCAACTCCCCCTCCCACTCTGCCGAGGACATGGAGGTGCTGGGTCTCCTCCACCGCCGCTCCCTCACCACCAGCCTCATCTATCGCCTCGGAACACTTCAACCCCAGGGCATCAATGTGGATTTCAACAGCTTCCTCATTTCCCCTTCCCCCACCTCATCCTAGTTTCTAACCACCAGCAACACGATCCCCTTGACTTGTCCGGACTTGTCCGACCTGCCCAGCTCCTTTCGAACCTATCCACTCCACCCTATCCTCCCTGACCTATCACCTTCATCTCCTCCCCCACGACCTATTGTACTCTATGCTACTCTATCCCCTCCCCCACCCTCCTTTAGCTTATCTCTCCACGCTTCAGGCTCTCTGCCTTTCGTCCTGATGAAGGGCTTTTTCCCGAAACGTCGATTTCGAAGCTTTTCGGATGCTGCCTGAATTGCTGTGCTCTTCCAGCACCACTGATCCAGAATCTGGTTTCCAGCATCTGCAGTCATTTTTTTTAACTCAAAAACTGATATATCCCTAATGTATCGCTGCTCACGGCTCAGTAATCCGTCCTCCCCCTATTCCCATGTAACAGTTTTAAAGGGCTCAAAATTCCCTTACATTTCCTGTGTAACAGGATTGAGAGATGAAACGATCTGCTCCAATTGCTGAGTAACAGCCTCGAATGACTGAACGTTCCTGTTTAAAAATATGTTCTTCTTTAAGACACTCGAAGGTCTCAATGACCTGCTTGAGTAGATGTGAAGTTGTGAATTGTGCTGAATGTTTTGGTTACATCAGTGAACTGTCCACTTCTGACTTTATGATGAAGGGAAGGTTTTTGATGTAGCATATGCTGCTCGACAACAGTGTCCAGTTGGATATCCAGTTTCCATTTACTCGGACATTAAGAAGTGTGTCCTACTTTGCAGGAGGTGGTGCCGCATGCCAGTGTGGGTGCTAAATTCAATATGAGGATGAAACTTTCCCTGCTCCAGGGCTATGTACTGGGTGCTCTTGCAGAGACTGTTACGGACAGATACATCAGTGACAATGAGCTTGAAGAGACTGTTTCAATTCTGTTGTTTGCCCCATCTCTTCCCATAATTCCATTGCTATGGATTTGAGGCTTCGCCCTGCTCAATCAGTGGTAGGTGTGAAGACACTCTTGGTGATGATCATTGAAGTCCCACCCCCAGAGTACATAGTGTGTTCTCTTCACCCTCAGTGCTTCCTCCATTTTATTGTCAACATCATGGGGAACTGAGTTATTACTGAGGGGTGCTGTGGGCCAGTAGATATTCATCAGGCGATTTCCTTGACCATTTCTGAACTGTTTCCTAGGATTTCCCGGTTTCTGGAATCAACGTTGGGGAGATCTAGGGATTCTTTTCCCGAGTGTATACCACGGTATCCCACGGTATTCCAAACACTGGTGGATCCCTCCTATCCATGGGTCAGGATATACCCAAGGAAGTGATGGTGCTTCATAAAACATTACCCATCAGGCCTAATTCTGTGAGAAAGACGATATCAGACTGTTTCCTGACCGGGTCAATATGTGGAATAAAGGAGACGATTGATCAGGGAATAATGGGTTCAAAAGATGAATGAAACTCACTCTATCCCACTGTGTGTTGTATTCTCAAAATAGACTGAGGAAATTAATCTCTACATTGAGGGAAATGGATATCATTTAATGTCAGTAGGGAGACATGACGAGAGTTTGTCTGATTGGGAACAAAATATCCAGAGCTTTTTACTGCTGGGACTGTTAGACAGAACTGAATTGGAAATTGGGAGATGTCAGAACAAGGAACGACATCCGTATGTCCATAAAAGCGGATTTACATGAAATTGTTGAGCTATTATATTTATGGAACTCAGTTTTTTGCAGGAAGTGCCGGTTGAGTTGAGTTTGGGGAGAGATTCTTACAGTGAGGATGAATGAGTCTCACCAAACTTAATTAACAGGAGGGCATTTGTGAAGGGGTTCTTTGTGACTCTGTCACATTCTGTTCTAGATATTCCCAGGAACATTCTATACCTTACATTCCCCGGAACATAGTTTACGTGAAATTCCCAGGAATGTTCCACACCCGACAATCTCGAGAACATTCCATATGCGACATTCCCTGGGGCATTCAATAGCTTATATTATTTGTTAACGGCCAGACCTCAGTGAATTGAGCAAAAGATCAGATTCCGAGGAAAGAAATCCCGTTCCAGGGAGAAGGAGACACTGTTCCGAAGTTCCCCGAGGCAGTTAAAGTGATGAGTATATTTTCCGTGCATGTACGTTTCTTCACGACAGAAGATTCGCCACAATTTAGACTAAACGACAGAAACGTTCAAATTCAATTTGTCTTGAAGGAATTGGGAGAGAATCCTTCAGGACAGGAAAGTTTTCACCCTCCATGTCAGAAACTGGAAAGATTGACCTGATTCTCCGCTCGTGTGATCGAGTATGTGGGAATGTGTATTTGTCTATTTGGTGAGGGCGCGGAAGAGCTTCTTGTACTTTATGACTTTTTTTATCATTAACTCAGATATTCGCATTTATTATTCGCTCTCCAATTATTTTAATAAATTTCTGAATGCACAGACGCATTTGAAAATCTCCCTGGGTCCTCAGTCAAACTGGTCGCATTATCTCCAGGCTGATGTATAGTGTGTTTGTTTTCCTTCCCCACAGTTAACGTAGTGACCATCGACATCCTGCTTTACAAAGATTGTGAATTGTCTCCATGTGTCAGTCGTTATCTGGGAGCCATGGCAATGGCGGATCTACTGGTCATTATCCTCGACCTGATACTGAGACATATTCCCATTGTTTATTGGGAACTCTTTTATTTCCTGTTCTCCATCCCCGTATGTAACATCCACTCCCTCCTGCTTTATGCAGCCACTGACTGCTCTGTCTGGTTCACCGTCGCTTTCACCTTTGATCGGTTTGTCGCCATTTGTTGCCAGAAGCTGAAAAGTAAATATTGCCGTGAGAAAACAATAGCTGTGGTTCTGGGAGCAGTCACTGTGCTGAGTTGTTTAAAGAACATTTTCTGGTATTTTATGCTCACAGCTCGATATTGGCTGTGGCATGCCTCCTGGTTTTGTGAGGAAACAAATGCTGTTTGATTATCCCATGTCTGGGCCACAATCGAGTTCCTCCACTACATTCTAACCGCGGCTGTCCCATTTCTCCTGATTCTGCTGCTTAATGTTTTCACCGTCAGACACATTTTAGTGACCAACAGAGCCCGCAGGAGACTCCGGCCTCACACCAAAGGGGACACTCAGTCAGACACAGAAATGAGAATTCGAAAAACATCCATCATTTTACTGTTTGTGATCTCGGCTAATTTCATTTTGTTATGGTCAACGTTAATGGTGTATTCTGTATGGTACCGGAAGCAATGTATTATGGATATCCCTTTTTATCTGCATTGGTTTGTGCTGGATTTGGGCTTTATGCTGCAACTCCTCAGTTGCTGCACAAACACTGCCATTTATGCCGTAACCCAGACTAAGTTCAGACAGCAGCTGAAGAATGTGCTGAAATATCCCTTTACCAAAATTCACCAATCAACTTCACGCATTAATCAATCTATCCTGGATTTTCTCAGTGCTGTTCAAAGTTTCAGCAATGACGCCACCTTCGTATGGGAACAGACTGAGCGGAGTGACAGTTTGTCCAAACTTATCCCACACGGCGTGACGGGGACACATTTCAATGTTTCTTTCAACTCAGCGACCAGTGAAAAACAGCATCATCCCACTTACTATATCCCGCACTTCAATTTGTAAACAACAAAAATGTTCATTAAAACTTTCCAAGCAGAGAAGGAACGATGCTGGTGTTTGTCTTTGTGCTGAAGAAGCTGAGCAGGGGAGAGTCAGACTCAGCCACGTGTCCTGGTCCACAGTGAGGGAAGAGAACCGGACTTTGAACTCGGGAATTGGTTCTACATCAATCTGTCCTTGCTCTTACCTCTGCGCTCCCACTCTGAACTGAACTTCAGCACATTTCATTATCAACCCGTATTGCACATATCCAGTCAACTGCATCTCTCTCTCTCTGTCTCCCGACATCCTTCACTCTCCCTCTTAAACAGTTGGACACTCTTGCACTGTCTTCCCATTTTCTCATTTCTCTACTTTTCTTTCCACACACACACTCTCTCTCCCCTCTCTCTTTCCTCTGTCTCTTCCTTACTCTGTCTCCCCCAAATCTCTTTCTCACCCCCTCTCTCCACACTCTGGAGGCAGGAAACATGTTTCCGCTGATCGGTGAGTGCTGAACCAGAGGACACAGCTTAAAAATATGGGATAGACCCTTTACGACAGAGGTGCGGAGAAACCTCTTCACCCAGAGAGTCGTGGCTGTGTGAAATGCTCTGCCCCAGGGGGCAGTGGAGGCCGAGTCGTTGGATTCATTTAAGAAATAGTTGGATAGAGCTCTCAAGGATAGTGGAAGCAAGGGTTATGGAGATAAGGCAGGAACAGGATATTGATTAAGGATGATCAGCCATGATCATATTGAACGGTGGTGCAGGTTCGTAGGGCAGAATGGCCTACTCCTGCACCGATTGTCGATTGTCGCCCCCTGATCTCGCCCTACACCTGTCGCTAACACCCCATCACCTTTCCCAGTTGTTCCACCCGACTCCACTCTTATCTTACTAACTCCCTTTTTCTTTCCCACTCTCCTGCACCGTGCCTCCCACTCGCCTATCTATCTCTCCCCATTTTCTCCCTCCTCCCACCTGCCAGACAGTTGTCTATTCTCACATCCATGAAGCCTCCCCCACCTCGACTCTCCACCAAACTGAGTGGTTGGTGGAGGGGTTGTGCTGAGGGCAGAGAGAGTTGGGCCGTGGGAGAGAGAATAGTATGGATGAGAGAAAGTGAAAAGGACAAAAGAATAGGGTGATTGAAAGAGAGTGGGAGCGGAAGAGAAAAGGGGCGAGAAAGATGGAGTGGGGGGCGAGAGATAATTGGACGAGCAAGAGAGAGTTAGGGAGAGACAGCGGGAAAGAGAGAGTAGAAGAGGGAGAGAGAGTGGAAAAGAGAGTTTGGGAGAGATGGTAGAGAGAGTGGGAGAGGGAGTGGGGAAACGAGTGATTGGGGATAGAGTGATAGGGTGGAGGAAGAGAGGGGGTGCAGAGTGGGTAAAGGGTGAGTAGAGCAGAGATAGGTGTGAGCCGAGAGAGAGAGTGGGAGGCGAGTATAATGTGGGAGACATTGTTTGTGTGTGACAGAGTCGGGCAGAAGAGAGAAGCTGGTTGGAGAGAGAGACTGGGTGTTAGAACTAAAAGTGTTCGGAGAGAGAGGGGGAGTTCTAGAGAGGGTGAGGAGGACAGAGAGTAGTGGGGGAGAGAAAGTGTGGCGGGAGAAAGTGTGGGGGAGATACCTCGAGAGAGTGTAGAGAGAGAGACGGGTAGAGAGAGTGGGGGAGAGAGTGGGGTGTGAGAGAACGGGTGAGAGAGAGAGTTGGGGTGAGAAAGAGATTTGGGAAAGAGATAGTGGGGGATAGAGAGTTTGAGGGAGAGAGAGTGTGGTCAGAAATCCGAGGAGGGAGTGGTGTACAAGCCTTTGCCAGGAGATTGGTTAGCACTGCTGCCTCGCAGCGCCAGAGACCCGGGTTCAATTCCCGCCTCAGGCGACTGACTGTGTGGAGTTTGCACGTTCTCCCCGTGTCTGCGTGGGTTTCCTCCGGGTGCTCCGGTTTCCTCCCACAGTCCAAAGATGTGCAGGTCAGGTGAATCGGCCATGCTAAATTGCCCGTAGTGTTAGGTAAGGGGTAAATGTAGGGGTATGGGTGGGTTACGCTTCGGCGTGTCGGTGTGGACTTGTTGGGCCGAAGGGCCTGTTTCCACACTGTAAAGTAATCTAAATCTAAAGTAATCTAAATCTAAATTAGAGTGGGAATGTCGGTACAGGCAATTGCGAGGGGAGCAAAGTGGTAATGGGATCACAGGCAGTTGCTCGAAACAGAGTAGGGATGGGGGTGCAAGCTGTTGCTCACAAGACATTGTGGGAGTGGGGGCACAGGCTATTGCTCGGAGTATAGATTGGAGACCGGGCACAACAGTTGCAAGGAGACCAGAGTGAGGATGGGATTTCAGGCCGTTGCTGGGACGACACTAGTGTGAATGGGTTAACACGTAGTTGCTCGGGGAAAACGGGAGGATGTGGTCACAGGGAGTTGCTAAGGTAACGAAATTTGGACGGAATCAAAGACTATTACAAGGGGAACAGAGATGGGTTGGGATCACAGGACTGTGCAAGGTCTTTGGAATGGGGATGTTTTCACACATGTTTCTAGGGAAATTGAGAGAGGATGCAGTCACAGGCTGTTGCAAGGAGAAAAGCTTGGGAATATCTTCATGCACCGTTGCGAGGAGAAGAGAGTACAGACGAGTTCGTTGCCATGGCTCAGGAACAGAGCAAGGAGTGACAACAGACCATTGCTACAAAAGCAGATTCGAGATGGATTCAGGGGACTGAGAGGTTATGGGACTACATTTCCCCATCCCGAGAACAGATTGAGGATGGGTTGACTGGACGTTGCGGGGAGGAAAGAGCGGAGATGGCCTCAACAGGCTGATGCTCGGGGATAAATGCGATGTTCATTTATCAGGCTGTCGTTATGAGAAAAGATTGGACATGTGTTCAGAGACCACTGCAAGTAGAGCAGCGTGCTGATGGAATGACAGGTCATTGCTATGTGAACAGAATGGGGTTGGGAAAATACTAGGAAATGGGAGACAATCTGTTGCGAGGAGAGAGCGTGGAGATGGAGTCGCAGGTTGTTGCTTGGAGAACAGATTGACGATGGGGTCATTGAACTCGCCCACAGAACAGACAGATTTGAGGTCACAGGCTGTTCCTAGGGGAGCCGAGTGAGGATACGTTTACAGGACCTTGCTCGGTGAACAGAGGGGTGAAGCAGTAACAGGTAATTACTACGTGAAAAGAATGAGGATGGGATCTAAGGCCGTTACTAGCGGGACAGTTTAGCGGTGAGTTCACAGCCCGTTGTCAACAGAACACAACAGGATGCGGTCACATGTCATTGATGGTGAATAGAATGGTTATGGGTTCACAGTCTGTTGCGATGGTAACATAGTTGATACGGGTTCATAGAACGTTGTGACTGGAAAAGAACCAGGATGCAGTCACAGGCCTTTGTCAGGATAAAACACTTGAGGAATTGTTACAGACCGTTGCTGGGATAACAGAGAGCGGGAGTTATCACAGGCAGTTCCCAGGAAAACAGCGTGGTAATGTGTTAACGGGCTGGAGCTCGGGGACCAGAGGTGCTCTGGGTTCACAGGTCATTGCTGCGGAACAGACTGATGATGGGAAAACAGGCTGTTGCAAAGGGGACAACCTGGGGATGGTTTCAGCGGCTGTAGCTTGGGGAACAGAGTGAGGATGGGGTTACAAACCGTTGCAACGAAAAAAGAGCGGGGATGGGGTCACAGGCAGTTGCTAGAAAACTAAGTGCGGACGGGGTCAGTGTATAATGCCAGAGGAACAGACTAACGATGAAATCACAGGAGGTTGCTAAGGCCACAGAGCGGCGATTGGTTCACAGCCCGTTCTCGAGGGAGAACGCGAGGTTCGGTTCACACGCTGCGAGGAGGAAAGCTTGGGAATGTTTTCAGACATCGTTGCTCGCAGAACAGAGTGCAGATGGGTTCTGAGGCCAGTGCTAGGGGGAACAGATTGAGGATGGAGTTACAGGCTGTTGCGAGAAAGACAGAGTTGGGAAGGGTTCACAGGGCATGGCTGGAAGAATAGAGAGGGATTGGGTTCACAGGGCTCTATCAGTGGAATAATGTGGGTATGCGATCGCAGGCTATTGCTGGGGGAGCAGAGTAAGAATGAGGTTAGAGTCCGTTGCTAGGAGGACAGCGTTGGAATGAGTTCACTGTCAGTTGCTCGGTGAACAGATTAAGGATGAGATTACAATCCATTGCTTGGAGGTTAGAGCGAGGTTTGGTTAACAGTCAGTTGCTAGTGAAACATAGTGGGGATGAGTTCACAGGCCATTGGTAGGAGAACAGCGTGGTGATGTGTTCATCGGCAGTTCCTTGGGGAAGGCTGTGGGAATGGTTCGGTCTGTTGCGAGGAAAACAGAAACGGAATGAGACCACAGCCCGTTGCTATTGGAACAGGATGAGGATCGTTCACAGGCCGTTGCGATTAGACCAGATTGGTATGGGTTCAGAGGCCGTTATGAGGAGAACAAAGGCAGGATTGGGTCGCAGGCTCTTCCTGGGAGACGAGCGTGTGGATGAGGACACAGGCTAGTGCCATGGAGACCAGAATGGGTTTGGACTCACAGCGAGTTCCTGGGAGAACAGGATCACAGGTCGTCGTTCTGGATGGGTTAAAAAGTAGCTGGAAGGACAACAGAGCGGGTATGCGGTCACAGTTAGATGGTTGGAGAGCAGAGTGGGGATGAGACCGTTGGCTGTTGCTAGAGAAGCAGAGCAGTTTGCTTTTATAGACCGTTGTGAGGAATTCATTGTGGGGAGGGAGTTACTGACCTAAGTAGGGAGCACAATTAGGTTCCCAGGACATTGAGGGAGATCAGAGTGGGGACGAGATTACAGACCTCTCAATGCTGGACACATTGGGGAATGGTCACTGACGATTCGTACGACTACCGACAGAAGTTGGTTTCACAATCTGTTATCATAGAGTCATGGAGTCATAGAGATGTACAGCATGGAAACAGACCCTTCGGTCCAACCCATCCATGCCGATCACATATCCCAACGCAATCTAATCCCACCTGCCAACACTTGGCTCATATCCAACCAAACACTTCCAATTCGTATACCCATGCAGATGCCTCTTAAATGTTACAATTCTACTGTCCTCCACCACTTCGTCTGGCACCTCATTCCATGCACCTACCACCCTCTGAGTGAAAACGTTGCCCCTTAGGTCTCTTTAATATCCTTTTCCTCTCAACCTAAACCTATGCCTTCTTGTTCCGGACTCTGAAACCCCAAGGGAAACGACTTTGTCTATTTATTCTATCCATGTCACTCATGAATTCACAAACCTCTAAAAGGACACCCCTCAGCCCTCGAAGTTCCACGGAAAACAGCCATAGCCTATTCAACCTCTCTTTATAGCTCAAATGCTCTGGCCCTGGCAACATCCTTGTAAATATTTTCTGAACCCTTTCAAGTTTCTCAATATCTTTCTGATAAGGAATTGCAATATTCCAACTGTGGCGTAACCAATGCTCTGTATTGTCTCAACATGATCTCCCAAGTCATGTACTCAATACTCTAACCAATAAAGGAAAACATACCAAACGCCTTCTTCATTATCCTATCTACCTGCGACTCCAATTTCAAGTAGTTATGAACCTGAACTCCAAGGTCTTTTTGTTCAGCAACATTCCCTGGAAACTTATCATAAAGTATATGAATCCTGCTAAGGTTTGCTTTCCCAAAATGCAGCACGTTACATTTAGATAAATTAAACTCCATCTGCTACTTCTCAGCCCATTGGCACATTTGATCCAGATACCATTGTAATCTGAGGTAACCATAATCCGTTTTCTCAAAAGCTCCAATTTTGGTATCATCTGCAAATTTATTAACTATACCTCTTATTCTCACACACAGATCATTTATAAAACCGATGAAAAGTAGTGTACCCAGCACCGATCCTTGTGGCACTCCAATGGTCACAGGCCTCCAGTCTGAAAAAAACATCCCTCCACCACCTCCCTTTGCCGTCTTCCTTTGAGCCAATTCTGTATCCAAATGGCGAGTCTCCCTTTATTCCATGAAATCTAACCTTGCTCATCAGTCTCCCATGGGGAACTTTGTCGAACCCCTTACTGAAGTCTGCATATATATCACATCTACCGCTCTGTCCTCATCAATCATCTTTGTTACTTCTTCAAAAAACTCAATCAATCTTATGAGACATGATTCTCAGTGATTAAAGCCATGTTGACTATCCCTAACCAGTCCTTGCCTTTCCAAACGCATTCTGTCCGTTAGGTTCCCTGCAACAACTTAGCCACCATCAACGTCAGACTCCCGTTCCCTGGCTTGTCCTTACCCCATTTCTTAAACTGTGACAGCACGTTAGCCAACATACAGTCCTCCAGCACCTCGTGGTGAGTATCGATTAATCAGTTCAAAGGCTGATGCGCGGTAAAATGATTGAAAATGTGTTCAGAGAGCGTTGCTCGTCGATAAGAATGTGGTCAGGCTCAGAGGACCTTGCTCAGGGAACAGACTTCGGGTGCAGATTCAGCCTGTTCCTCGAACGACAGATTTTGATTGGTTTCACTGGGCATTGGTCGGACAATACAAACGGTATGGGTTCACAGGGCTTTGCTATCAGAATAATGTGCTTATTGGATAATAAGCCGTTGCTGGGAGAAGAGGGTGATGATGGGGTTTCAGTCCATTGCCTGGAGACGAGAGTCGCAACGGGTAACAAGCAGTAGCTAAGGGAACAGAGTGAGAATGGGATTACAGTCCATTACTAGGAGACGAGAGTGGGGATGGGTTCAGAGCCAGGAGCTAGGGTACAGATTGGGCATGAATCCACAGACCGTGGCGAGGCGGAGAGTTGTGAGAATGGGTTCACTGGCCGTTGCCAGTGAAACAGAGTATGATGGTGTCACAGGCATTTGCTCAGAATACAGAGTGGGGATGACTTCAAAGCTCGTTAGGAGGAAAGCAGACTGGGCAGAGTTTCAGAAGCGATTGCTAGTGGAACAGTGTAGCGATTTGTTTAGAGATTATTGCTAGCTGAACAGAGTGGGGATGTGGTCATAAGTAGCTGGTAGGTAAACAAAGCCGGGATGTGGTCACAGCTTTTCGTGAAAGTATCAGACTGTGTGTGGAATAACAGTTAGCTGCTAGGGTAACAGATTGAAGATGGCCTCACAGGCCGTTGCGAGGAGATCGGAGTGGGGATGAAGTTACAGGCCTTTTATACATAACAGATAGGGAATGGGTTCACAGGCAAACGAGGGAGATGGGAGTGGAGTGGGCATAAAGACTATTTGTCCGGTAACGGAAGGCGCCACACCCTGTTGCTGAAGGGTGCAGAGCAAGAAGGGGGTTGGCGCTGTTTGTAAGGGACAGAGAGTGGATGGGGTTATTGGCCGTTTTTAGAGAAGCAGATCAAGAATGGTTCGCAGTTCATTGCCACGACAACAGATTGGTTGTGGTCACCTGATTTTGCTTGTGTTGCGTTTGCATATAGTTGCTAGGACAACCGAGTGCGAATGGAGAGACAGGCCGTTGCTCGGAGAACAGAATGGAAATGATTCCACAGACCGGTTCTCGGGGTGCAGGGATGGGTTCTCGGGGTGCAGGGATGGGTTCAC
This sequence comes from Chiloscyllium plagiosum, assembly GCF_037043375.1. Lineage (NCBI taxonomy): Eukaryota > Metazoa > Chordata > Chondrichthyes > Orectolobiformes > Hemiscylliidae > Chiloscyllium > Chiloscyllium plagiosum. Next base: position 37,028,242 of record NW_028270188.1, on the reverse strand, counting down.
AGGTGGATGCGAGTGAAACAGAGAGAGAATGACTTCATACGGTGTTGTGAGGAGAGTGGAATGGGAATAAGATCACATGCGGAGATGATGAGGGGTCACAGCTGGTTCAAGGGAAAAAAAGCTTGGGCATGTGTTCAAAGACCGTTGGTAGGCGAACAGATTACCAATGGGGTTAGGCACCATTGCTCGGGAACTGAGTGAGGATAGGGTGACAGGCATTTGCAAGAGCAGCAGAGTGACGATGGAACAAAGTCGATTCCTGGAATGACAGTTTGGAGATGGGTTCACACGCCGTTGCTAACCGAACATACAAGATGGGTTCACAGGGTGTTGCCAGGAGATCCGAGAGGTCTTGGGTCATCGGTCGTTGCTTGAGAAGAGAGTGGGAATGGCGTCATATGATTTTGCTTGCAGAAAACAGTGAGGATGGGGCTATAGGCCGTTGTTATAGAAATATGATAGGGATGGGTCACAGGACTTGGCTATGAGACCGGACTACGAGTTTGTTAATGGAGCAGTTATTGGTGGAATTGGGCATTTGGGTAAATGGGGAATGGCGATAAACTTCAGGCATCGCGGCGTGCGTTTCCCTCAGGAACACAGATGAGACGATTTTAGGTTTTTCAGTAAGGAGTGATCCAAGTTTGTCTTGGGCCGTGGCGGAGATGGTAGAAGGCTGAGTGCAGTCCCTCAGCCTCAGAGAGATGAATAATCCATAGAGGGCGAATCTGCCCCCGAGTGGAGTCCCATGAGAAATGAGGAAGTGAATAGCAACGATAGCAGAGTCACTGGGGACATTTAAGCGACTGCTGGACATGCACATGGAGAGCAGTGAGTTGAGGGTTGTGTAGGTTAAGTTACAATATTTGACATTAGGATTAAATCTTGGCAGAACATCGTGAGCCGAAGGGCCTGTTCTGTGCTGTACTTTTCTATGTTCTATGTTCTAGAAGTTCAAGTTTCTAAGGAGGCAAGAGACAGGGAGTGAGTCTTTTTCTAATTTAATACGACCCAACTTCAATACTCACAACTGCTGGGGAGAGTGAAGGGAACCAAGGAACTGTCCAGCAGTCCAGAATCAGAGGTTAGGCCCGACCTCGGAGCATTCATGGAGTTGGCAGACATAGAGAGTGGGTGTATGGGAAAGAGGAAATTCCAGAGAAAGAAAGGTATGCAGGAAGTGCGGGAGGTGAATGAGAGAGGAATGGACTCAGGAGATGGAGGACATTATAGAGATGGTGAAGTTGTCGGCACAGAGAAGATTACATCGAAAGCGAGGGGGTGCAGGAATAGCAGGATATAACAGAGATAAGGATGCGTTTCCGGGATAGTAGAATTAACAAAGATGACAGTGTCGAGGCTAAAGTAGTTAAAGGAGGTAGGAAGGGGTTATAGGTATAGGGAGCAGGTGTCTAGACAGGAGGAGGTCATGCTACCAGGAAACACATAGTGAAGGTGAATGGTTAATTATTTAGAGAAGAACGCACGTTCAAGGCCAGACAGGGAGTTGGAATTGCCTCTCGCCTACATCCACTAGCACACGATGAGAAGGAAATACCCAGGAGTCTTGTCGGGCCTGGTGCAGCACATAGCATCTCGTGGATGAATAATGCACCATGCAGTCAACCAACTGACCGTACCATGTATCAGCATGCCAACTGGGAAGGAGGGAAAAATCTCATCCAATATTGACCAATGTTTAAATTCTGATTGCTGAACTTTCATCAAATTCCTTTGTGTAAATTACCACTGACGTTTACCAAAAAACAGTCATAGAGTTATAGAGACATAGAAATGTAAATCATCGAAACAGACTCTTCGGTCCAACCCGTCCATGCCGACCAGATATCCCAACCCGATCTCGTTCCACCTGCCAGCACCAGACCCATATCCCGACAAACCCTTCCTATTCATATGCCCATCCATATTCCTCTTAAATTTTGCAATTGTACCAGCCACACCAATTGCTCTGGCAGCTCATTCCATGCACGTACCACTCTCTGTGTGAAAGAAGTTGCCCCGTACGTCTATTTTGTATCTTTCCACTCTCACCCTAAACCTATGCCCTGTAGTTCTGGACTCTCCGAACCCAGGGAAAAGACTTTGCCCTATTGGAGTGCAGGTTAATAGCTCCTTGAGAATGTAGTCGCAGTTAGAATGATGAAGAAGGCGTTTTGCATGCTTGCCTTTTGTGATCAGCTCTTTGACAATAGCGTCATGTTGGGAGGTCATGTTGCTGCGTACAATTCTATTTTCCCTCCGATAAGAAAAATGTTGTGAAACTTAAAGAGCGTCAGAAAGTATTTACAAGAATGTAGTTCGGAGTTAATCTACATGGAGCTGCTATACAGGTTGGAGCGTCATTCCCTGGGGCGTGAGGGGCATGGATAGATTGAATAGCCGAAGTCTTTTCTCCAAAACTAGAGAGCTACGATCGAAGGTGAGATGGGACACATTTAAAAGAGAACTAAAAAACTTTTTTTTTCATACATTGCCTTGCACATTTGTGGAATGTGCTTGCAGAAAATATAATGGAGGGGTATAATTACAACATTTGAACGATTACTGGATTCGTTCATATATTAACAAAAAAAAACTTTGAGAGTGATATAGGCTAAATACTGGCAAATGGAACTAGATGAATCCTACCACAACATTGTCTCTCATTCTGTCTCCCTCTGTGTACTTTCCAAACCCTCCCATTTACTGGTAATTAAACAATCACTCAGTTTTAATTGTCCAGTTTTAATGTGAGTAACTGTACCGCATAATCTTTAGTCTTGCTCATACTGGAACGTCAGTTTCCACCATTAGGCAGTTAAGGAACATTTTTTATTAATTATTGTTGTGTTTTTTTGACCTGCCGGTGACCTGAACCGTTCTTCATGTTGGACAGTGGGATTTCAGCAACGCTGAGGAACATATTTGGAATTTGTTCTATGCCTATCCATTGAAAGACTGTGATAGTCACTCTCTGCTGATCATGTGCTCAGTAAGATGAGGAATCTCCTCATCGGTTAGCGATTCAGTCCAGGATTATTACTTGAATTTGAGAGGTATTTATTTTAATTATGATATTGAAAAATGATACAAGAAATGCTGGGATGAATTTCTCGAAGTTATGTATTAAACTGCTGTCGACATTCAGTAAGTTTAGAGAATTTAGTGACACACTCTGGATGGGTCATGACGTTTTGAAATTGATGGTGTGTACTATACCGTTAAGAGAGATTGCAAAATAAAAACTGGCAAGCACCTGTCATGTGACTGACCGCTAGCTCAACAGAGAAATTTGAAGATGTAACATTTGAGTTGTAATATGAGATACTTCGTTGATTTTACAGCAGTTCAAAATCAACCAATCAGTTTAAATTATGCCCCAAGAAACTAAAACCGAATCAAATTTGAATTTTACTGTTTTGACAACATCAGTCATATGAGATGATCTGATGTTTTGGGGTATAAATACAGCATTTTAGGCAGATAGCCACAAAAAGAGCACCTTCTGCCATCGAACAACTGTTATTCTCGCTCTCAGCAACCTGTTATTTTCTCAAAAAAATCTGTTCAGCAGAAGGCCAAAGATTAGCTCGGAAGGTCTAGAGAGCAGGATTGACTCTGCTGCCTCGTTGTGAAAATCGAGTTGCTGTAAATTTAATCGGGGCTTATGGGATCAGTCTATTGTTCTGGAGAGGGAGATAGATAAATATTTAAGACAAAGGATGCTTGTAGTTGTAAATAGTTGTTGTTTAATGTACACTTTTAGAAGTAAAGAATAAAATCAATATTTTTTTACTTTAAATATTGAAATTGGGGCAGCTTTCTATCATTATAACATTAACAGATTTCGAGGAGAGGTGAGCTTTTTTGTGTGTTTGATTTACTTTTCAGAAGGGTTTGCCCCATCATGTAAGAGTGGTGAATGTAGTTATAACATCTGTGTCCTCAACATGTCCAAAAAAGGAGCAGGGACTGTATACAGTCCATTCTCTGTAAAATGGAATGTGGTATTCACAATGAATTCAGCCATGTCCCTCTGTAACAGGTTTGAGAGGATGAATTGCCTCCACCTGTGCCTCGATAACAGACATGAGAGGTTGAATGCCCTCCTGTAGTTACAACATCTGGGTACTCAACATGTCCAAACAAAAAGGAGCAGGGACTCCGGAGAGAGATTCTCTGTAAAATGGAATGAGGTAGTCACAACCAGATCTGTCATGTCCCTCTATAACAGAAGAGGATGTACGTCCTCCTGATAGGTGTAACAGCCTCGAGAGGTTGACTGGACTCCTCCAGTTCCTCTGTAACAGAACAGGGCGTTAAATGATGCAGCAAACCCGGCATTATGAGCAACTGGTAAACTGAATCTTATGGGTGTTCCTCTCTTCTCAGTTACAGAAACCAAACCAACACAATGCACCAGGTGTCCTATCAGCAACACCTCATACATTTGCAGTGACACTTCTCTATGTTTCCAATGATTCCCTTGGGAAAATGTGCCATCATTTCGGCTGTCCACCGCTTCAAGTGGCCATTGGCTAGTATGGGATGAATGGCCGCCTCTTATCCCTCTGTAAATGGAACATGGGGATAAAATTATTTCTCCCTGTTCCCGATCAACAGTCTCAAAACTCTGAATGATGTTTCAAGGTTGTGACATGTTTTGTTAACAGGGCATTTAAAACTACGAGCAGTATTATACAAAATCAGCGAACAAAAAATATTGTTCCCCTGCATTACGGTCCCTAGAAATATCCCCATTAGTCATTTTATGGATCTGGTCTGTTATTTTATTCCTGTCTCTTTTTATAAACAGGGTGTGACATCGAGATCCTCCTGCAGGCTTCTGGCACTACTCCCAAATAAAAGGAAGGGAAATTAAAAAGACTGAAAGATTTATGGTCCATCCGTCAGCAATCCTCATCTATTCCACACAGATCAATTAAATTTTCCCTTTTATTGTGATATGAAAAGTGATGTCAGGAAGGTGTTAACTACAACTGTTTACTCTGTGGTTTCGAATACTGTCATTCTCCATGGAATGTAATTATCTTAGTGGAGGGTCTTTATCTTTTAATGAGAAATGGGTTCAATAGGTTGTCCCAAAGTATGAGCAGGAGCAACACCGACTGCATTAACAGGGATCAGCAGTTCCAGAGAGAAGTGAAGAAGAGATCGGAAATTGAGAAGCATAGACTGGAACAGTCTAACAGAATGTGAGAACAATAGACTGGAATGTTACACAATGGTTCAGAATCTGAAAATATTAGACTGTAATGTTTAAACAATGGATCAGAATCTAGAACAGTACATAGAATACTCCACCAATGGTTCTGAATCTGAGAACGATAGACAGGAATGTTCCAACAACGGACAGGAATTTACCTGATCATGTTTGGATTCTTCCTACGAATTATTGGCAGGCATTACCATGGCGGATGCAATATGGACTTTAAATTATTCAATATTTTTATTATCCTATCCTGGCGATATTTTTGCCCATGATAAATCCCACATTGTTTGCATTGACCACATTGGACTCTATAAATGTTCGCCTCATTTACTATTCTCTCTCAATAACCACTCTCCAAACCACTACGAACAACAACAGTGAACGTGTTAACTCTTTCTCTTCCTCCTTCTTTCTCGTACTGAGCCTTGTGTATTGACGTACTCAGTTTTAGCAATGAACAATGATTCATGGTTTCACTGCCCTTGCTGTTTAAATATTCAAAGCATGGAGGTCAATGCCTTCTGTTGTGGTTACGAACTCGATTTCCATCCTCTCAGTCCATCCCATTCCTGGCCAACATCTCCACCTGAAGCAGACGAGTCAAAGCTATGATTATTCCTTTGGCCATGAGCTGCTTCCTGACATCATACCCTGACCATTCCGAATTGAAAGTACTGACACCTCCAGAATGTACTTAACTGAATGCTCCTATCTGCTATTTGAAACTTGAACAATGAAATACTATTTTTACTCAATAATTTTATTAGGAACTTTCTCAAAAATTTACAAAGCATCTATATACAAATGAAAACAATACCAAAATACAGAACGTTTGAGGCAATACAGCAGATTGAGTGTATGTGGGGAAAGGAATCTGCCGCATCTGTCTGTTTCTTAACGTAGACACCCACATTCTCACTCTGTGCCTTACATACACCAACGCACACATACACACTCCCGCTCTCTCCCAAGGACGCACTCTCACTTCCATACCTCTCTCTCAAACACACACACACACACACACACAGACACACACACACACACACACACACACACACACACACACACACACACACACACACACACACACACACACACACACACACACACACACACACACACACACACACACACACACACACACACACACACACACACACACACCTCTGTCTCATATACAGAAAGCTAGTGTTTTCATATAAACCTGTTGTACTATAACCTGTTGTAATGTAATATTTGACCTTGTCCAGCTCAGTCAAAGTCCAGTACTTCCCTATCATGGTTCTTACTGGTTGGCCCCTCTCCATGCAAATAAGATTTTCTTAACTTGATGCGCTCTTGTCTTCCATACTAATATTACTTGTTGCACATTACCCAATGCTGCCTGGAAGTGAAGAATTAATACATCTGTCGCATCCCCTTATCCACCTTGCCTGTCCCATTTAAAAAAAAACAAATACTAGTCAAATCTTTCAAACATGATTTATGATTCATAAAATCATGTTGGTTATGATGGATAGTGGTTTGACTTTGGAAATCAACTGCCATTATTGCATTAATAAGAGATTATAATAATTTGCCTTCAATCCCTATAGTTTGTTCATGACTTTTCTTTCCCCAGTAAAGTCTTAGTCCTTCCCTTTCTATAACCTTTATGTTTCATTTCAATTTCTGTGTAACAGGCACGAGGCTTAAAAGATCTGCTTCCATTGCTTTGTAAGAGGCATGAGTTCCTGATTGGACTCATTCTGTTACTCGTTCACACGCTCAGTGGGGCGAGTGTCCTTCTGCTGCTCCAACATTATCGTCTCCATGGTTTGAATGTCCTGCTAATGTTCCTGACCCAGGAGAAAGTGAGGTCTGCAGATGCTGGCGATCAAAGTTGAAACTTTATTGCTGGAACAGCACAGCAGGTCAGGCAGCATCCAGGGAACAGGAGATTCGACGTTTCGGGCACCGGCCCTTCTTCAGGAATCAAATTCCTGAAGAAGGGCCGGTGCCCGAAACGTCGAATCTCCTGTTCCCTGGATGCTGCCTGACCTGCTGTGCTGTTCCAGCAATAAAGTTTCAACAATGTTCCTGACCCAGCCGCTCAAGACCTCAATGGTCCTCCTCCTGTTGATCAATGGTAGATTTGGGGACTGATGGAAACCCTTTGGTGTTATGTCACATTTAGAGGATTGGGTTGTGCAGGTAACTTTCGTTTCCCCATTTGGGTACTTCAACTAGTTATCTGTAAGGTTGTCACTCAGGTTATCTATCGTGCCTCACAGCACCAGAGATCCGAGTTCAATTTCAGTCTCGGTACAATGTGTGTTGTATGCACATTCTCCCCGTCCCTTCGTGAGTTTCTATCGGGTTCTCGAGATCCTCCCACACTCCCAAGATGTGCAGTTTAGGTGGACTGACCAAGCTAAACATTCCATATATTCGGGAATGTGCAGGCTAGATGTATTAGTCATTGAAAATGCCAGTGGACAGAGATTGGGTGGGAGCGTCGAGGCGGTGCAGAAGTTTAGATGGGATGGCCTTTGCAGGATCGGTGTGGACTCGATTGGTCAACTGGCCTGCTTCCACACCGTTTGGATTCTATGATAGACACGCTCATTGCAAAAAGAAACGAAACAGTAGAGGGAATAATCTCTGCGTTAGCACCTTCAGCAAGGAGCTTAAATCTGTGCATAATACTCCAAATGTGATGTCACAAGGTCATGTCCAGCACCATCAACACTTTGAGGAGAAAGTGAGGTCTGCAGATGCTGGAGATCAGAGGTGAAAATGTGTTGCTGGAAAAGCGCAGCAGGTCAGGCAGCATTCAGGGAACAGGAGAATCGACGTTTCAGGCATAAGCCCTTCTTCCTGAAGAAGGGCTTATGCCCGAAACGTCGATTCTCCTGTTCCCTGGATGCTGCCTGACCTGCTGCGCTATTCCAGCAACACATTTTCAGCACCATCAACACTTTACCAGCCTTCTGAAAGGTTGTCACCCACGTTAGAGCAGTCTGAGAGAATGCATAGCATTGTTCAAAGGTCATGGTCCTTCTCGACTCCTGTTGAAAATGTGACAATGACACAGCAGAAGAACAGGTAAGTTGTGGGGAGATGATGCAAAGGTTGAGTTATGTCTCACTGAACATCTCGCCCTGAATTGAATCTACCATTAATTTCCCCAGAGCCCACTCACTCAGCTTCCATAGAATCATGTGAGGTGGAGCTCAGAAACAACAAGGGGAAGCAAACAATGACGGAAATATTCTATGAAAGTGAAAATTGCAATTGAAATATTGAGCATTTATAAAACATGAAATTAGATAGACAGGTTTGTGGGTATTGCAGTAATAATTGACAGCTTCAGTTACATCCAAACTAGCATTAATCCAAGGAAATGCTAATGTTGGGTAAAATGATTTGTCGAGCATGTATGGGATGATTTCATTCCACATTATATTGATCACTGAGCTAGAGATCAGGCAATTTTGGAATTGGTGCTGTGTGATCAGAATAGCGAATTGAAATCTTTGCTGTCAAGGTGTTTTTGGGGAATTCAATATCTTAATATATTGAATTTTACATGATGTTTGAATATAAACCGGTTTTCTTTCTAATATTACAATATGTCCCTGTGTCATGCAAGCCATGAATGCACGAGGAACAAATTGGTTTCGGTGAATTTGAAATGATTTAATGAAAGGCAGACAATGTCTGTTCAGTAATTTGCTCCTAGTATCAGTAAAGGCGTTCTGTACCAGATATGCAGAGTGTTGGTGAGACTGTACCTGGAACATTGTGTATAGTTTTTCTGTCCTGATTTAAGTAGAACGCACTGATTCCATATACTGAATGGAAGTTCTCAAGATTAATTCCTCAGATGGCAAGATTGTCTGCTTAGGAAGTTAGGCCTGTGCCCTCCAGACATTCAGAGAATGAGAGGTGATCGCAGTTAAACTTAAAGTAAAAATCGCACAGAGCAGAGTGATGAACATAGGGGTATTGACAAGTGTGAGCAAGGTTAGCGAAATCCCAACATATTGCACAAGAACACCAAGCAGAACAGAATGACTAGGGAACAATTGAGGCCTATTAAATACCAAGGAGAAATCTGTTTATGTCGCTGGAGCACATTGATAGATTGGGACATGTGAGCTTCACATCTGTTTTACATGGTAAAAGGAGGCAGGTACAGAATTATTGAAGATGGACTGGCAAATTGTTGAGCAGATTGATAGCAGATGTGAGCAGCGTTTGATGGTTTTGGCTGGTATAAAACTGGACACTCCCACGGATCTGGATGGGTTGTATCTCGAGCTTCTGTTGGAGACAAGAGACGAAAGGCCCAAACCCTTCAGGAGATTTCAGTAGAATCTGGTGACAGGAGAGGTGCTATAGAACTGGAGAACACCCTTTACCCGATGGGTGGTGGAGGTAGGCCAGGGAACTGAGTGTCAGATCAGTGTTAGGGAAAGTGTTGCGGAAATCGGGAGGGACGAAATTGATCTTCATTCAGAGAAACAATGTTTGATCAGTGTTTGCCTACACGATGTCATCAAAGAGAAGTAATGCTGAACGAATTTTATTAAACCTTTTGGGGGAGTTCATTTAGACGGTTTTTCAACCAGGTCTTTGACAAAGCCCCACATGGGAAACTGATAAATGAAGTAACATCTATGTTATCAAGGGTAACTTGGGATACTACACTCAACTTGTCTCAGTATCAGGCACAGAGGGTGCTGTGGGAAGGTCTGCTTGTGTGACAGGAAACGAGTAACCCCCTGGTGTACCATAGTCACCAATGGTATGCCCCTTGTTATTTGTGTTAATCCTAAATGATGTCGATGTGAATATTAAGGGAGGTAAGGGAGGCTGATGGGTAAGTTTGGGTTTGACACCAACTTTGGCTGTGAGGAGGAAGGTTTTATGTATCAGGAAAGTATAGACGGAATGGTTAGATGGGCAGATCATTGGCAGATGAAATGTAACCCTGATAAATATAAGATGATGCACTTTGGAAAAAGGAACCATACAGGGGAGCGCTCAATGAATGGTGGCACACAAGGAAGCTCAGAGAGTGTTTTTCCACAGATCCCTGAATGTGACTGGACAGTTTAAAAGTCGAATTAAGAATTGTGGATCGTAAGCATAGCCTTTACTCATCGAGATACATATTATAACGGTTATACAGGACTTTGGTTAGAGGCCAAGATAGAATACTGTGCGTAGGTAGTGGTGCCACATTCCAGGAAGCATGTGATTGCACTAAATGGAGTGCAGAGTAGATTCATTCGTATGTTATTTGGGATGGAGCACATCGGCAATGAAAAGAGGCTGGATAATCTAAGATTGTTTAAATTGCAGCAGAGAAACCTGAGATGGACCTGATTCAGATGGACAAGCTGTATACACAGCAGCTGTTCCCTCTATTCAAAGGATCAAGAGCAAGACAGCACATTTTTAAAGTGAATGCATAAGTTTTACAGAGGATTTGATCATTGTTTTTCATCCAGAGGATATTGCGATCTGGAATGCACTTCCCGAGATGAGAGTTGTCACGGCAACCATACAAACGTTAAAATATACGTGGACAAACTCTTCAAGTGTCTTAACATCCCCGACTACGGGCCTGGTGAAAGGAAACTGGCACTAATGTAAACTTTGCTGTATTTCCGATCGTACAGAGTTTACGATCCTGTGATTGTAAGGTGTGGACAGGAATTGCTGGTTTTCTGAGGTGTATATTGACAAAAGTTGTAAGCATAAACTGCCAATGAAAAAGGTAAAAGAACATAAGTGCAGCTTCCTTACAGTCTGAACTAAGAGAACAGCGGAGAGCAGGGAATTGGCAGAACTATGAAACAACTACTTCAGTTCTATCTTCACAGAAGAAAACTAACCAAACAAATCAATTCTTCCCAGCAATGCTGGGAGCCCTACGTCTTGTGAGAAAAAAAGAATAAAATTCGTTAATAAATGCTGTGGTAAACATTATTGGGACTAAAACTTTGGTTAAATTAAGAATACAAATGCAAGGTGAGAAAGCAAAAACCAATACCAGTGTCCTGTACTTACACAAAGGAAAATACCATAGGATGAGGGAGGAGTTGGCTAAAATAGACGGAAACAAATACTTTATGGTGGGACCATTAATGAACAGGGGATGACTGTCAAATCATTCTTTTTCAACGTGCTCAGCAAAATTATATACCAGTGAAAAGGAAGGACTGCCGGAAAGGGATGATCTACCATGAATGCCCGAGAAAATAAGGGAGGTAATCAAGTTAAAAGATATGGCATAAATAATGGTAAAGACTAGATTGAAACTAGAAGATTGGGAAACCTTTAAAGGGCAACAGAACGTCACAAAAAAACTGTCAAGAAAGTAAAGATAAAAACTCAGAAAACAAGACAGCTAGCTAAAGTTTCCATAAATCTCTGAAACGAAAAGAGTGGTTAAGCTAATCATTGGTCTTTTAGAGGATGTTAAGGGGGATTTAGTAACGGGATATGATGAAACAGCCGCGGCATTGAACAGGCGTTTTGCGTCATTTTTCACCGTAATGGACCAGTAATAACATGCCAGTAATTCACAAAGGGACGAAGCAAAGTGAGAACCTGGAAATAATCATTATCAATAATGAGGTAGTGTTGGGCAAGCTAATGTAACTAAAAGTAGATAGGTCTCCTAACTTTGAAGGTATGCATCCCAGTGAAATAAAAGAGGTGGTGGAAGAAATAGCAAATGGACTTGTGGAAATTTTCCTGACTCTGGTAGAATTCCAGCAGGTTGGAAAACACTAAATGTGACGCCACTGTTTTAAAAAGAATGGACAAAAGGTGAGGGATTATAGGCCAAAACCCTAGCTTCCGTTGTGGGGAAAATACTTCGTTCTATTATCAAGGAAGAAGCAGCAAGTTATCCAGAAACACATTGTCCCGTTAGGCAGACACAGCATCGCTTCATGAAAGGCAATTCGTGCCTAACTAATCAACTGGAATTCTATGAAAACGTTACTACCATAGGAACCCAGATGATGTGGTGTTTTTAGATTTCCAAAAAGGCATTTTGGTGCCAGACAAAAGGCTACTGCTTAAAGTAAAGCTGCATGTTGTTACGAGTAATATATTAACGTGGATAGAGAATTGGTTAACTAATAGGAAGCAAAGAATGTGAGTAGATGAGTAATTTTCTAGTTGATGATCGGTGACTAGTGGTGTGCCTCAGGGATGGATGTTGGGACCGCAATTATTCACAATTTACATAGATGACTTGGGCACCACGTGCAGTGAGCCAAAGGTTGCAGATGATACGAAGATGAGTGGTACGGCAAAGTGTGCAGAGTACTGTGAGACTTTGCCAAGGGTCAGAGGTAGTATAAGGGAGCGGGCAAAGTTCGGGCAGATGGAAAAGATATTGCGAAATGCGAAGTCATTCATTTTGGTCGGAATAATATTACAAAAAATGACTATCATTTGAATGATAAAAAGAAATGCGGCATGCTTCTGTGTAGAGAGACCTGGCTGGCCTTGTGCATGAATCACAGACGGTTGGTCTGCAGGGGCAACAGTTAATTATGAAGTCAAATGGAATTTTGTCCTACATTGCGAAACAGATTATGATCAAAAGGAGAGAGGTTATGTTGCAAGAGCATCGTTTGCTGATGAAGCCATACCTAGAGTACGTGAACGTTTGGTCTACTTACTTGAGAAAGGAAATACTGGTACTTGAGCGCATACAGTGGAGGTCCATTCAGTTGATTCTGGAGTTGAGGGGTTGGCTTATGAGGAGAGACTGAGATCACTGCAATTATGTATTGGTTGGAATTTAGAAGAATCAGGGGAGAGCCTTATAAAAACATGCCTGAATATGAATGGAAAAGATAAGATATAAGTAGAAAGGCTGTTTCTACAAGCAGGGGAAACTGGGACAAAAGGGCACAAACTCAGAACTTAGGGGGAGCAGATTGAGGACGAAATTGAGAAGTAATCTATTGACCAGGAAAGTTGTGAATCTGTAGAATTGCCTGCCGAGTGAAGTAGTTGAGGCTTTGTCGTTGAATTTTTTGAAGCGAATTATTTTTTTTTGAACAGGAAACGAATTAAGGGTTATGCTGCGAGAGCGGTTTTGTGGAGCTGAGGCCATGAAAAGAACAGACATGATCTTCTTTAATGACGGAGCAGGCATGAAGAGCCAGATGGCCTACTTCTGCTCATATGTCTTATGTAATGGGCCAATATGTACGCAAATCAACATGAAATGGGATTCATATAAGAGAAACTGACTCGTCTCTATACTTACAGAGAAGCAAAGAATGCAATTCGTTTGGATTTTCAGAAAGATTTTGCATGAAGACTCTGGCCTCGTTTATAAAGACAAATATTATGGGATTGGGGTTAGAATATGAATATGGTTATAGAATAGGAGAGCTGGCACGAAACAGTGAGCAGTAATAAAACAATCTGTTTTCACGGAAGAGTCGTGGGATGTTGCATGGATTGCTGCTTGTGCACCAGCTATTCCCAATAGATGTCACATATTTGGTTGACGGAATCAACTGCAACATTTCCCATTTTGCTGATGGCACAAAACGGTGTTGGATTGTAAGTGAGTGACGGTGAGTGAGACAATTGGATTAAATGGGAAAATACGTGGCAGATGAAGAACAATATGGGTAGATTTGACGTTGTGCACTTCGGTTTGAAAAGTAGAACGGCAGCCTGCCATTTCAAAAGGGATTGGTTAAAAGCGTTGATATTTAAAGGTGCTTATACTCCTTTCCTTGGTTTCTTCTGCGCAGACCTCCGAACTCCATTAAGGGTATTGAGTTCTGAGGGCAGAAGTCAATAATGGGAATGGTACTGTTACACCGACCAAGTGGATATGTGTCCTCTTGAACAGGGTCGGGGTCTGGGTCGATTGGGCGTGTATTCCCTGGGTTTAGGAAGATGAGTGGAGATCTCAGTTAAATACATAAAGATCTGACATGGTGATGCAGATTGGAAGCAGGGATGACAATTCCCATGGCTGGGGCATCTAAAACAAGGGGCCAAAGTACTAGATCTATGCAGGTCGCTCTGCATTGAGATGAATATAAATGTCTGCACTCGGGTGACTGGTGAATCTGCTGAATTCTCTGCATTGAAATGCTGTTGAAGACAAGGCACCGCATATAAATAAGGATTTCTAGACATGAAGCGGATAAATAGAGAGATGAGTATGGTGTGGAAATAAAGGATCAGCCATTAATATTTTTAAATAGGTATAAAGGCCGACGGACCAAAGAGCCAACTGCAGTTTCTTTATTGTATTTTCTAAAGGTCAGTCACATTAAGGGATATGTGCATCATGTGGAACAAATTGCATTGGGGTGATGTTCGGCTATGGATGAGAATGGTGAGGGTTCAGTGTGCTAAACTGACCTATTCCTTTCCCGATGTTTCTGTGCAGTCTGTCGGAAAGCTATGCAAAAGTTGTCACCAACTCACAAGGATTTGGTAGGAGGTCTCTGCAGGGTCGACAAGACTGTGTTTCCTATTTCCTTTTCCGATACTGAGGTTGGTAACGTGTGTTCTAACCAGTTTTGTCCCTTAAGACCTGGGAGAAATTTGATAGAGTTGAGTGTCTTGCTTGTCTGTTTACAGAGAACATTGAAGTTTTCTCACATGACTCTATGTCTGGAATAATGTTTAGGCCAGACCAGGAAAGCAAGAGAGATTTGCATTCTGAAAGTACATTGTGGAAGCAAGTTGGTGTTTACAATTGACATTGACTTCAAGGACATTTTCACTGACACGAGATTTTAGATCTCGATATTTTATTACTTTATTTAAATTTCCATTAGCTGCCAGAGCATTAGCATGGTCTGGATGAGTAATTCAATGATAGCTCCACAACAGCGCCATATCCATGTGGGGACCAATCGTAAACCACAGTGGTTACTTCAGTATTGCTTCAAAGTTCTATGAAAAAGAACTCTCACCAGTTTGACTCTTGTGAAGTGGTAATTGGTCAGATTGTAATTGCGCTCCTCTGAGAGTGCTGGACACAGTCGAGTAATTTCCACATTGCCAGGGAGATGTCAGAGTTGGAGCTGGAGTGAAACCGCTTCCCCATAAATACGGCATGTTGTCAAGCAGAAGTATTCTGATCTATTACAGGAATAGTGTCAGGGTCCATTGCCTTTGTCGTACCGACTGTGTTCAGGTGTTTCGTGATGTGCAGCGAATCGAATTGTTTGAAGACTGGCATCTGAGATTATATTGCCTTGATCCACGCAACACTTCTGGCAGAGGATGGTGCAGACACTGCATCATTGTTTTTATACCGAAGCGAAGAGCAGTTCCATTCTTTAGTGGAATGGCAAATAAATAGTCTAGTGGTGTTAGATCAGTGACGCATGTAATGGTCTGGTAACATGACTTCCAATACTGTCACAGCAGGTAGTGAAATTCAATTACAATAAATGTTTGCAATTAAAAGTCTAATAATGATCATGAATCCATTGTTGGTAAAACCCATGAGGTTCACTAATGTCATTTAGGGAATGCAACTTCAATCTGCACCTTGTCTGGTCCACATGTGACTCCAGACCAACAGGAATGTGGTTGACTCTTAACTGCCCACTGGACAATAAGGCATGACAAATTCAGGGACACCTTACTCCCTTGAACACTTTTCTGCTAAAAATAATATTTGTGGAACCCTCTTCTCGAGTAAGATGTTTCAGAGTTGAATTCCATTTCTGACTGGATGTGGCAGGACTGCAAAGCTTCGATCTGATCTATTTGCTTTGGAATCAATGCACCCTCTCTATCAGAAGTTAGTTCCGCTGTTAGTAATGTAAGCATTCAAATGCGGTAGCTACCTACTCTGATTTCTGAACGGTAATATTTCCATTTTGATTTCCTGATTCATCTGAGAGTATGTCCGTATTGTCACGACTCTAAGTTGTCACGTCCCTCAAAACATTTTAACATATTCATCTGAATCTTTTCTTTCCAATAGTGTCACATCCTATGTTTCAAGTGATGTGTTTCCCTCTGTTTCTCTCCCTGACCATGATTAAGAGCTGTGTAATATCAATGCTGCCAGCCTTATACTGCTTCAGATCCAATGAATTTGCACACCTTGCATTACCGTTCACTTCCTGTTGTATGGCGCTACATGTTTGTCAAGGCATTTGAGCCGCTTTCACACACGTCTTTGGAACTTGTTCAAAAACAACAATTTCTGGGGAAACATAGATGGTCTAGCAGCATCTGCGGAGACAGAGAAACATAGATAACGTTTCAAGTCCACCGTAACTCTTCTTCAAAACTAAAAAGGGATTGTAAATTTGGCTTTCTAATAGCTTCTCAAAGGAGGAGGCTGGGTGATGGGAAGCAGAAGATGGTGGAGGGACGACGCTACAGAGCAACGGGCTTTTGGTTGTAGAGAAAGAGAAACAGGTATAAAATGTGTGTAAATTCAATGGTGAATGTGATAAATGGATTCTCTTTATTTCGTGTAAGATAAACAAGACAAAGGCAAGGTATTAGGGAGGCCAAGAGGGAGAATGTATGTTCAATGGGGAATAGTCATAACGTGGTCAGGCTGTGAAGGTTTGAATTAAATATTTACTCCGAGAGGCTATAACGTACCAAAGTGTAAAGTGAGTTGTTAATCCAGCTTTGGTTGTGCTTCAGTGGATCATTGAAGCAGCCCAGGACCGAAATGTTTGCATGAGAGCAAGGTAGGTTATTGAAATGAGAAGCACTGCGAAGGTCAGGTTTTATTCCTACAAACAGTGTTAAAGTGTTCCTCAAAGCAGTCTCCATTTGGTTTCCCCAATGTAAAGAGGACTTCATTGTGAGAAGCAATGACCGGAGAAAAGATTGAAATAGTAGAAGTGAAATGCTACTTCATCTGGAATGTGCGCTTGGGGCCTTGGACAGTGAGGAGGGAAGAGGTGTTTGATCAAGTGTTACAGCTACTGCAATTGCATGGGAAGGTGACAAGGGGAAAATAGAAAAGTGTTCAGAGTGGTGGACGGTGTTGCAGCTGGCATGGTCCCTGTGAAATACGGGCAATGATCGGAAGGGGAAGATGGGAAGGGGCAGAAAGGTCGTTTGAGGACTCGTCTACTGAGTACGATAGGCTGAGGATAGAAACAGGAACGGAGAGGTCACCATGTTGGGAGTTATCTACAGGCCTCCGAATATTTCCAGAGATATAGTGTAAAGAATATCAAAGATAATTCTCAATAGTAGCGAGAGTGAAAAGGTAGTTGTTATTGTCGACTTTAGCATTCCAGACATTGAATGGGAATACTATACTCCAAGGCGTTTAGATGTGTCAGTTTTTGTCCAGTGTGTGCAGGAGGATTTCCAGACACAGTATGCAGACAGAGCAAAAAGAGGCGAGGCTTGATTGGATTTGGTACAGGGTAGTGAACCCGGCCATGTGTTAGATTTGGACATAGGTAAGCACTGTGATGATAATGACCACAACTCGGTTATGAATACTTTCGCGATGGAAAGGGATATTTAAATACCGCAGGGCAAAAGGTTTTAACGATATTAGGGTTAGTCAATTATTATGTGATTCGGCAAGAGTTAGGATGTTAAAGGAAACTGCAGGGGATGGGCATGATTGATATGTGGACATTATTCAAGGAAACATTACTGCGTTTCCTTGAAACGTATGTACATGTCAGGCAGGGAGGAAGTTGACCGGCGAGGGAGCCGTGAATTACGAAAGAAGTTGAAGCTCTTGTCCAGAGAAAGAAGAAGGCTTATGTTAGGATGAGACATGAAGGCTCAGTTAGGGCGCTTGAGAGCTACACGTTAGCCAGTAAATACCTAAAGCGATAGCTAAGAAGAGTCAGGAAGGTACATGAGAAGTCATTGGCGGATAGGACCAAGAAAAACCCTAAGACGTTTTACAGGTACATCAGGAACAAATTAATGACAAGAGTAAGATGAGGACTAATCGAGGAAAGTAGTAGGATGATGTGCGTGGAGTCAGAGGAGTGAGAGTAAGCACTAAATGAATATTTTTCATCAGTATTCACACTGGAGAAAGACAATGTTTTCGAGGCGAGCACTGAGATACTGGCTACTGGACGAGATGGGTTTAAGTTTAACAAAATGTAGGTGTTGGCCATTCTGGCAAGTGTGAAAATAAATAAGTCACCTGGACCAGATGGGATTTATCATAGGGTTCTCTGAGAAGCCAGAGAGGAAATTGCAGAGCCTTTGGCTTTGATCTTTATGCCATCATTGTCTACAGGAAGAGTGCCAGAAAACTGGATGAAAGCAAATGCTGTTCCCTTGCTGAAGAAGCGGGGTAGAGGCAACCCTCGGTAATTTGCACCAGTGAGCCTTAATTTAATTGTGGGTAAAGTGTTGGAAAAGGATTTAAAAGGTAGAATTAGTGGGCGGCACTGTGGCACAGTGGTTAGTAGTGCTGCCTCACAGCGTCAGAGACTCGGGTTCAATTCCTGCCTCAGGCGACCGACTGGGTGGGGTTTGCACATTCTTCCCGTGTCTGCGTGGGTTTCCTCCGGTGGTTCCAGTTTCCGCCAACAGTCCAAAGATGTGCAGGTCAGGTGAATTGGCCCGTAGTGTGAGGTGAAGGGGTAGATGTAGGGGTATGGGTAGGTTGAACTTCGGCAGGTTGGTGTGGACTTGTTGCGCTGAAAGGTTTGTTTCCATACTGTAGGTAATCTAATTTTAAAAAAAGTTTATAATCATCTAGAAAGGATTAAGTTAATTAGCGACATTCAAGCCGGTTTTGTGAAAGGTAAGGCGTGCCTCACAAACAGTATTGAGTTCTTTGAGAAGGTGAACAAACAGGTGGATGAGGGTAAGACGGGTGGATGATACATATTGATTTGAGTAAGGCATTTGATAAGGTTCTGCACAGTAGGTCGTACGGGGGCATGGCATTGATGGCGATTTGGTAGGTTGGATCAGAAATTGGCGTGCTGAAAGAAGCCAGATGATTGATGGAAAATGTTCATCATGGAGTTCAGTTAGTGGTAGTTGCACACAACGAACTGTTCAAGGGCCACGACTTTTTTTCATTTTTATAAGTGTCCTGGATATGGGTGTGGAAGGATAGGTTAGTAAATTTGCGGATGATACTAAGGTCGATAGTTGTGGATAGTGCCGAAGGATATTGTAGACTAACTTCTAATGTCTTCTTTCAGCTCGACAATTCTGACCCAAACCGGCAAACCACCCTCAACCCATGCACAATAACAAGGAAGGGGAAGCATTGGCAAGGGTTCAGATGAGATTTAATAGAACGTTGCCTTGTCGGAGGGAAAGACTTATGTGGAAAGGCGAAGGCACTTGAGGCTGTTTTCGTTCGAGAGAAGAAGGTTGAGACGTGACTTCATTGAGACATATCAGATGAACAGATGTTTAGATAGCGTCGCCAGTGAGAGGCTTTTTCCTCGGATGGTGATGGCTAGCATGATATTACTTTTACGGTGAAAGTTAGTACTGCAGATGCTGGAGATAAGAGTCAAGATTAGAGTGGTGCTGAGGAAGCACGGCCGGTCAGGCAGCATCTGCGGAACAGGAAAATCGACGTTTCGGTCAAATGCCCTTCATCAGGAAATACAGAGCTTTATGATCACAGGTGATGGTATAGGACAGCTGTCAGAAGTAGTTTCTTTACTCAGCGAGTAGTAGTGGCGTGGAAGAAACTGTCTTCAACAGTAGTAGCCATGTTAACTCAAATGACATTTGAATTGTCATTGGGTAGGCAAGTGTATGAAAATATAATAGAGCAGGTTAGATGGCCTTTAGATTTGTTTCATAGTTCGGTGCAACATCGAGGGCTGAAGGTCTGTAGTGCACTGTAATAGTCTATGATGGCTTGCAGCAGGTGGTGGACGTGGTTCAAGATGATTCTGTGAATGTGGATTCTACTGCAGTGGGAAGTGAGGGCAAAGAGATCTCTCTCATTATTCTGGGAAGGAAGGGAAGGGGTGAAAGCAGAAGCCCAGAGATGGGACAGTCACAACTGGAAGGTCAGTCTACCAATATTATCGGATTTCTACTTTGAAAGAAAATGAAATCATATCAAAGGCTGCTCACTGGAATGTGGTATCACCACAGAAAAATGACAAAGTTGGAAACTTCGGAGAATGGATTCACTCTCAGCTGATCATGTGTTCAGCCATTTTCAGGCGTTCCCCCGGAATGATGGAAGTGAAGCAAGCATCGAAATTGACGACTTCTGTCTGACATCTGCTCTGATGCTGGATAGGGAAATAGACAGCGAGGAAAGTCAGTGGGTATACATGAGCAGGCATTCAAACAGATATCCCATAACGCTCAGCAATGATTGTTTCTGTTCAAACAGAAGGACTCTATAAGCACTTGAACCGCCCATAGTTGAGAAAGGCTGCCAAGGAGTGTGTTCAATCCTTTGCACAAATTTCTCCTATTTATTCTCGGTTAGGTCATTGCGGAATTCTGTTTTTGAAGTACCACCTCTCCATCTGTATTTTTCTCTGCAATCACCATCAGCTGTTATATCCATCTCTGTCTGAGTAACCAACTCACCTTCACAATTTTCATCAGCTACCATACTACTATCTCTCACTGTAAATTCCTACAATACTTACACTGCAGTTTTACTGGTCTCTAAATTCCTCCAACCTATTCAGCTCTCCCACCTTTTTAACCAATTCCAAACCACTCAGTCGTCCCGATTACTGTAACCTCCTCGAGACGCTGCAATTTCCCTATCTGTGTTACCTCCGACAGCCTTTATACGCTTTCCTATCTCCGACAACTCTCCCAACTTCTCAAACTTCCTTCAGGGTTTAAAACACTGGCAATCCCTGTAACCTCTTCCATCCCCTTGAAGCTCCCGATCTCTCTAATCTCCAGACCCTACATGTCTCCCTATTCCTGTAAAGTCCATTTCCTTCATCCCTTCCTACCTCTCTAACTTCCTACAAACACTAAAATCCTCCCTAAGTCTGTCAACTCCTCACACTCCACACCCACCCTGTACCTGTAATCTCCTGCATCCACTAAACCTCTTCCTGTCTCTGCAACATCCTACAGCAACAACACCCCTCCTTCTCTCTCAAACCTACTCATGACCCAGAACTCTCCCGGTCTCTGTATCTTCTTCTAGCGCGTTCAGCCTTTCCTAACTCTCTAATTTCCAGCTTCCACAACTTTCGCTATGTCTCTATCTTCGTGCAACCCCTCAGACCCTGTTCATTTCTGTAACCACTTCCAGCCCCATCACCCCTCTGTAAACTCCACCAGTGATTACACCCCTCTCTATGTCTGTAAATTCCTGCAGCCCTTCACTCCTCCCGGAGGCATGGTACATTGGGGAAATCCAGCGAAGGCTACGACAGCGGATAAATGGGCACTGCGCAACACTCAACAGACAGGAGGGTTCCCTCCCAGTTGGGGAACGCTTCAGTGTTCCAGGACATTCAGCCTCGGACCTTCGGGTGACCTTCCTGCAAGGTGGACTTCCGGACAGGCAGCAGAGGAAAGTGGCCGAGCAGAGGCTGACAGCTCAGTTCGGTACCCATCGGGAGGGCCTCAACCGGGACTTTGGGATCATGTCACAGTACAATATCACCATTGCACTACACACACACACACACAGGTATTCCTACACACACACTCACATACACACGGACATAGGTACACACAGACGCGCACACAGACACCCACACACACCCTAATAGACACACACACTCCCACACTCACACATGCACCCCCTCACAGACTTCAGACACTCTGCACTCACTACACGCACACACACACACACACATTCTCACACTCACAATCCCCACCCCACACACACACACACAGACAAACAAAGACCCACATGCACACATATAGTTTGTGGGGTGAATTTGTACTTGCAGAGCCACATTGCACTTTGCTCAAAAACTGCATACATTCATGTAGAACTCTGAGCTGAAAAACTGCATGAATTTATGTAATACTCTGTTATCTTACTTTTTAGATTAGAATCAATCTAAACATCAGGTCATAGACAGAGAACACAGGGGTCTAACACCTTCAACATATTGTCTAGCTATCACCCTTGTTAACAGCTAACCCGAGAATGCAACTTTAAAAAAACGTTTTGTGATTTACACATGAAAGAAGTGAAACTATCACTGTATTCTAACAGATGAAAGGCTTAACAGACAATCAATTTTGCAATGTATAATTTCAGTTACATTACACTGCAAGTTTTTGCTATAAATTCTGTGTTACGATCGAGCCCTCCACGATCACCTGATGAAGGAGTGTCGCTCAGAAAGCTAGTGTGCTTCCAATAAAACCTGTTGGACTATAACCTGGTGTTGTGTGATTTTTCACTCTGTACACCCCAGTCCAACACCGGCATCTCCAAATCATATTTTCGTAACGTCCTCGTGCCCTATGCACCTTCTTAGCTCCGTATGCTCCTGCAGCCAGTACAAGCCTCCCTAACTGTGGACACTCCTCCAGAACATACAAACCTCATTATCTCTGCAATCTCTTCCAGCACCTACGCACCTCTCTATCTCTGTTACCCCCTCCAGCCCCTACACTAGTCCCTATAGGACGTTGTGTGTTCTGCTGTAAAAAATAGAATGGCAACCTACTATTTGGAAATGGATTGGATAAAAAGTGTTACTGTATAAATGAACTTATGCCCCTTTTTTGTTGTTTTCTTCGGTGCAAAACTCTGAATTTCATGAAGGTGACTGAGTTCTGAAGTTAGAACTCAATACTGGGAAAGGACTTTGCACGCTTAACAGTATGCATAGACCCAAGAAGTGGGGAGCTCTAACATTGAACAGGATCTGGACCTCCTTCTACACTGATAACATAAAGGAATATTACAGGGAAATAAAGCAATTAGGAAGATACATGGTCTGTTGACCGACGTTTCCGGGGAATTTGAGTACAGCAGAAAGGATGACTGACTGCAGGTGTACAAGCCTTTGGTGTGACCTCATATCGAATATTGTGCAGTTTCAGTGTTTGTACCTAAGAAAGGACAAACCTGCGGGATTTCAGCGAAGGATGATCAGATTGCTCTCTGGGATGACAGGCTTATTTTGTGAGTGGAGATTGGATCTACTGGAATTGTAATCCATTGGGTTTAGTAAAATGTATCGATATCTTAGCGAAATATATAATGTACTGACAGGGCGAGACAGTTAGAATGTAAGCATGATAATTTCCCCAGCTGCAACGTCTAAAACAGCGGGCAACATTACAAGGTACAGGCAGGCTGCATTACATTGAGATGAGAATAAATGTCTGCACTCAGCGAACGGTGAACCTGGGAAATTTCCTCCATAGAGGTCGTGGAAGCCAATACACTGAAAATAAATAAGGATTTCTAAAGACTAAATGGATCGGGTGAGGTCAGGGAGAGACAAATCGCAGGACTTAAGAGGTACTGCAGTTAATATATTATACCTTTCAGATTTTTCATCATATTAAGGGAGAGTACACTGTGTGGCAAATTGTATTGAGGAGATATTTAGTCATAAACTAGATGGGAACGGCTAATGTACTGTGGGCCGGCACGGTGCCACATGGTTTCAAATTGCTGCATCATACAGCCAGGCATCCAGTTTCGATTCTAGCCTCGGGCAACTGTCTGTGTGGAGTTCGCACATACCCTCTATCTCTGCGGGATATTCTCCGACAATCCAAGGCTGTGTAAGTTAGCTGAACTGGACATACTACATTGCCCGCAGCATTCATTGATAAGTAGGTTAGGCGCATTTTTCAGTAATAAATAAACGATAATACGGTACAGATAAGCACTTGGTTGTCTTACTCTCCCAGATGGTCGGTATGGCCTTGTTGGTCTGAAGGGCCTGATTCCACACTGTCCGGATTCTATGCATATCCTGCTCTTTTCCCGATGTTTCTGTGCAGTCTGTGTGAAACGTCTGCAAATGTTGTCACAAGCTTTCAGATGTAAGTAAAGAGGCCAGTGCTGGGTCGACAGGAGTGTGTTTCCTATTCCTTTTCCTATCCCAAGGCTGGTGTCGTGCATTCTGTGTGTGCTTTTCCTTTAAGACCTTGGAACATTTGATATAACTGAATATTTTGTTTGTCAGTTTCAGAGACCATTGAAGATTTTATCACTTGCCTGTGTGTCTGGAGTCACTTTTCGGCCAGACCAGGAAAGCGCGTGATATTTGCTCCCTGAAAGGATATTGGTGAGTCACATTAGTGTTCACAATCGACATTGGATTCAGGGTCACTATTACTGATACTAGACTTTGGATCTCGACATTTTATTAAGTGTTTTAACTTCTATCAGCTGCCAGAGCGTTAGCCTGGTCTCGATGTGTAATCCAGTGACATTTCCACAACAGCACCCTATTCACATGAGGACCTCTCGAAAACCGCAATGAGAGGGTCACTCCTGTGCTCCTTGATAGATCTGTTAAAAAGAACTGCCATCAATTTAATTATTATGATGCGACTGACAGGGTAGTAATTGGTCAGGTTGCAATTATTCTCCTTTTTGGGAATTGTGTATAGATGAATAATTCTCCATTTTGCTCGGGAGGTGGCAGAGTTGGAGCTGGAATGAAACACCATCACGAGGGCTAGGGCTTGTTGTGTAGCACACGTCTTCGAGTCTATTGCAGCAATGGTGTCGGGGCCCATTGCATTTTTCATTTCTACTGAGGGAGTTGTTCTCTACACCATCACCATTCATTACTGTATGTGACAGGACTACAGAGCTTCGATCCGATAGATTGATTTTGGCATTATGCTGTACCCTCGCCAACATCTCTGTCTCAGGCTTGGTGTTGTGTTCCAGCGAAGCTTAGCGCCAGTTGAATGAATAACATCTCATTTTTCTCTTTCGGACCCTACAGCCCTCCAGGCTTAATATTGATCTGGAAATTTTAGGGGCTGAACTCTCCTATGTCGTAGATTTCTATCCCACAAACCAGGCCTTGTTATCACATAGCCTAATATTTCACACTGCAAACTATTAGCCACTCACAGACTGAACAAACAATTATTCACCATCTCACCCCGACCGTTATCCATTCTTTCTCTGTCCAACTGTTTTTCGCCGTCTATGGGGCTCTATCCCCATCTACGATTTACTCCTTACCGTCTCCCCACGACCAACCATGTGCATAAAACTGACGTGTTCCCAACTACCATCCATTCTGAGAAAGGGGAACCGGACCCGAAATGTTAATTCTGATTTGTCTTCATTGATGTTGTCAGACCAGTGAGTTTTTCCAGCAACTTCTGTTTCTGTTATTTCTGTTCAGTCCTCGCCTTTCAAATATATACAGATTATGGCTCGTAGAATCCTCTCCACTTCGCCAACACTGAAACCACACTCACCAGTCTCTTGTTACACAGCTTTACCTTGCAGCCATTAAAAAAAAAGAATAATGCTCGACCATTAGCCATCTTCAAGTCCTCTGACACCTCACTCTCGACCGTCGCTCACCGATATCTCTCTGCTGGGTCATCATAATGTCTTCCCTCGTTTCCCACGATTTCCTGGGATAGTTGATCAAAATATCGGGTATTTATTCTTCTTTATGACCTTGGTCACTAACCCGTCGGAAATATGGCCTCTTTTCAAAATATCACTGTTTATTTCCCCGAGTTAATGAGCTTCCATGTCTTTCTACGTGGCAAATACTGACGCAGTATATTGGTATAGAAATTAGCCCATTGAGCAGAAGCCGACTGGTAGGCAGTGAGTGGGGTGATTAGGTCCTGGTGTGGAGTGTGAACCCAGCATGGCAAAGCACTTGTGGATTGTATTGTTCAACTGTGAACTGCGTTTCTTTGTTCTCTTCACCTTTATAGCAGTACTGTAGTGTTTTACATTTTAACTTGGTTTTATTTATTGTTCAGCGTTGTACCAAATTTCTGTACAGTGGTACCTATGTATCTAAGATAGCGCCTTAAGATTTGATTTGTAAACTTTTCAATTTATACATTTTTGGACAAGTGACGATAAATCTGGGAAAGCTAATAAACCCGACTTGTCATCTGTATATTCTCATAGGATGGCCCTTTGAGTTTTCAGGGGCCGTATCGTCTCCCTAATTAGTCTCATGCCATTAACATACTCTTAGAATCTCTTTGAAAATTCTCTTTACCTTTATGTCAAAGCTATCTCATGTCGCCGTTTTGCCCTTTTTGATTTTCACACAAATATGCTCTCACACCACCCTACTCCACAAGGTATTCACTGATCCCAGGTGTATATACATGATGCATGCCTCTTTTTTTCTCGACCAGAGCCTCCATACTTTCTGTCAACCAATGGCTTGTACTCCAGACAGCATTGTCCTTCACACTAACAGGAACATGCCGTCCCTGAAATTGCTTCAGAAAGCCTCCTACGTGTCAGCCATCCCTTTACCTGCAAACAGTCCCCTCAAATCTAGTTTTGAAAGTTCATCCTAATGCCATCAACATTGACCTTGTGACAATTCAAAACTTAAATTTGTGGACCAGCCTATCGCTTTCCATATTTATTTTAAAAATAATAGATTTATGGTCTAAAGAAAAAAAATGCGGTATTACTCATCCAACTGGCGCTGATTTATGGTCACTGCTCCCAACGTTCCCCAGTGAACACCTCACTCATTTTGTCCTGACTTATTCCTCAAAACCAAATACATTGAAGCCCAAATGAATAGTCTACTCCCATATCTCAGTTTTTCGAGCTTTTTTGTTCCATTGGAAATTTACTTTTTTTTCTTTTTCCTTCAAATTATGTTATGAAATGCTGTAGTCAGACACTCCAGAGGATTTTGTGAACTATCTCTGAGTGAGCTAAGGTATCTGTATTGACAGTGAATCTGGATCGATAACATGGCGAATAGATGAATGACAAGTTACAGCGACGAAAACCTGTGGAAGAAGAAAGGGTAGGGTTCTTTTCTACCCATCCTCTGTTTTTCACGAGCATTGCCCAACACATATCAAAATGTATATGAGAAACTTAATGGAGGAATGGCTTTCTCTGTTGCTATGCACTAGGCACAAGTGGCAAATCGTCACCAGTTACTCCGAGCAGCTTTGAGTTGCTGAATGGAATACAGTGACATAGGGCTGAGAAGCAGAAATTTTTAGACCCTGATCCACCAGCACTAAGATTGTGGCTGAACTGGTTGTAGTCTCATCCAAACATGCCTGTCTGTACCCCATTACACACAGACACATAGGTATGCACTGTACAGAGCGTCAACGTGAAAGAACCTTGTACAAATTATGGGGAAACTCATGACATAAGCAAAAAAAAAAGAGGTGAGATTGCCCATATATTATTCTGTCCTTGGAAGTTATTCTGCTCACTGAAGCTGTTGGCAACATGATTTCCTCATGGAACAGGTGGATTTGGCCGAATTTTCTTTGCTTCAGATATTGAGGGAATTCCAATGAATCATTGACAGGAATCCTCTGCGAGAAGTAAAAGGTACTGAAGAGTTTTCAGTTCTCCCACTTTGTTGTGGGTAGTAATAAGGAACGAGAGAGAGAGAGCAATAGGCCATTCTTCTGAGGCGGTTTTCCCCCTCTCTGAGCTGAAACACACAATGATGTTTATCGACCATCAAATTCGACCCTATGAGGTCTCCTTGAAAATTCTCTAGACTATATTGCTCCAACATCATTCCTTAACAACTGTCGGTGCATCATTGTTTCTGTTGCATCCAATGCATTTCACTTAACATAATATATCATCATTTTTTCACTTGAAGATACGTTTCTGTGTGTTCATGTGTTTTTTTAAAAAAAACAAGTTGTTCTCGTTTTATAATATCTGTTCCGAAGTGAATACACTTTATTCTTAAAATTGACTCCCCAAGGTTATTCCCCTGTGCAAAAGGAGACATCCAACGGGTAGGAGCATTTAGACGAGGCAGCATGGTTCAGTGTTTTTCAAGTGCCAGAGACCTAGGCTCAATTCCGGCCACACTTGACTGTGTTTGTGGTGTTTGCATTTACTAATAGTGTCTGCATGAGTTTCCAGGAAGTGCTCTGGTTTCCTCCCACAGTGTGAAAATGTGCAGGTTAGTTAGATTAGCCATGCTAAGTTTCCCATAGTGTCCAGCAACATGCAGGTTAGGTGGATTAACCATGAGAAATGCAAGGTTACAGTGTTGCGTTGGGTTTGGATGCATCTTGAAGAGTTGAAGTGAACTATTTGACTGTGTCCATATTGTAGAGATTTTATGAAACATCTTCGAAAACCGTTGTGTGTTTTGTTTTAATTTTGGGGATCGAAATTAGATGCAGTACATCAGGTGTGGTTTCAGTCATGGACTATGCAGATTCATTGAAACGTTCTTCCGATTATTCCCTGTTTATGAGCAAAGCACACATCATTCCATCTACTTACTATTCACTTGCTGGAACTACCGACGAACTTTATGTGAATCATGTGCACAGATACACCATTTCTTTCTGTCCCCGATTTCTTCGATTACTCTCCATGTTTATTGCTACTTTGTCATTACATCAAACCTCAAGTTTCCCAGAACCCACATTATATTATTTCTAATTGAAGTTTGCTTACTAACCTCCCCTGTCGCGATCATGTTGCAGACTCTCTATCTATATTTGACAATGTATTGAATGATTGTCTTGGTAGATGAGCAAAGTGAGTTCTAAACCAATCAGTCCTCAATCCAAATCATCGAGACAGTTTGTAAATCATTGACAACCTCACACTGATCCCAGTGGCACTCCACTGTTTCCAGCTTTCCAAACTGAAAAATAAACATTAATCCCCTCTGTCTGTTTCCTGTTAGTTAACCGCAGGCAGTGAGGTGGGGTTTGGGGTGTGGGTAGCAGTTCCTATGCATCATTTTAGAATGTTTTTATGATCTCGTCCTGTGCTGTGTAATTACACAAAGGGCTGAATGACTTCATTCTCTTCCTGTGTAACCCCTCCGTCGAGCAGAATGGTCATCTCACAAAACATTGTAACGATCCTGAGTGGCTGCATGGGCTCTTCCTCGTTATCTGTAATACTTTTGAGGCACTGAGTGAGAGAACAACACAAGGATTAGGGGCAGCAAATGGCCATTCGGCTCCTCAAGCCTGTTGCAACTTTCAGAATACTCATTGTTGATCAGATTGTGGATGACCTACCCCCTCGCCAATTATGCATGCCCACAATGCCCAAATGTCAGTTGAGCTCAAACTTTAATATCGTCAATGACCAAGCATGCACTTATCCAGGGAATGAGGACACCGCAGTTAGCGCAGCACAAATGAGAAAGGAAAGTCTTATCTCAATGAGAAACCAGTTATTTTAATAAGTGTGTTAACTTCACACCAAATCACAAACTGTTTTGCGGCAAAGGACAACAATTAGGAACAGACATAGACCATTCAGGCCCTAAAAGCTATCCCACATTACAATCGAATATTAAGCAGCCTTAATTGACACTCGACTCTCAGAACACATTTCAAGATCCCACAAGAGCAGAAAAATGAACAGAATTCGGCAATTCGTCCAACTAAGTACGCACTGATGTCCGATAACGGCTGCTATGTTTCTCAGCACCATTCTCCTGCCTTTTTCTCATAACACTTGATCCCCTTTTAAATCAATAACGTACTGATCTCTGTGATAAAAAGAAAACTTTGCAGTTTCTGTGTGACTGTCTGTGAATGCTTGAGTCTCTGTGGTTTTGGTTGTGTGTATGCATATCTCTAACTGTGTTTGCCTGTGTCTTCGGGTGTGTAACTGTACTGTAAAGAAGGACAACATTACATTTGCCTTCTTAGTTTTCTGCTACATCTGCAAACCAACTCATTTTGTGATTCATACACAAGGACACACAAATCCCTCTGCGCTGCAGCATTCTGCAGGTTGTCATTATTTCAATCATAGTCTATTTTGCTGTTATCCAGCAAAATGGATGACGTCACATTTACCAACGTTGTACGATAGATTAGCTCATAAAACATTAAAAGTTATAGGGATTACGATAAAAGTCATCTCCAACCTCTTCCAAAATGCTTCACTCAAAGAGTGCTGGATGCAGCTGTCGTGGAAATCCACTTTAGTATGTACACTCTGTGTCAGGAATCCTGACCAAAAACAGAACATTTAAAAACCGGAGAGGAAACACAACCATTACTCCCAGTAAAAAAAAATGTTCCGCTCTGACTGGCTTCAGTAGAATTTCAGTTTTCTCTACATAAGCACTTTCTGTGATTGTGTGTGATAATGCTGCGAGCTGCTGCTGTCGCCGTCTCGCTCTGTGACTGAAAACTTGATGAGTTTCACTTTCTGCTGTTGCCTGTGCAGGAGCATCGGGGGTCAGCAGAGGAGGACATTGCATCTCCGTGAGCAGAGACTGCCAAACCTACCACTCTTACACAGGAAAATACTGACTCCAGTTCAGACATGGGAATTCTGTCGGAGGAGAAAGTGAGGTCTGCAGATGCTGGAGATCAAAGATGAAACTTTATTGCTGGAACAGCACAGCAGGTCAGGCAGCATCCAGGGAACAGGAGATTCGACGTTTCGGGCACAGGCCCTTCTTCAGGAAAGAAGAAGGGCCTGTGCCTGAAACGTCGAATCTCCTGTTCCCTGGATGCTGCCTGACCTGCTGTGCTGTTCCAGCAATAAAGAATCCTGTCGGAATCAATCCTGCCCCGTGGTGAGTTTGCGAAGTTTTCGCTCACTCTGTCTGTTGTTTGTCAGTAACTCTGTTAATTGTTTGGCAGTATCTCATTACTATCTGGCTATATGGGAATTGTCTCAGTGTTTCCCTTGCTGACGTGCTTGAGTACGTCAGGATTTCAGTTGTTCCGCGTGAAAGGTGACTTTCATCTCATTTTAATGCTTGCAGATACCAAAGTAGGAAAAATTGTCAAGTTTCTGAGGGACAGTGTGCAACAAAACAGGACAGTGAGCAGTTGCTGTAGCGTTACGGTACATGGCAAACGAGGAACAATGCAGAGCAGTGTG
Source organism: Chiloscyllium plagiosum (assembly GCF_037043375.1). Lineage (NCBI taxonomy): Eukaryota > Metazoa > Chordata > Chondrichthyes > Orectolobiformes > Hemiscylliidae > Chiloscyllium > Chiloscyllium plagiosum. The sequence continues at coordinate 36,997,034 of NW_028270188.1, read as the reverse complement.
AGAAGATGTCCTTTAAAAGGAAGTACATTGAAATACACTAAAAACAGTCTGTCTAATTATAAAGGTGGTGTAGCAGCAGATGGCGTATAAGAGCACAAGTTATTTAAGATGTCATGACAATTAGGAAGAGCAGTAAGTAACTCAATTAGTTTTAGTATCTGACTGTCTACTGGAGGTGGTGCTCAGGGAGCCTCTCTGCTCCCTTCTTGCGAGGTGGTCGAGACGATGTGTTGTTAGCCCACACTCGTGCCGACCGAGGCAATGGAGATTCGATTCGTACCAGATCGATACAAAAGCGAGATGCCATCAAGACCATAGCTTCGTGGCTATGCTGGGGAAATAGAAATGAGCGTGCATATGAAGTGAGTATAGAACATTGCTCTTAAATCGGTTGGTGGGATGTGGATGTTTCAGAATTTCCAGACGAGTCGTTCCGCTCCTCTACTGCTCCTATCGGGGGAAGGTGGGCGAGTGAACGGATAATAGGCACTCCACCACACAGCTCAGCCCTTTATGTTCACTTACAAGCTGTTTCTCCTGGAATTGGTGAAAGGAAGGGAGGGAATGTGAGGGAACGGTATGGGTGGTCCTGCTGTTAGTGCTGGTGTAGGTTGGAGGGAAAGATTAGATGTCCATGGAATGTCCGCCACAGTGTTCTTTCCATTCAGGTTTAGTAGTGTTGGGCGTATCGTGGAGTGGAGTGGGGGTAGGCGAACAGAGAGAGAGAGAAAGAGAGAGAGAGAGAAAGAGAGAGAGAGAGAGAAAGTGCTGCTTGCAGTGTTGCGAGCGGTGGCGCATGAGCCTTGTTCGGAAGCTGGTGGTACAACAGATAGACAGTGAGTTGGAGGGCGCAGGAGAATATTGTGGCATTTATTCTGACAGAGCAGGGAAGTTTATTAATACTTGTCCTGTCTTGCTAGACATTTCGTCAGACCTCAGATACTGAAGTGAACTTGTTGCCGTGCACAGGCCATACTCAGTAGGTGGTGCTTCCTCTCTGGAAATAGAAAGTTGCACGTCTGTACTCGCCAATCAAACAGGAGCTCCGTCACCCTGTTAATAAATCATGGTGTAATTGTCCGTTATCTGCCAATCCCAATGTAAACCGTCGAGAGAAGCCTTGAATTGAGAAACGTCAACCGTGTGCCCATTGGCTTTTTAAACATGACACAATTGCGTGAATTAATGGAATATCCAGGACTTCCGGTTGATGGTGAGGACCTCGGGCCGTGATCAGTGGGAGCAACGAGCTGACATTCAATGGAATGGACTTCATGTTGGGGTGAAGTTGGGCAGGTAGTTAATGAAGTGAGTTAGATAAGATAGCAAAAGGAAACTAGGTCAATCTCGTGCAGATGATTCCTTTGTCACATTCAATGAAAATCTCACTGAGACAAATTACTGTTAGATTCAGCCCAATAGGTTGAAGAAGCTGCATGCCCCATTCCCTCTTACAAAGCTGCAGAACAAATGTTTATGCCAAATTCTCCATCATTTGAACCTTTGTCCGGTTCACCCATCATTCCTGGAAACACGTCTCCATGTTGCAAGATGTCAGAGAAATATCTTCATTCCAGCATTCTGAAAGCTGAAAACATATCCTCCCGTGGCATTGTCTCTGAATCTCCTCACCCATCCCCACAGTCTTTATCCCAACACCTCCAATTTGTTGGTATTCAAAAGATTCCCCTCCATCTCTATCTGGCAGTGATGTTCACAACCACATCGACCCTTCTCATTGCAGGATTGAGATATGGAGCTGCAATTGGATGGGAGCTGTACATCCTGTAAAGTCCAGCAGGAGCTGCAAGTGTCTTCATGTTGGGCAGTCATCTAACACAGTGTTACTGTGTTCTGAACTGGGTTGGTGCACACAGCTCTACATGCTAGGAGGATAAATGCTCCCGATTTACACAGCAATTCACGAGTGCTCACTACCCAGCTCTGCATGCTTCACAGATAATCTATCCGCCTCTATCGAACAATGCATTGCTATAGACTGCCGGATAGTTATCTCGCCCGAGTTTATAGATGAATGAAATTGTGTTCTGCACAGTTATGCAGATTGGGAGTTCACGTTTATCGATAGATGTGCTGGTGTTATCCGCAAAATGTTCACTCTGGACAGATTCCCGGGTAGTAATGAGCAGCACACTAGCCTGGTCTTCATACTGAGAAGATATCGAATTAGAATTCCGGCATAGCTCGTGCTTCCATTCTTTGTGGTGCACTGTGAGGAGTTCCACGATTTACAGGTGGTTCAGCAGCTTTCATGCACGTCTTTATTACGTGTTCTGCGTTTCTCCACTTAATGAATGTGTTATCACTCCTTGTTGATTATGTGCGCAGTAACATGACCGATTCCCTCGATAGTGAAGGTGACGATCAGCATTCTAACTTGTAGGTGAGTAGCGTTACCACCATTCTGGTTTTGAGAAGTTCGTGGAAATGCTGGGAAAGGTTCCATGGAGAGTGCATTTTAAGATGCTGTGGACATTCGGTAAGACCAGAGGCTTTCATAACCCAGTAAGGATTAATCGTGATGATTTTCATTACAGCATCTTGGTTTGCAACATGACCACCAAATGGAGCAGAAGCTGCAGAGAGGGGAATAAAGATCCCTGAGCCTCACTGATATCCCTATATTCCTTTGTCTCGGTCTGGAGCAGTTGAATGACAGCCTTCTGTTCCTGTGCCTCCATCTCGAGCAGTTGATTGAATCTCTCATGTTCCTGTCTACCAGGTTGGTGTATCGATGTCCTCTTCCTGCTCCTGAGTAACAGGCTCCAATAGCTGTTTGCTCTCCTGCTGATCTTTGGAATGGAATTGAGGCACTGAATGACTTCTTCATCACTCCTTCCAGCTTGTGCTGACTGATAGCTTTTCCCCTGTTTCTGTAAATTGTCCTAAAATTCTGAATGATGTATTTGTTAATTGTTCTGTCAATAATTGAGCAAGCAAGCTGACTGGGTTTGGTTTCGGATTAAAGAGTTGAGAACCTGAATGGCCTCCTCTTGTCCCACTGAAACGAGCTTGAGAGGCTAAATGGCTTCGGCCTGTGACTCTGTAACAGACACAAGAGCCTGAATGGGCTCCACCTGCCCCTCTGTAACACTCAGGAGGCTGATGGCCTTTGCCATTCCTTCTTTAGCAGCGGCATGAGGCAGAATGGTCTCCGACTAGACCTCTGTAAAAGACTCGAGAGTCTAAATGTTCTCCTCCTGTCACTCTGTGACAGTCTAGAGAGACTGAATGTCGTCTCCCTCTCCCTCTGTACAAGGCCTGAAACATTAAGTGACTCAACAATCCGTGGATTATATTTAGCTAGTAATCTGACTCTGACGGAGTTGCCTCCCTTCTCAGTTACAGAAACACAACGAAACAATGTACTCCAGGTCTCCTCTCAGAAACACCTTGCACACCTGCAGTAAGACTTCTTCATGCTTTGAATGATTCATATTGAAAAAACTACTAACATTCCAGCTTTCCAAACCTTCAAGTGGTAATATGCTAGTGTGGTCTGAATGGTCTCCTCTTATCCCTCTGTATCGGGCACATGGAGACAGAATTGTTTTCCCCTGTTCCTGCCAGCAATGTCAATGCGCTGAATGGTGCCTCAAAGGTATCAATGGATTTCATAACAAGGCATTTAAAGCTGGAAGCAGGAATATACGAAGTCACGAACACTGAACAATAAACATTGTTTGCATAGGTTATGATTTTTAGAAATTACCCCATTCTTCCTTACATGGAACTGGTTTGTTACTTTATCCCTGTCCTGTTTCATAAATGGGTGGTACCAAACTTCAATCCCGCAGTGTTTTGGAACTACTTGCAATTACAAGGAAGAAAAATTTTAAAATATTGAAAGATTTATAGTCCAACCCGCAGCAAAACTCATCCATTCCACCCAGAATGTGTACATTTTCCATTTTCCTGTAATATAGGAAGTGATAAAAGGAAGGGCTTAACTGAGCAGTTTGTTCAATAACTGTGATTAATATCAGTCTCCATGGATTATAAATACCCCTCCGGAGGGATTCCATCTTTAAATGATAATCCCGTTCAGTGTGTTAATCCATTGTATGAAAAGTAGCATCACCGACGGCAATAACAGTAATCAGCAGTTCCAGCAGAAGGGGAGCCGAGATCAGAGGGTCAGAACATTTGAATGGAAAATTCCAATAATGGATCATAATCTGAGAACATTAGAGTGGAATTATTCAACAACAGGCAGGAGTTTATCCGATTATGTTTGGCTTCTTTCTACGTATAATAGTCAATTGTCATTATCATTGTGGATCGAATGCACACTTTACGTTATTCAATATTTTTATTATCCAGTTCTGGCTATCATTGGTGTCCCTGGTAAGTGTCGCTGTTCAGTCATTAACTCTATAAATCAGGTTCAACAGCGCTAAGGTTCTTTTCAATAACTCTAATCTCCTTGCAGGTCTTATGCTTTCTGCTGAGATTTGAATCCAGATATTCACTGTACAAATCCTTAGCAACTGCATGAATGAACTGCTAAATTCACTATCTTCCTCTTTGTTAATGGCAGTGCCACTGCTTTTCTCTATGTTAACCTGTTCAATTTTAGCGGGGAAACACGATTCATTGCATGACTGCCCTTGATGTTTAAATGTTCGGAGCTTGGAGCACACGGTATTCTGTTCTGTTTACTAACTCCATTTTCCTCCTCTGCCCCATGCCCTCTTTGGAAAATATGTGGGTCTGGAATAGGCACATCACAGCTGTGGTGATCCCTTTGCCCATGACCTGATTCCTGACGTTATATCCTCCCGATTCCTGATGGTAACTGTTGACACCCATCCACCCATGTACACGAAGCGCACTGGTCTATATTTTTCTTGGGTCTGGTTTTGTTTCAATATTCTCAAACACAGCATCATATCTGTCTATGAAAGTTTCCTCATTCTCTCTATCGATTCGAAAATCCTTTGCTGGTTGTTCATATTTAAACTGATTTCCTCCATATGCGCTCTCTCACAGATAATAGTTTACAGGTGTACCACACACACACGCAAACTTACACACACAGACCATCTACACACACTCCCTGCCCCCACACAACACACACACACACACACACACACACACACACACACACACACACACACACACACACACACACACACACACACACACACACACACACACACACACACACACACACACACACACACACACACACACACACTTGCCTTTGACTCTTTCTGGTGCAATGGAAGTGTCGAGACGTTACTTGATGGAAGCTCACTTTACTGTCACTCATAAACCTGGAGGCAAATTATCCCTTGCGAGGCAGGTTTTGCAGCAAATTTAACATCAATATATTGGCAAAGGTTCACAATACTCCCCATGCTGGGCAGTTAGTCCACTTTACTGAGAAATGCACTCGCATTGTTTGCACAGTTCTACATGCTGAGCCGTTATCTTGTTTGGTGTTTGGGCTGGTTCTGTGAGACAGATTTGGAATTTGATGCATTAACCCATTTCAACTGATCTAGCAATGTCTTCATTGAATATTCCCATTCTTATGATCCTTCCTTTTTCCTCGTATTTCCACAATATGCTGTCAGTTAATTAATTAACTCTTTCTGTCTTTACTGTGAACTTCTCTGTCCCTTTATACGCTTCCCTTAACTTGTCTTTTTTTGGATGCCGAGTGTGTCGACTGCTAGCATTTTGAAGCTGAGAAACAATGAAATGGTGTGTGTACAGCTGTTGTTTACTTACCGCTGTGTCCCGTGTGTTGTTCCGTCTTGTATCGGGTGTTTCAATAGGTTTGATTCACGTCTTTGAAACTTGGTCTGTGTTTGCCCGATGAACGCCTGTGTTTGTCCCTCTCAACTGACCCTGCAGTCAGTAAATGTGAAGCCCCTCGGATATTTTCGAAGAGTCAGACATCTACTTTGCAGCTGAGGGACTTCTGAAAGTCTCCCATTATTGAAAAGTCAGTGCAGCTGCTGGGAATGATGTTCTGGAGGCTATGCTGTGAGCTGCGTCCGCCATATAGGGAGAGTTGAAGTTTTGTTAACACAACTCCGCATTGAGCATGAGGCCTGCAGTTACAGCATCTGGGTCTGCAACATGAACAACAAATGGAGCAGAACCGGCAGAGCAGGAAAGCTCTGAAACCACGGAGATATTGTGAAGAGGTCGGTGTACTCGGAAAGGATCGGCTGTACCCACCCCTGGTTTTCCAAGAAGCGCTTCCCAAGCTACACTGACGCCAGGAGCAGAGTTTGAGGGGATCATGATTGAACAAGGAGCTGGTTATCATTAAACGGTAATGTTCAGTCTGCAGCTAGAAAGAGCGAAGGGGAAATCGGACATAATGGTGTTAAAGTTACATAAAGGTAATTACAGAGGCATGAGATTGGAACTGACGAAAATCGAATGGAAGCAAATGTGAATGTGGACGACAGTAGAACAACAGTGGCACGTGTTTCTGGGTGTAATTCAGGGCACAGTAGAGACGTTAATCCCAAAGAAAAGGAAGATTACCGGGGGGTTGAGGGTGGGGGGGGGGGGGCATCAGAGAGCTGTGGCTGACGAAGGAAGTAAGGAAATATATCAAAGAAAAAGAGAGAGCCAATAAAGTTGCCCAAGAGCACTGGGAAATCAGAAGATATGGAAGACTAAACGCAAACAGTGAATAACAAAAAGAGCAGTTAGGAAGGAGAGGATCAAATATGAAGGTAAGCTAGCCATGAATGTTAGAAATGATAGTGATAGTTTCTTCAATACTTAAGAAGCAAAGGAGAGGCAAAAGTAGAAATTGGGCAGCTCCAAACTGATGCAGGAGGCTAGTGCTGGCAGATAAGGAAATAGCTGAAGAACGTAAAAAGTACTTTGCGCCAGGCTTCACAGTAGAAGACATGAGTAATATCCAAACGATATGGAAGAGTAAAGGTGCAGGGTTGAGTATGGTAGCCATTACAAAAGAGGAATTGCGATAAAAGCTAAAACGTCTAAAAATTGCTAAACCTAATGGCCGCGACCGACTACATCCTAGAGTTCTTAGGGATATGGCTGAGGAAATTTTCAGCATTTGTGGATTTGGTAAGGAGATGTCATGCCTGACAGACTTGTTAGAATTCTTTAAAGCGGTAGCATTTAGGTTAGATCAGGGAAACCCAGTGGATGTTATCTGTCGAGAATTACATAAGGCCTTATCAAAAGCCTCACGGGAGGCTGCTGAGTAAGGTGAGGGTCATGGTGTTCGAAGTGAGCTACTGGCATGGATTGAGGATTGGTCATGTGACAGAAGGTAGAGAGTTATGAAAAAAGGATCTTTTTAGGAATGGCTAGTGGTACAAGTGGTGTCCTGCAGGCTTCAATGTTGCTGGTGCAGCTTTATATATTAGTGATCTGGATGAAGGGGCAAGGACCATTCTGGCGAAGTTTGCCGATGATACGAAGTTAGGCGAACAGGCAGATAGTACTGAGAAGGTGGGGACGGTGCAGAAAGATATAGACTGTTTAAGACGGCGGTCCAGGTAATGGATAATGAAAGTCAGCGTGAGCAAATGCGAGTTCTTGAACTGAGGTAAAAAGAATAGAGACATGGACTATTTCATCAATGACGGGATGGCACTGGAGCGTCTCCAGCGGAGATTCACATGGATGATCCCTGGAAAGGTAGGCGGATAATGCGACGAACGGCTGAGGATCCTCGGATTGTATGTATTAGAGTTTAGAATGTTGAGGGGAAACCTAATAGAAACTTACAAATAATGCATGGCTTAGAAAGTGTGGACACTATGAATTTGTTTCAGTTAGGTGGGGAGACGAGGGTCCGTGGGCATAGCCTTAGAATTACAGGGGTTCAATTTAGAACGGACATTAGAAGACATTTCTTCTACCAGAGAGTTGTGCACCTGTGCAATTCATTGCCACGGAGCGCAGTGGAGGCTGGGACGTTAAATGTCTTCAAGTCAGACATTGATAAATTCTTGACATCGCAAGGAATTACGTGGTATGGGGAGAGTGCAGTTAAGTACAGTTGAAATTCCCATCAGCCATGATTAAGTGGTGGAATGGACAGGATGGGACGAATGGCCTTACTTCCATTTCTGTGACTTATGGTGTTATGGTCACAGAGCGGTGTCACCTCCTTCAACACAACCTCCAGCTTCACACTAGGGGAGGACGGGAGGGCCAGTGGCTGTTAGGGTCATAGTTTCATTCAGCTTCCGTGATCGAGAACTTTCCAGGCAAATATGGATGACACATTCATCATCTCCCAGCATGTCGACACCTATGTCACCATTGGCTGATGAGAATATACATGGTGAATGAGGCGAAAACAATGTTTTCTTCGGTAGCATGGGGCTGCCCGGAGTATACCTGTTTTCCAATTAAAGCGGGATTCCCGGTGGTGTACACGGATCTGCGAGGTTCCCAATGACAATGGGGAGAGGTGGAGAAACTGAGGAACTCTTACTCCATTAATGTTGCAGTGTGTCCATGCACAGTACACCATCTTGGTGAACACCGACTGTCCTGGTAGCAGCCACAACTTCGTCGTTCAGAAGCAGTCAACCATTCCCATAACTTCGTGTCTCCACGTAGAAATCAAGGATAACATCTCAGATAAAGATCATTCAACTCAATAGTTTGTTCAAAATCTTTCCCCCTCACCACACCCCATCGCTAACCATTCATATCAAAACATTATGCGTGTAGTCAGAGCAATATGACCGCTGGGAACATCAGGAAACAGACCATCAGAGAGATGGAACAATGCGTCCCAAGTCTGAATGTGCCAGAGTAAACACTCCAGTAAAAACCGTACTACTGAGTCCGGTATTGTCTCTCCATGTCAATAACATACTCCCTTCCATTCTTACTGAAAAAAACAGCTCATGTAAAATGCCATATCTCACCTCCTAAATTTTAATAGATTCACTTGACTTGTTCCTATCCTTTTGCAGACTCTTTCCTTCTTATCTTAGTATAATCATTACATGTAGTAACAGTACACAACAACACCACCAGAAAACGCAGAAATTGCTGGAAAGGCTCAGAATCTGTGGCAACATCAGAGAAGAAAAATCAGAATCAACGTTTCAGTTCCGATGGCTCTTCCACAGAATGGTACAGTTACAGTACATTTGTTCCACTCCTCCAAACCATATATATAGGTTGTAAATAGTTGATGAAGTAGCATTGGTCACTGTGTGCTTCCACTCCTTGCAATCTGAAAAACTGACCAATACTGATTTACCGCGAGTGTCCACTTCCTGTTTGATTATCAGTCCTCCTTCCTTCCTTCATCGTACTTTTGAAGTTTTGAATTAGAACGAGGAGCATCAGTCGGCAATGCAGCTCCTCGAGTCTGCTCCTCCATTTAACACAAACATAACTGATGGTATTTTGCCCTCAGTTCGACTTTTTTGCCCGCACTCCATAACCCTTCATTTATTCATTGGCCCAGCATCTACCGTACTCTGGGGCAGAGAATTCCACAGGTTCACAATCCTGTAAATAGGTAAGTTCTATTCACTCCTGCGAGTAGAATCTAACTTGCCTTAACGTAAAACTATGTTGGTTGTAGATTGTTGTAGAATGTCCCAGGTGAGAAAATATCCACTCGACATCTACATTGTTAATCACCTTTACATCTTGCAGACCTCAATGAGATCTCCTCTCAATTTGTAAACTCCAGAGAATATTGGCCTGAACTGCACAATCTCTATAAAGTCAAATTCCTCATCTCTGGTATCAACATCATGAACCTCAACTGAGCTTCGTCCAATCCAGCTACATCCCTCCTCCAGTCAGGCACCAAAACTGTAAATAGTACGCCAGTTGCATACTCAACAAAGCCTTACATATTTGCGGGAACGCTTCCCTTCCCTTGCACTCTATTATTTTAAAAATAACTGCTGAAATTGCACGTGCCTTTCTCATTAACTGCTATATCTCTCTGTGAGTTTTCAGTGATGTAAACGAGGACACCCATATCCCTCTACACATAAGGACTCTGAAGTTCCTCTCCCTATCCATAACAAGTCGGCACGCGATTCCACTTACCAAAATGGATAATCTCATTCTTATCTACGTTCAAATTTATCTGCCATATTTTGGGCCATTCACCTAAAATATTCATATCCATTTGTAAATTTGATGCAACTTCATTGTAATCTAGTTTTCAATTTCATTTGAAAATTTCATTTCAGTTTCATTTGAAAATTTGGCTAATGCATTTTCTATCCCCTCATGCAAGCAATACAATCGATTGCCTGAGGTCTGAACACTATGATATCTGAGAAGTAATCAACCAGAAAATGACACTTCTCTTCCATTTCTCTGCATTTTGATCATTCACCAATCCTCTATTCATGCTCAGAAATTCCTTGTATTGATATATGCATTTATTTGATTGTTTAATATTTTGTGCAGCAACTGATTCTACGTCTTCTGTCTGTGCAGATATACGACAACTCCAGGATTGCTATCATCCATCTTGTTTGTGACGTATTGAAATGATTCGTACAAGTAGTTCAAACATGATTCATCCTTCCTAAAACTATGCTGACGCTGATGGATTGTGTTGTGACCCTACAAATCTCCTGTTATTAATTCCGTAGATAATGGAATCGAACAAAACGTATTCAACACCAATAATTTGCTTACTAGTTTTTAATCCCTCGTGATGACGATTTTCTCTGTGTTCATATCCTTCTATAACCTCTACGTTCCCTTTCCTGTGTTTCTGTATAAAAGGCACACAGCTTAAAAAATTCTTCCAGATTGCTGTGTAAGAGGCATGATGGCTGAATGGACTAACTCTGTTTCTGGCTTACACACTCGATCGATTGAATGTCCAACTGGCGTTCCTACATTATAGCCTCGATGGCAGGAATGTACTGAGTAAGAGACTTAACGTCTGCTTATCCTCCTTCTGATGATGCATTAAATATTTAAGGGCTTATGTAATGTATCTGTTTCTGTGTAACAGTTTGAGGTGCTGAAGGGTCTCCTCATATTCCACAGTCGACAGGACTGTTTCCCGTTCCATTTTCTGAGACTGAGTCTGGTGCCAGGTGTTCCGTCCAGTTTTATCCTTTAAGACCTCGAAGCAGTTTCATACAATTGAGTGTCTTGCTTGTCCGTTTGAGAGATCATTGAAGCGTTTATCACATGTCCGTGTGTCTCAAGTCACATTACAGCCAGGCCAGGAAAAGTTGGAGATTTGGTTCCTGAAAGTACATTGGTGAAGCAAATAGTTATTTATAAGCGGTATTGACATAAAGGTGACCATTACTGGCACCAGCTTTTAGATCTCAATTGTTTATTAAATGTAATTAACTGACACCAGCTGCCAGCGCATTAGACTGGTCTGGATTAGTAATCCAGTGAATTTTCTACAACAGCAGCATCTCCAAATGGGGACCTACCGGAAACCACACAGAGCAGACTGTTGCTGTGTTACTTGACGTCTGTGTCAAGAACAATACATACCAATTTGACTATCGTTATAGAACTGGGTATGTGAGAATTGGTCGGACGGTAATTGTTCCTCTCTTTGGAGACTGAACATAGCTGAGTAATTTTCCACGTTGCCAGGGAGAGGGAGCTGGAATGAAACAGCTTCCTCGGTGACACGGCTTGTTATGCAACACAAGTTGCAAAGCAGAAATGGTGTCAGGGCCCCTTGGCATTGTCGTATCTACTGTGTTCAGCTGTTACTTTGTGTCACGTGCACTTTATCGAATTGTTTGAAGACTGGCATATGTGATTTGAGACTGGATAACGCAGGACTGCAGAGCTGAGATTTGACCTGTTGGTCTTAGGATCATTTGCCCTCTCTACAAACTGATAGTCCGGCTGTTTGGAATGAGATCAGGCAAGTGCGGTGGCTTCAACAGTTTGTCATCGGGTTCAGGAGGAACGCAATGTTGTGACCTTGGCATGTTCACAAACATTCGTCGCTGAAACATAGATTGATGCTAATGTTGACTAAGGTTAAAAAGGTACAGGTTGTGGTTAAACGAATTCCTTCTGTAGTCTACATCACATCAACAACGATTAGAATTTTTAATTTAACCCTGTTTGGAGAGGTGAATCATTGAAATTTCTGAAATGAGATTATTAGACTTGGAAATGAAATGAATGCAAGACAGAATTTGTCATGAATCATGTGTTATAGACTCATAGACGCTGAGGCACTTTGGCACAAATTCTCCATGCTCACCACATTTCATAAACTGATCTACTCCTAGTTTCCTGCGTTTGGCACATACAAATAAAAAGTGAACGAACTACGGAATCTGTAAATCCGAAGCAAAACCAGAAGGTGCTGGAAAAGCTCAGCAAGTCGGCCAGCATCTGTGCACAGAAACCAGAGGTAAAATTTTGGATGGTTTGATGCTTCCTCAGAACTCTGAGGAATGATACAAATATGTCAGCTGGGGGCATTGCGATTTCTTTCGCAGCTTCCCACAATAAGAAGTGATAAACTTGAACAGGTGTTGGGTTATGCAGTTTGTGAACTTCCTGTTCTGTAATGTGGCCTCAGTTCAAAACATCACGACATGCATTTGTTTCCGCGGCTTCCAAACTTCCATGTCTTTTTTCTCAACAATTACTGACACGTTTTTTTCACGTGGGATCTCACCTATTGAGCAGAAACAGGCTGAAAGGCAGTGGAGCGGGGACGTTTAGCTGTTGTGGGCAGTGAGTCACCAGCATGGTCAAGTGCTGATGGACAATGTTGTTGAGGTTAACTGTGTTTCTTTATTGGTGCACTTTTATAGGAAGGACTGATTTTTTTTTCACTTTATCTTTTTTATTTCGTTTTCTGCTTCGACGCACGCTTCTGTACTGCAGAGAATGTGAGGGTGGCTTACCTGTATAACACAGATTGCATGCAATGTGACCACTTATCGACATTCCGCCGAACTCATGTGAGTACATGTGAAAATAAACCTCATAACCCAATCTCATCTCTGGCAGTTCAACATATAAATGGCTGTTTGATTTTAAGCGGCCCCATTCTCCCTCTAGTTTCTCTTTTGCCCTTAATATAGTTGTAGAACATTTTTCGATTCTCATTAACCCTATTTGCACAAGCTTTCTCATGCCTCTGGATATGTAACAGGCGAGACCTCCTCAAAACATTTCACGAAAGTAGGCCAGACCCTAACAGAATGGACCTGAGTGGGTGAACCAGCCACGCCCCTTTTGTAAAAAAATAAAAGCCTTTTGCACAAGGCAATATGTTTTAGTTGTAATCAAACTGTGCCTAAAACACTTCCAAGTTCAGGCTTTTCAAAATCTGTGTCCCTTACAAACTCTTCAATAGAAATGATAAAAAGATCACAACCATATGAAAGGAGCAGCATCATCACTCCTCCCCCTTAAAAGAAAGATGGACCATCACTATCTAAAATGGCTCCATTTTAAAAGTTATTAATGCTAAATCGTTAGCGCCCATAAACTACACACCCATCTATATCACATTGACAATAATCATGCACTACAATAATTTGTTTCACTCTCTTTTACTCCTGGCATCGAATTCCTTCCTGTCGGATTCAAGGCTCCACAATACGTCAGCAATCTCTTTTTCTCGTCCTGCCACCTGTGCAACTGTAAGTTGAATGGCTGTAGCAACCAGCGCCATCTAAATAGACTGACATTTCTGTCCTTAAAGTTCTCTGCAGTCTTCAATGGGTTATGATCAGTGTATATGATTGTCTCAATTAGGTTACTGATAATATTAGTATACAAATGTTGCAGCACCAACACTAAGCTCAAAGTCTCCGTCGCAGTTGTCGAATATTTTTGCTGATGCATGTTAATTTCCTGCTGAAATACCCGATAAGTCTTCCTATCTTCTTATTTTCTTCCTGCAAGAGCATAGCACAGACTCTCACATCAATGCGTGGTAGGATGTTGCTTACTTGGAACAGCATCTCCTGCAACTACATGCCTGCTTAGGTTTTTACTTCCCAGCTTATTTCCACATGTCTACACTCGTGATGTTAATAGCACTTTCAGGTGATTTCGATTTTCTTATGGAAGGTAGCTCAATCATTGATCTCAATTTTTGACAAAATCCTCATTGTGAAATATAATTTGAGGAATGCTGAAATCAGGATTCTCTGAATTTGGTTCCTCCTCTGCATTGTAATCAATAACATATTCCCCTCTTGCTTTTCTTCCCTCTCAAAATACCTTTTGAGCATGTTCACATGACACACACTGAGATCTTCCTTCTTGACTGGAATTCTTACTAAATAGTTCACCTAAATAGTTTACTTTCAATTTGATAAGGTACACGGAACCTGGTATGTACAGGTTCACCTTTCACTGGAAGTAACACAAACACCGAAACCCCGATAGAAAAATTGCGAGTTTTTCTTTTCTTGTGTGCTTCCTGATTCATTGTCTGCATTGATAACTTTCACATTCTGTCTTGCCTACTCCGCACTCTATTTAATTGATACAGAAAGTTTTATACACAGTCCAAACACGTGGTCTCTGATTCTAACTTACTAATTTCTCCTGAATCAATTTTAACGGTCCTTTTACTTCATGCCCAAAAACTAATGAAAATCACTGAATTTGTCCGATTCATTTGCTGTATCACTGACTGCAAAAAGCACAAACGGAATTTCCATATCCTAGTCATCCGGATGGTCTTGACTGTGAGCCTTCAACTTGGTTTTGAATGTCTGATACAGCCTTTCTCGCACTCCCTACGATTCGGGATGGTATGTATTAAATTTGAATTGTTTTATTCGGAATCCATCTACACATTTCTTCAATAATTTCAATAATTATCAGCCCCTGCTCGGCCACGTTACGTTGTTGCCTGTCCCGAGGTCTACCTTGGAGGACGGTCACCAAGGATCGAGGCCGAATGTCCTGGACTGAGTAAGTGATCCCCGACTGGAAGGGAACACTCCTGGCTAATGATTGCGGTCTGGTGATAAGTAATCTGTTGCCATTACCTCCAGAACACACTGGACCGAGTCTCCAGATCGCACTGGGCTCAGTCTCCAGATTGCAACGGGACGAGACTACAGACTGCACCGCGCCCAGACTCCCTGCCACACCGGATCCAGTCTCCAGACCACACCGGGTCCAGTCGAAAGAACGTACCAGGCTAAAATACTAGAATTCACCAGGCCCATGCTCTAGACTACGCTGGGTCAGTCACGAGACTGATCTGGCCCAGTCCCCAGACAGCACGAGGCCCAATCCCCACACTGCACCGTCCCAGTCTTCAGACCACGTTGAGCCTTGTCTGGGAAACTGCAACTGGCCGATTCTTTACAACACACCAGGCCGAGTCTTCAAACATGCCTGGTCTAGTCTCCAGACCACAACTGGCTCAGTCTCCAGACAGAGTGTATCCAGAACAAGCTGAGCTTCAAACTTTGGTCCCTTGTTTCCTCACGCAAACCTCTGGTCTGGCACTCACCTACTTCATTCCCCTCTGAGCAATTATGAAAAGTAAAGGTTTTGGAAAAAAACATCTCGAGAAGAGAAAATAATAGAGCAACAGGAAAAGAGAAAGTGGAGAAGAGGACCTCGGGCTGTAACATTTCAACTCTGCCGTCATTTTACGGCTGTTTCGTACTTCACAGAATGACTTTAAAGTCTCACGGTAGCTTGGTCTGATTCCTTGCATTGCTGTCCCTGAGGTATTAACAGAAGGAGATGCACTTACCCATTGCTGTCCCATATGCTACCATGGGGTTTGTTTCAGGACTTTGCCTTTCATTCTCATAAGATTGCATACAGAAAGTGCAATAAAAGTAATCTCAACCTCAACCAGAGCAGTTCTTTCAGACTGGCCTGAACACAATTGTACTGCTGTGGTCTCCATAGCTCCCCATCATCGACAGATATCGAGTCTTGATTTATAGATCAATGTACTGCTGTGTTCTGCATAGTACCTGGAGCTGGACAGATCTCTAATCCTGACTTATAGATCAATGGACTGCAGTGGTCTGCATAGGAGATATCTGTTGCTGCTTTATAGATTAGCCACAATTTAGACTAAAAAGGCAGACGTTTCTGACAATCATTTGCCTTCAAGGAACTTCGCGAGAATCCTTCCAGACAGTAACATTATTAGGAACTGGAAAGAAGTGAGCGGCACGGTGGCACAGTGGTTAGCACTGCTGCCTCACAGCGCCAGCCTCAGGCGACTGACTGTGTGAAGTTTGCACGTTCTCCCCGTGTCTGCGTGGGTGTGCTCCGGTTTCCTCCCACCATCCAAAGATGTGCAGGGTCAGGCGAATTGGCCATACTAAATTGCCTGTCGTGTTAGGTAAGGTGTAAACGTAGGGGTATGGGTGGGTTTCGCTTCGGCGGGTCGGTGTGGACTTGTTGGGCCGAAGGGCCTGTTTCCACACTGTAATCTAAATCTAAAATACCAAAGTGACCTGTGTCTGCTGTGGAGTGACCGAGTGTGTGAGAATGTTCTAGAAACCATCTGTTCATATGGATATGTCTCTGTCTGGGGATGGAGTTTGCCTTGTGTTTCATGACACATTTTTGTTATTAATTCAGAGTTCCCATTTGTTACTTCAGCTACAATTATTTGCATTCTTTTCCAAATACAGTGACAAATTTGAAAATCTTTCTCTGTCCTCAATTAAACTTATCAATTTTCCTCCAGACTGATGTATATTTCGTTTGTTGTCCTTCCTCACGATATACGTCCTGCTTGATAAAGATTGTGGATTGTCCCCATGTGTAGTCGTTACCTGGGAGCCATGGCGGTTGCGGATCTATTTGTCATTATCGTTGATCTGATATTGAGACATATTCCCATTGTTTATGACGAACAGTTTTATTTCCTGTTGTACACTCCCGTGTGTAATATCCACGCCGTCCTGCTTTATGCAGCCACTGACTGTTCGGTCTGGTTCACCGTCACTTTCACATTAGATCGATTTATGGCTATTTGTTGCCAAAGGCTGAAAAGTAAATATTGCACTGAAAAAACTGCGGCTGTGGTTCTGGGAACAGTGACTGTGCTGAGTTGTTTGAAGAACATTTTCTGGTATTTTATGCTCGCATTTCGGTATTGGCTGGAGAACCTCCCCTGGTTTTGTGATGCAACAATCGATGTTTATTTCTCCCGTGTCTGGGTCACAATCGAGTTCCTCCATCACATTTTAACCCCGGTTCTCCCATTTCTCCTGATTCTGCTGTTCAACGTGTTCACCATCAGACACATATTAGTGACTAGTAGACTCCGGGAGACTAGCAGGAGACTCCGGGCTCACGCCAATGGGGACGCTCAGTCTGACACAGAAATGAGAAATCGACAAAAATCCATTGTTTTACTATTTGTGATCTCGGCCAATTTCATCCTGTTATGGTCAAGGTTAATGGTGTACTTTATATGGAGACGCATGTCGTATATTGTGGATACCTCTATTTCTCTAGATGGATTTGTGCAGGAATTGGGCTTCATGCTACAGCTCCTCAGTTGCTGCACAAACACCGCAATTTATGCCGTAACCCAGACTAAGTTCAGACAGCAGCTGAAGAATGTCCTGAAGTATCCCTATACCCAAATGCATCAATTAATCAAATTCATTCATTAATCAATTCATCCGCGACTTTCTCTTTTCAGTTCAATAACGAAGCAATGGAGTAGCCTGTCGCTATTGTAACAGGTTGATGTTAATGCTGGTTTGTCCAAACTTTTCCCACAGGGTGTTACAAGGACAGATTTCCACGTTTGTCTCAACTCCAGGGACTTTAATCATCCCACTGACTGTGTATAAATCCTCAATATATAATTTATAAAAAATACACTTTAACACAAAACAGCAGATTGAAATATATTGTTGTTTGTCTTTGTGTTCAAGAAGCTGAGCTCTTGAGACATAGACTCAGCCCCAAGCTCTCGTGGTCAGGAGTTGTATTAAAGTCACTCTGAACTTGCTTTCATCTCTGGATCACGAATTCCTGCCTGGCTTCAGCACATTTGATCTTTCTACCTGGTTGCCCAATTCTGCACCGAAACGCGTTGGTCCTTCTCTCTCTCTCTCTCTCTCTCTCTCTCTCTCTCTCTCTCTCTCTCTCTCCCTCCACCCCCCTCTCTTTGTGTCAACCTGGATCATCGCTCTCCCTTTTCAACCTTCAACTACTCTCTTGCATTCTCTTCCCATTTCCTCTACCCGTCTCTTTCTTCTCATATCTTTGCCACTCTCTTTCCCGAGACTGTGTCACTCTTTTCCGTCTACTTTTCACTCCCACTCTTACCACCCTATCTCTCAACCCGGTCGCTTCACCCGCCTCCACTCTTCCCGCTTTCCCTCAACTCCTCCCTTACTGTCTTTCTGTCTCTGTCTCTCCCTCTTTACTTCCAACCTCTATTTCATTTTCTCAGTTTTCCCACCACCACATTTCTCTACCCTTTCTCTACCCAACTCCAAGTTTCTCCACCACTCCCATATTTCTGCCAGAAGGAGAAGGGAGGAAGTGCGAGAAAACGTATGTCAGACAGAGGTGGAAGTGGAGAGGGATCGAGTTTCATTCAGAAAGAGAGGAAGTTAGGGCGGGACTAAGAGTGAGAAATAGTCAGACACAGCGTGAGGGTGGATAGAAGTATGGGAAGGAAACAGAGAGATTCAGAAGGAGACGGGGAGAGAGTCAGACAGAGGAGCATGGGTGTTAGAGAGGGATGGACAGGAAGTCAGACTGAGAGTCAGAGAGTTACGGACGGAGACAGAGAGACAGCGCGATCGAGAGAGAAAAGTAGGTAGAGGGAAGAAGAGAGATAGTAAGAGTCAGATGGGGCGAAAGGGTGGAACAGAGGGATAGTCAGACGGGGAGATGGAGAATGACTTTCAAAAGACGCAGCGTGCCAGTGGGAAGGAGGGAGGGAGGGGCAGAAGAGAGAGAGAGGGGCAGAGTCAGCCAGCGGAACAAGGAGGGACTGAGAGGTATCGATTGACAAGGAGAGGGAGGAAGGGAGCGAGAGTGGTAAAGAGAATCCGAGAGAGGAAGGGAGATGGGGTGGGGGGTAGTGGGTGAGACAAAATTATAGAGAAGAGGCATTGAGCGAGGGAGAGAGAAAGAGAATCAGACAGAAGGAGAACAAATCAGACATATGAAGAAGAGTGGGAGAGCAGAGTCAGACAGAGGGAGTGGAACGGAGGGAAGGAGAAAGCGGCAGAGAAAGGGAAAGAGATTTAGGCAAAGACGATGGGAGTATAGGAGTGAGAGATAAAGAGGGAGAGAGTCAGAGAGTGTCAGAGGCAGTAAGGAAGTGGAGGAGAAAGAGTTGCACAGAGCTTCAAATCGGGAGAGGCAAGGAGTAAGGGAAAGTGGGAGAGATAATCATGCAGGAAAAGAGGGAGGGCGAGAGAGAGAGAGAGTTTGACAGCGGTGGCGGGGAGAGAGGGAAAGGGTAGAACGAGGGATGGAGAGAAAGAGATTCAGACATAGGGACAGGTTGGCGGGGAAGTTGAGTCAGACAGAGGGAGATAGTTACAGTGAGAGAGAGTGCACGACAATGGGAAAACTTGGGTGGAATCGAGCAAGAGCCAGACAGAGGGAGACAGTGTGTACGAATGGGAAGGACTGTCTGCCACACTGGAAGGGAGGGCGGGATTGAGACGATTAGAGACAGAGGGAGAGGGGTGGTTGGAAGGAGGGGCCGAGACAGAAGGAGGTTTGGAGAGAGACAGAAGACAGAGAGAGAGGATAGAGAGTGAGAGAAAATCATGCAGTGGGAAATTGAGGTAGACCGCGACCGAGCGAGTCTGACACAATAAAAGATGGAAGGTCGGAGAGAGAGTGACAGAGAATCAGTCACAGGCAGAGAGAGGAAGAGAGCGATGTAGAGATCGTGTAAGACAGATGTAAAGAGAAGTTACAGGCGACAGAGAAAGAGAGACAGCCGGGGATGGAAGGCAAGATTTCATCAAACGGGGGAGAGGTACTTTGATAAAGATAGAGAAAGAGATAATAAAATGAGAGACATGGAGGAATGGAAAGAGTTAGACACAGGGATAAGGATGTAGGAACCAAATAGAGAAGGGCGAGAGGGAGTTAGATTTGAGTGGGAGAGATTGTCTGTAATCATGTGTCTCAAAAAATGAGAAGATGGCAAAGAGTGAGGGAGAGGGAGAGTCAGAAAAAATGAGAGGCAGGGACACAGTGAGGTAGTAAATCAGACAGATGGAGTGGTAGGGAGAGATTCAGTGATAGAGTCAACAAAGATAGAGGGTAGGGAGGGCGCGAGAGAAGGAGCGATAGAGTCACACAGCGACAGAGAGGGAGTGGAGGAAAGAAAGATTCAGACAATGGTAGATGGTGGGAGGTAGACACGGAGATATAAAGGGAGAGGGTGGGTGGGGGATGGACAGAGAGTCAGGCAGATAGAAGTGAAGGGAGGGAACAAATGAGAGAGTCAGTTACAGGAAGGAAGAGTCAGATACACAGACAGGATGACAGGACGGAGGCGTGGGGCAGGAGAGACAGTGTCAGACAAATGGAAAGAATGTTTGGGAAAGATAGAGAGTCAGACAGAGGGAGAAGGTTTCGGGCGAGGTAACGAGTGGCAGAGAGATTGAGAGTGTTGAAGAGAAAGACAGAGAGTGTCAGACAGAGGAGGAGGAGGGACAGAGCAGGACAGAGACAGTCAATCCAATTCAGCAGGAAGGAATGCGTTAGCAAGAGAGTTGGAGTGACATTCAGACTGCGAGAGTGAGGCAGCGAGGGGAGGACTGTTGAGACAGAGACAGACACAGGCTAAGAAGGGGAAGGATTGAGGGAGATGGGGAGTAGAGAGAGAGAGGAGAGAGTGTCAGAGAGACAACGGGTGAAGGATAGAGAAAAGGATGAGTGAGGCAGAGGGAGACAGAAGGAATGGGGCGACAGACTGAGCCAGACAGAGTAGGTGGGAGTTTGTCAGAGAGGGAGGAAGAGAGAGAGAGTGTGAGTGACAGAGACATAGTCAGACAGGGGCACAGTGCTGAAGAGAGGGAGGCAGAGAGAGAGCGAGAGAAAGACCGATTTAAGAGGAGAGCGGATGGAAGAGTGACAGACAGAACGTGAGTAGGAGAGAAAGAAAGAGAAGCAAAAGTAGTGAAATGCCAGGAAAGAAAGAGTGAGACCGCGTTTCAAATGCGTTGGGGGGAGTGTTGGCAAGTAAAAGACAGAGGGAGTCAGATAGAAGGAGAGGGAGCGTGGGGGACAGAGGGAGAGTAGACAGAGGGAGGGGATGATGGGAGAGAGAGTCGGGTAAAGTTAGAGGGAGAGTGGGAAAGACAGACGAAGAGGGACAGTGGGAGAGACAGAGAATGATAGACATAGGAAGACATATGGGGATGGAAGGAGTGAGAAAACTTAGGCAACGTGTCAGGCAGATGGGGGTGTAGGCAAATGAGACAAAGAGAGAGTCAGATAGAGGGAGGGGAGACCGGTCATTGTAGGAGACGAGTGAGAGAAAGTGAGAAAATCAGACAGAGGGTGCGGGTCGGCGGTCGGAACAGAAAGAGTTAGACAGCGGGAGGGAGTGTTGGAATTCTTAAGACATTAGGAGTGGAAAGTAGTGAAAGAAGAGCCGCCAGAGGAAGGGGTGGGGGCAAGAGTGAAAGGGGGGGAGAGGAACAGAAAGAACGATTGAGAGTAAGAGTGAAAGTCAGAGGGACATGAAGGGTTAGTGTATGTGAGCACGTGACAGCCAGACAGAGGGATAGAGTCAGGAGAAGGATAGCAAGTGATGAAATATTGCAAAACCTGGAATACAAATATTATAGGCACGAGGCTGGAAGAACACAGCAAGTCAAGCAGCATCATGTGTTGGAGGCTCAACTTCCTGATGCTGCCTGGCTTGCTGTGTTCTTTCAGCGTCCTGTCTGTCGATGGTGGGAGAGGGAAGGGCAGAGTGAGGGAGATAGAGTCTAATGGAGGCAGAGGGAAGGAGGACTCGACTGAGAGAGAGACAAGAGTCAGACAATTGTAGAGGGAGGGAGCGACTGTGTCTGAGAGAGAGAGGCAGGAAGGGAGTCAGACAGGCCGAAAGGTACGGACACAAGTAGAGAGAAAAAGTCAGACAGATGGAGAAAGAGATGGAGAGGGAGTAGGAAGAAAAGAAAGAGAGTGCCAGAGAGTGCGGAGGAAGGAGGGAATGAGAGAAAGAGAGTGTGAATCGGACAGAGAGTGAGATAGAGGCAAGGGGGATGGAGAAGGAGATTCAGAAGGAGAGCGAATAAGGAGAAACCAATTGGAAGAGAAGGAGAGTCATACAGAACGACAGAATGGGAGGCAAGGAGAGAGAGATTCAGGCAAAGCAAGAGGAAGGGAGCGAGATATACAATCAGAGGAAGCGAGACAGCGAGGGGGTTAGGCAGAGAGAGATCAAACCAGATAGCGGGAGAGGGATGGAGAAAGAGGAGGAAGGCAGACAGAGGGAGAGGCAAAGAGGAAGGGGGAGAGAGAGATCTGTTAGAGGCAAGTAGGGCAAGGGAAGCAGCGGGAGAGACAGAGAAAGAGAGAGATGTCGACATACAGTGGGTGGTGGGGGAGGAGGCACAGAGAGAAAGTTCGACAAATGTTAGACAGAGGGAGAGGAAGGGTGGGTTAGACAGTCAGACAGAGAGTCAGGCAGAGGGAGACGATGGGGGCAGCGGGAGAGAGTCAGTCAGTACAGGGCGAGCACGCCAGGAAGGGAGAAGAGAGAAGAGGCAGAGAAAGGATAAGTGAGGGATTGATTGAGAGAAAGAGACAGAGAGGCCGGCAATGGTTGGAAAGCAGTGAGAGAAAGTGCGCAAGTCAGACAAAGGGTACGGGAAGGAGGGATGGAGCAAGAGGAAGACAGAGAAAGGGTCAGTGACAGGGAGAGGGAGGGAGAGAGGTAGGGACAGTCAGAGAGATGCAGAGGAGCTTTGTGAGAAGTAAAATCAGAAGACGAGGGATCTAATGACACGAAAAGAGGTAGAGAGAGCAAGAGTCAGGAAGAAGGACAGGGAGCTAGGTCGCCAGTGAGATATTTAGACAGAGGGAAATGGAGAGAGCAGGGCGAGAAAAAGGCAGAAAAAAAGCGGGTGTAAGAAAGAGAAATTGACAGACAGAGGAAAATGGAAGGAGAGAAGGGAGAGTCAGAGAGAGGGACAGGGACGGAGTAAGAGCGAGAGCCGGACAGGGAGAAGGAGCAAGGTAGTGAGACCGAGCGTCAGACAAAAGGAAAGGCCAGGAGAGAAGGAGAGAATCAGACTGATGGAGAGGGAGCTCAGCAGCGAGGGAGAGAGACAGAAGCAGAGTCTGGCAGTGGAACAGGAAGGAGGAAACTTGAGTAAGAGAGTCAGACAGAGGAAAGAGAGGGAAAGAGCTAGCGCGGTGTTGTGTGTGACACAGAGGGAGATGGAGAGACACGGTTAAAGAAAGTGTCAGACAGAGGAAGAGATAAGGTGTGAGAGAGAGATTCAGAGGGAGCGGAAGGATAGCAGTGAAAGCGAGAGTCAGTTAGCGCGGGAAGTCGGGGCGAGCGAGAGACAGCGAGAGATTCAGATAGACAGAAAGGGAGGGAAGGATCAAACAGGAAAGAAAGTCAGACGCGGCATTGGACGGGGCAAAGTCACGGAGAGAAGAGACAGAGACAAGGAAGGAGAGCGGGACAGGAAGAGAGAGACAAAGGAAGAGAAAGTGGTAGGTAGACAGCCAGAGAGAGAGAGAGAGAGAGAGAGAGAGAGAGAGAGAGAGAGATAAAAAGGATCAATTGTAAGAAACAAGTCAGAGAAGTTGAGCGAGTCAGACAGAGGGAGAGAGAATGGAGAAGAGAGAGAGTGTGTGCCAGACAGAGGGAGAGGAGGGTGGGAGAAAGCGAGACAGAAAGAGACAGACAGAGAGAGATGTACCGAGGAAGTGTTAGATAGAGAAAAATCAGACAAAGAAGAGTTAGGAATGGATTGAAAGAAATAGATTCAGATCGACATTGGTCAGAAAAGAGAAAGACTAAGTGCGCGAGTCAGACAAAGATTATGGGAGGGTGAAATCAAGCAAGAAGAAGAAAGAGTGTCAGAGAGAGGGATCAGATGAGGACGTGGAAGAGGGAGAGAGCGAGTCGGACAGAGGGTGACAAAGGGAACGAAATTGGGAGAGAGAGGAGGAGGATGCATTATAAGATACAAAGTCAGAGGACGATGGAGGGAGGATTGGAGGGTGAGGGAAAAGTCATTCACACGGAGATGAACAGACGAAAGTGTGGTGCTAGAAAAGAACAGAAGATCAGGTGGCATCCGAAGAGCTGGTGAATACAGTTTTCTGGCAGCAGGATTGAGGCTTGTGAGATAGGGGTTTGAGAGACAGATAGGGGGAGGGTAGTGAGAGTACGATAAGTAGGTGGAGGTGGGGGGAGGGTGATAGTTCAGAGATGAGGTTGGAGGGGATAGGTGGGAAAGAAGATGGACAAGCAGGAAGGTGAAGAGGGCAGTGTCGAGTTGGATGGTTGGATCTGGGATAAGGTGGGAGTGTGGAAATGAGGAGACTGGTGAAATCCTCATTAATCCTGTGAGGTTATAGGTTCCCAAGGCGGAAAAGGAGTCGTTCTTCCTCCTTGCATTGGATGGTTAGTGTTTGGCAATGAAAGAGTCGTAGGACATGCATGACCTTGGGGGAGTGGCGGGGTACATAAAGTGTTCGATTTGGGGCTGCCGAGATACTTTGTGCATGTGTAACAGACATTTGCCCTGAAGCTTTCTGCAAGTACATGTCCTGTCTCTCCAATGCACAGAAGACTGCATGAGGAACAACGGATAAGTACATGGCACGTGTGTAATTGCAGGTAAATCCCTGACATTTGTGGATGGCACCTTTAGCGTCTTGGATGGAAGTTAGGGGGAAAGTGTGGGCGCAGGATGTTCACTTCTTGCAATGGAATGAGAATGTGCGTGGAGAGGAATGTGGGTTTGTCCGGGGAGCGTGGAACTGAAAAAGAGTCTCAGAGAGAATGGTCTTCACGAAATGCAGAAGAGACGGGGAGGGAAATATATCTTTGGAGGGGTGTGGTAGAGGTCAGGTGTGTAGGAAGTTGATGGGATGTGCTGGAGGGTATAGTTAATCACGTATGAACGGAAGTCCCAGTCTTTGGTCTATGGTGAAATTTGTCCTCCTGGGACTGATGCGGTGGAGGCAGAGGAAATGGGAAAAAGGGATAGCGTTTTTACAGGAAGCAGGGTGGTAGATGGTACAGTCCATCTAGCAGTGGGAGTCGATGGTTTTGTACAAGATCTCAATGTTAAGTCATTCACCGTAGCACATTTTCTTGAAACCCACTGACTTCCAAAGCTATCTGGACGATGCCTCCACACACCTTGCCTCCAATAAAAAACTTTATCCCTTCTTGTCAATCCCTCTGCGTTCGCCGCATCTGCTCCCAGGAGGACCGAATTCCGCCATAGAATATACCAGATGGCCTCCTACTTCAAATGTCGAGGCATTGAGTATAGGAATTCAGATGTTGCTTTACAATTGTGCATGTCATTCCTGAGCCTGCAGGTGGAGTATTGTGTACAATATTGGACCATGTTACAGGAATGAAAGGACGAAAAGGAAAAGAAAACAAAAATATTTACGAGGATGGTACCAGTATTAATCGGCTTGAGTTATTGGAACTTAGGAGAACGATTGATGACCTTAGTAACGTGCATAAAATCATGAGGGGCATGGATTGGATGAATGCATATCGTCTTTTTCGAAAGGGTGGATAATCGAAAACCAGAGGGCTCAGTCTTAAGCTGAGGCTGTAAAAATTATAAAAGAACCTGAGGGGCAATGTATTCATGCAGAGAGTGATGTGCATAACAAATGGGCTGCCAGACTAAATGATTGAAATAGATTTAATAGCACTTTTTTCAAATAATAGCTAGTGACGTGAAATTGAAAGGTTTAAGTGCACACAGTGGTCAGCCTGGGCTAGTTTCGCCAAAGGACGTGTTTCTATACTGTGTTATGCAATAACGCTATTACTCTATGATTCTATGCAATAGATATTGAGCAATCAATTTGCAAGCATAACAGAACATCAATAAGTTGCGAGTGGACGTTAATTCATTAATGTAAGATGGGCAACGTATAAATATCCATCCTGTCATCAAAACAGATCAGAGGTTTAGGAGAATGATACAGGAGGAGTATTTTTAAATTTATGAACAAAACATAATATTGTGATGCAGGCTTGAATGCAGGGCCTTTATATGATGACAATGAATTAAACACCTCTGTCTCAGGACATATCTGTCGTTTTACAAATTCTGACAACGATCAACATGGTCTTGAAGCAAATCTTAAGTTGACTAAACCACCTAACAGACATATCATTAGCGTTATGGCCAAATTAGCATGACCATCTCTCCCAAACGGTGCATCTGGTTGGTGGGACAAAACCGGAGCCTACACAGTCACGGGGAAAACGTGAAAACTCCACATACACAGTCGCCCAAGACGGAATCAAACCCTGGTTCCTGGCGCTGTGAGGTAACAGTTATTATGTTGTCCTTATACTTTTTTAAAAGAGATGTCGTACAGGCAGATTTGCCAAAATGTCTTAGATGAGGCGAGATTAACAACGGCAAGAAGCGTGAACAGTGGTTTCAACCCGTTTTACTTTTTGAAGTCTGGTTTACTTGTTGCTGGGAAACTGCTGGTGATAGGGGCAGAAGCTGCTACAGTGCAAAATGGTTCCTGTTTAAGGCGATGATTCTTGAATGTTTTTTCTTTCTCTGAATGCCCTCTTGTCTGTTGGAAGCTTTGCTTGAATTTACCTTTTGTCAGGAAGTGAACTCTTAACATACTAAGGTATTGGAGCAGCTCTTTCGTTAAATGCCAAATCGAGTTCATTACATTTTCAAATAGGTAAGTTATTCAAAGTTTGTGAGAAGATTTGTAGCTCGGGTGCTCGTTGCTGTGGTTCTGTTCGCCGAGCTGGAAGTTTTTGTTGCAAACGTTTCGTCCCCTGTCTAGGTGACATCGTCAGTGCTTGGGAGCCTCCTGTGAAGAGCTTCTGTGGTGTTTCCTCCGGCATTTATAGTGGCCTGTCCCTGCCGCTTCCGGTTGTCAGTTTCAGCTGTCCGCTGTAGTGGCCGGTATATTGGGTACAGGTCGATGTGTTCGTTGATGGAGTTTGTGGATGAGTGCCATGCTTCTAGGAATTCCCTGGCTGTTCTTTGTTTGGCTTGCCCTATAATCGTAGTGTTGTCCCAGTCTAATTCATGTTGCTTGACGTCTGCGTGTGTGGCTACTGGGGATAGCTGGTCGTGTCGAACAGCCAGGGAATTCCTAGAAGCATGGCGCTCATCCACAAACTCCATCAACAAACACATCGACCTGGCTCCAATTTCCCAGCCACTACAGCGGACAGCTGAAACTGACAACCGGAGGCGGCAGGGACAGGCCACTATAAATGCCGGAGGAAACACCACAGAAGCGCTTCACAGGAGGCTCCCAAGCACTGAGGATGTCACCTAGACAGGGGACGAAACGTTTGCAACAAAAACTTCCAGCTTGGCGAACAGAACCACAGCAACGAGCACCCGAGCTACAAATCTTCTCACAAACTTTGAACACCTACGGGCGAGAGACGTTACGACAAGCCAGGAAATGGGAATCCTGCGCTAACGGCCTAAGCGCCACATACGAACAACTCCGGTTCCTGCATGAATGCCGAAAGAATCGAATCCTTCCACCAAGTGTCAGATACAGACCGCTCGTCAACAACCCACAAGCCAGAGACACAGCCAGACAGAACGGATTCAGGATGATCCAGGTAATGATTACAGACGCTCACAACCGACTTCACAGATACAGACAAGAAATTGCGCGCCAAAAGTCGTTAATTTCAAAAACAACTAATCAGGAATGGACCCGGATCATAGAACAGGCTGTCACCATAGGACAGAACAGGACCACACACCGTGAAAAAACTGCACTAAAAGAAAAAATGGCCAATCTAACACACAACAAAGAGGATACCACAACACACACCTGGGTTAAAAACCTCTCCCACAGACAGCTCACAGGCACGGAAAGAACAATACTGGCCAAGGGACTCAACTGCAACCACAGGGACGCCAAGATAGCAGACGTCCTAGCAGCACTAGGATGCACACTCAGGAACAATGGACTGACAGAAGAGACACAACAAACAGTGAGACAAAGTATCGTACCCCTGATAACAAGGAAAAGACAAACACATAACCTCAACACCAAGGAGAGGGAAGCACTAAAATCACTAAGAAACGATAAGAACATAATCATACTACCAACAGACAAAGGCAGAGTGACAGTCATCCTGGACAAAGCAGAGTACATCCAAAAAGCACAACAACTACTTGCAGATACCAACATTGACCAAAAGAGGGAGTTTGACCCCACCCCACAGCTCACCAATAGGATAAACAACACACTGAGGAACCTACAAAAAAAAAGGACAGATAACCAGGTCGGACCTACAAAGAATGAAACCTGAAAGCAACAACACCCCCAGATTCTATGGACTACCTAAAGTGCACAAACCAGACATCCCACTCAGACCCACAGTATCATTACCAAGGACACCATCACACAAACTGGCTAAAGAACTACAGCAGAAACTGAAACACCTGATCAGCGGATCCAGACACTCTATAAAATCAACACAGGAATTCTTGGACATCATCAGTAATATACACATAGACAAGGAAGAAACCATGGTCTCATTCGATGTAACGGCACTGTTCACCTCTATTGACAAAGCCCTAGCCAGAGAAACAATAGCCAACCTGCTGAACAGACATAACAGACAACAGGACGTTGAACCCATCAACAAAGACGGCATACTTAAACTACTGGACTTGTGCCTCACAACAGACTTCACATTCAACAAACAGATATACGAACAGATCAACGGAACACCCATGGGCTCACCGATCTCGGGAGTCATAGCAGAGGCAGTAATGCAAAGGTTAGAACAAACAGTCTTACCGCAAATTCAACCCAAACTCTGGGTCAGATACGTTGATGACACGTTTGTAATCATTAAAAACACGGAAATAGAGAAAACACACCGGATCATCAACTCCACACTCACAGGAATCCGATTCACGAGAGAGGAAGAAAAGGACAACCATCTCCCATTACTAGACGTGAGGGTACAGAGAACACCAAACGGAGAATTCACCACTAAGGTATACAGGAAGGCCAAAAACACACAGACCAAGTCCTGAACTATGAAAGCAACCACCCCAACACACACAAACAAAGTTGCATCAAGACACTATTCAAAAGGGCCACAACACACTGCAGCACACTAGAACTGCAAAAAGAGGAAGAGGAACACCTATACAAGGTATTCGCCAAAAACGGATATCCTCGCAATTTCATCAATAGATGCCTAAGGGAAAGACAACGGAACGAGGACAAACCGCAACCCAAAGTACTAGCCACACGACCATACATCAAGAACATCTCTGAAATGACAGCCAGACTACTGCGACCACTAGGACTTATAACAGCATACAAACCAACAGCCACCCTCAGAAAACAACTCACCAGAACGAAGGACCCGATACCTAGCATGAGCAAAACTAATGTAGTGTACAAAATCCCATGCAAGGACTGCACAAAACACTATATAGGACAAACGGGAAGACAGCTAACGATCCGCATCCACGAAAATCAACTAGCCACGAAACGACACGACCAGCTATCCCTCGTAGCCACACACGCAGACGACAAGCAACATGAATTAGACTGGGACAACACTACGATTATAGGGCAAGCCAAATAAAGAACAGCCAGGGAATTCCTAGAAGCATGGCACTCGTCCACAAACTCAATCAACAAACACATCGACCTGTACCCAATATACCGGCCACTACAGCGGACAGCTGAAACTGACAACCGGAAGCGGCAGGGACAGGCCACTATAAATGCCGGAGGAAACACCACAGAAGCGCTTCACAGGAATCTCTCAAGCACTGAGGGTGTCACCTAGACAGGGGACGGAACGTTTGCAACAAAATATACCAGCTCGGCGAACAGAACCACAGCAGGTAAGTTATTCTAGATTCTGTTGTCTTTCGGTATATTTAACTGCATTATACAAATAAGTTATATTTTGCTCATAGCCAAGTGATTTTCACCAGCCGCATCACACTTGAAATATTCACAACACAACTGATTTAAAAAAAAACAAAAATTAGGGTCTAAGCTCGCTTCCTAAAATATTTTGTGGGGGTACGGCCTGGCCCACAGCAGATGTAATTTAGGTAGTTCTAATCTACCTATGTAAACTATGTAAACTATAATACGGTAGAGAATGGAACATAGTGTCTACTGTTGCCAAATGTAAGAAAACAGTAACATAAGTAAATGCAGACAGACCTCTATATGCACAGATATTGATCTTTCACTTGCGTCAACAAAAGGTCAGCATAGCCGTTCAGATATTATTGGCAAATGTATGTGTGGTGGCAGACTTTATTGCAAGGATATGATCGGTAAAAAGGGCAAACCTTGAAACCATTATCAATCGCAATAGATACCGACTGAAAAGCGCATTGTTTACATGATTGACTTCCTTACTTCTGGGAAAATATGTCTCTAGTTATAGAGATGATTGTTTATATTATTATTTCCGACTAATCGAACGACAAACGCTTTTCCTGAAGTGGCAGATTTTGCAACGCGCATGCATATGAGATCCTCCTGCTCCTATTAGAAGTCGAGAAGAGTCTCACAGTTTAAAAGAAAGGAATCCACCACTTCAGACGGTTATAAAGTGAAATTGTATCATGACCGTTCGTTTTCAATAAGACGGCGTATCAATTCACTTGAACGAAAATGGATAAATCACAGGTAAAAAGGGAACCTTCCATCATCTAAGATTGCACGTAAGGAAACAAGGGACTGGTACAGTGGGGTGAGGTTATCCAATGTTATCGTGTGTGAAAGTGAAAGAATCTTTGATTTATATCTGTCCGAAACGTCGATTCTACTGTTCCTTGGATGCTGCCTGACCTGCTGCGCTTTTCCAGCAACACATTTTCAGCTCTGATCTCCAGCATCTGCAGCCCTCACTTTCTCTCAAAGACATAAGATATGCCAAAGAGTTTTGTGTTTAACATACATGCATTTGTTTGTAACACGTAGAAGACCTAACCATATATCGAAAATTAACATATGACCTTAGCAAAGCAATCATCGATGAGAATATGAGGTATCAGATCAAATTA